>NC_091985.1:70609344-70909344 GCF_044704955.1 Pristiophorus japonicus
CCTAAAGGCGCGGATTAGTTAAAGGCTAGTTTGTATTTATTCAATATAAAACCTTGACAGCACACATTTCCATCATACAGTCACAGATTTTTGTAAAACGTTGCCAAAAATTGCATCGGCCTTTTTGATAATAGAAGGGCCAGGTTTACCTGAAACAGGTTTTCATGGTAGTAACTGTGACAGAGATAAAAACAAAACCCATTAGAATAATTTTCCGTCTGATAGGATATTGTATAATAACTGTTTCATCCGTGCATTAAGCTGTTATAACATCAGAGAGTGATTAAGCAGATGTCTAGCTTCTGGCAGCTGTAGACCTATGATCTGGCATTCAGTTTATAGTCTGATGGAGAAAAAAATGAACTGTGGTTGTCTGGAAAACATAGCAAAATGGTTGTGTTTTGGTGTATTTTTAAACAGACTGGCTTATACATAGGCCTGGTTAAATTTTGAGCAAATATGCAGCCATTTCAATAAAATTGGTAAAATGTAATTGAAATATTGCATAACTATATTACTTTTCAAATAGATTTTTTGAACTGTTAATATTTCACTTAAATGTCACAATGTTCTGGCAGTTGTTGTATTTAATGCTGCAGTACTATGCTGTAAAGCTATTTGTTATTTGAAGGTTTGCTACCAGTACTGCTTAGAAATTGATTTTAGAAATGCACGGATAGAATATACCTAGAAAAGTACATGCTGTGTTGCCTGCTTCGAAGTCTTTGCAGTCACAGATTCAAACCTCGAATCTGCATCTCACTCTAAGCTATGAGTTACATTGGTGGGAAGTTTCATCAATTGCTCAGGCTGTGCTGAGACTCCTCGTAATGAAGCAACCAACCTCAGCAAAGGAAATTCTAGCAAGTATTCTTGTGCAGCAATTGTGCCTTCCTGTTATACACAACTGAGGCTGGATGCGAGTCAACAAGATTCAGTAGAAGAGGGAGGAATGAAGGAGTTAGAAAATATTTGTGCTAGGGAAAATGGCTTACATTTTGTCTTTTGAATCTTTTACTTATGCATTTTCTGCATCAGAAAGCACCACTTTTTGGATGAACAGAATCTAAATTGCATAAAATTAGCCATTTTCTCATTCCTATTATCTCCTGTTAACTACTGTTTCATTAAAAGTGATAGTCACTTAGAATTTTTTTAGCATTTTATATGTCAAATTTTGATAAAGAAAAATGTTGATGAAGTGCAAAATGTTAAATACTTCTAATCCATATTCCCTTTATTCTCTCCAAAACTGTTTTTTTTTTAAAAGCGTGTACCTCCTATTTTTTCCCCTTGTGGGAATGAATTCCAGTCTTTCCATTGCCTTTGGTGTCTGTTTCCTATATTAAACAGAGACTGCAATTCAAAAGTACTTCATTGTCTGTAAATCACTGTGAGACTTCCTGAGGTCGTGAAAGGTGCTATAGAAATGCAAGTCTTTTTTCCATTCCAATGCCGCCCTTCTGACTCCTTCAGATGCTGGTAGATCAGCAATGGCGTTCCTTAAGCGTTTTCCTTCCCCTTATTAGAAACATACAAATTTACAGCGCAGAAGGAGGCCATTTCGGCCCATCGTGTCTGCGCTGGCCAATAAAGTGCCACACGGCCCTTGGTCAGCAGCCCTGAAGGTTACATATAAACCTATGAACAATGAACAATGGCAGAAAGGTAAAGAGCATCCGGCCCAACCAGTCTTCCCCACACAACTGTGATACCCCATGTTACACTCCACCCCGCCCAGAGCCATGCAATCTCCTGGGAGAGGCAAAAAAACAGATTAAAAACCCAGGCCAATTGGGGGAAAAAATCTGGGAAAATGTCTCTCCGACCCGTCCAGGAGACCACTCTGGCCGTATTAGATTCCCTGAAGTACTTGCCATCGTATTTACGCCAGCCAACAAGAGGTTATCCAGTCTAATCCCACTTACCAGCTCTAGGTCCGTAACCCTGCAGGTTACGGCACTTCTATGGCCCATCCAAGCACCTTTTAAATGTGGTGAGGGTTGCTGCCTCTACCACCTTTCCAGGCAGTGAGTTCCAGACCCCCACAACCTTCTGCGTGAAGAAGCTTCTCCTCAAATCCCCTCTCAACCTTCCACCATCCATGTTAAACCTATGCCGCCTCGTAATTGACCCCTCCACCAAGGGAAATAGGCCCTTGCTATCCACTATATCCAGCCCCCTCAAAATTTTATACATCTCAATGAGGTCTCCCCTCAAGAGTGCAGTTGAGATTGGGAAGTCAGCAGAGTGAGGATTGGCACTGCATTCATCCATTCCCAGGCAATGCAGTGCATCACCAGTTCTATACCAGTTTTTAAACATTGTGAAACATAACCATCATTCTGTGAACCTGTGAAGGATATCCATGAGGTCATCATGTGACGAGACAGACTGTTCTAGCAATTCATCAGATAAATTAAGAGAATTAGAGGTTTTAGACTCTAATTCAGATTATCCTGCTCTTTTCCACGTGGCTATGCTGATTAAATCTCTGTATATCTTAATCCTAGTGTTTGTAGGTGAAAATGCCCACCCTATCCCAGAAACCAACATTGGCAGTCGGATGCTGCAAAGCATGGGCTGGATTCCTGGCACCGGCCTTGGACCAGACGGCAAAGGGATCGCTGAACCCATTAGAGCTTTACGGCGACCAAAAGGGGTCGGACTTGGCTTTTGCTGACAGGCAGATGTTCGACTCGAACATGGAAACAACTCCACTAGCCTTTATTCAGAAGACTGGGAAGACATTGGTATATGTGGCCACAAAATAGCCTCTGTATAATATAATCCTTAATTATGTTTTGAATTCAACACACATGCTTATTTCTGAGTAGGTGTCAACGTTGATTTACTGTATTAATTGTTATGGCGGTTTCCAGATATCAGGAAGTGAATTTAATTGCTGTACACTGATACACAAGTCCAAAGGTCTTTGCAGGCAATAATTCCATTCCATCCAAAGTGTGGTGTCTGCAAGTTGGCTGAGGCTGCAGATGTGAATTTATTGTGAAATATGGCAGTGGTATGACTCTTCCAATCCCCATAATATGAATATCTCTGTATGATTTGCAAGTTTGTCATTATATTACCACTGCTCTGCTTGTATTGAAAAGATGCTGAGATAGATATTCAGAAAAGTGATAACACTGTTGCAAGAAGCAACTCAGAGAATATGCAACCTGCCCAAGCAGCTCAGAAACAGTTTTCAGTGGTTGCATAATATTTGGAAGCCTTTTTTTGTTTTTGTTGAAGTAAATTTAAATTTATCGTTGTATTTCTTTAATGTCTAACAAGATTATGTACATTGTCCGGGAATGAAAGATTTTTAGTAACATGACAAGCCAAATGTCTTTGAATAGATCCTGAAGTGCTAAATATACTATTTACTGCACACAATTTATTTAGATTCCAGTTGGTTTCTAGATTTCATTTTTTATTGAAAATCATGTCTTTCTACAACTTTTACACACATCAAAAAGAAACCATGTATTACAATGACCTACTTTAGTAAGGTCCCAGTTGCTCTGCCATATTGGACTGTACAGTGATCATTGTTGTGATTATAATGAGCACTCTAGTGTTTTATTCTGTAAAAAGAAAGCTGGCAGACAGCTGATTACTGAACTTGGCAGTACCTTGTGCTTTAATCAGTTTAATGTACTAAATTCTAGTGAATAGAACTGGTTTTATATTTGTTCTCAGATTGCATCAAGGTAACAGCCTTTTTAAAACCCTTACACAGTCCTGTTTCTGAACTGCTCCATGCATTTTAGAAATATAGTCTATTTATTGGCTGCTCTCTCACTAATCAGATCACTTGATTTAGCTAATCCATTCATTAATTTGTACTACAGTTTGTAAGAAATTACCTCATTTAATATCCTAAATGACATGAAATTAAAAAAACAAATTCAGTTTTATTAAACATAAAACAGAGTTGTAAATGTCTGATCTACAGTAATATTTCTTTCATAGACTTTGTAGTGCTATCTTGTCATTTTTGTTGTAATGCAGAGGCCACAACATTAACACATATTTCAGTATAACAGCGAAGGTGCCCTAATATTTCCCTGAAAAGTACTCTAGATGTTACCTCAAAATGTGTATTCTGCATTCAGTCTAAAATATACGTTTTAACTGCGAGGAAAATGTGTTATAATTTATGTGATTTTTGTGGCCAGTCAAGACAACAGCAGCTATATAAAATGCTGCGTGATAGTAAAAAGATTACAGTGGTAAGATCAATATATATTCTGAGCAAAAAGAGTATGAGCAGAAAATAGTTAATTATAGGTATTTCTGAGCTCATAAGTATAAATAGAAATTTACAAGAGGATTGGGATTTACTTAATTTAAGTGGCATTCACTTTTCTTAATTTGACAAGTAAAAGTTAATTTGAACTCAGTTAGAAAAGCTGCTCTGTAAGGGGCTGAGGATTTATTTTTACGTTCAGTCTTTTTTCTATTTTACTCCTGGGCTAGTTTAATTCATTTGGAAGTTTTGTCTTTTTTTAATTCTGACAACTTGTACATAAATTGCACTGTGCTGTTGGTGGTTTGATACTTTTATCATTAGTAGTTAGCCTAAGTATATTAAAGTCCTTTAATGAGCCAGGTAGGGAAAAACCACTGTTACCTCCCTTAAAGTGTGCAGTTATCGTTTGAAGGGTGACTTTTATTACTTTACATTCCACAGTATGCTAACGTAAGAACAGAGCAGGCCCGTCTGTGTCAAATACCTTAATTGGACAATTCTGCTTCATGACATATCTTAAAACAAACCGGAGCTACGAGGTCATCGGGCTGAAGCATGCGATATGAAAGATAAAGGAAAACCTGCCCTCCATTTTAAATGAGCCCAATTATAGGCATATTGTTATTGCTTCAGAGGCAGTCATTTTGTTTTCTATGAGAAGTGATGGAGTAAATCGCAAGCAATTCTAATGTACAGAAATGACATAACATTGGAACGTTATTGTGTGCAATAGTTCTGAATGGACAAAAATTGCTTAAAACCAATATATAGAAACAGCACTATGCTAATAACTATTATGTGGAAGGATGATTTGGGTAATTTGCCCATGTTCTGGATAGCTAGATATTGATTAAACTGTATAACTGACAATTAGTTTCTTCTGTTTTTCAAGTGTTAAAGCATGTTTTCAACGAGAAAGACAGCAACTGGTCAAAACTCCAGTTTACCTGCCACCCGTCCTCAGAGAGAAAACTTGTAATCATGCAGCTTTGGGTTTGTTGTTCAGTCTGATAATGTCTTTTCGCAGTCAAAATCAGGAATGAATTTTCTCTCATAATGGAAATTGTTCCCAAATTGTGCTATTTCTCTAGGTTCCAACAACAATTACAATTGAATATCACAATGGGATGTATGCTAATTTATCTTTTATATTTTGTGTATGTTGTGCTTTTTCTTAGTTTTAATGTGCATGTAGTGAAATGTCTCATGTACCTACTGCAGACAGTCTAATGTGTAAATCCTCAAATTTCTACTTTATAGTACTATCATGTTCACTTAACAGTGTTAAGGATTGGTATTATTTCTCTGCACTAATTAATTCAGAGAATACAACTGTTCCTAGACTTAATTGTTTTTTTAGAACACCCAACAGTTTAACTCTGTATAATTAACCTGTGAGATGGAGTAGCTCTTAACTGGTATTTTGCAAACAGGGAAATAAATGAACATCCCACCCCCCATTTGTGTGATTATTCCCATTTATAAATTAGTCTTCCCATTCTTTGTACTTAACACCTTTTTAGTATCATACATTTCCTAGCACATTACAAAATCTCTTCTGAAAACTAGTGCAATTTTGAGCACCATTTGCGCCCGAATTGCCAGCAAAGCAGAAAACTCTACCCCAATATGTCTTTATATTTGTCAAAATTGTTAGCATAACCATCTCATAGCAGTAATTACATTGCCGCCTGCCATATTGGTGAAGGCAAAAAAGGTGGCATCAAGGGTCCCCACCTAAAACAGGCATTAGACCCAGTGCGTAAGCAAATAGGGAGCCTAAAGTCTGTTTGAGGCCCCCTTGCAAAATTGGGCTGCCCTGAGTTCAGAAAAACGTTGTGTAAAGAAGCCTAATCAGTGATCCTTAAAGGTCGCAATCAAAAATGTACATATTTTACAAAATACATGAATATGGAATTGGAGCTGTCGGAGTGCACCTCCTGGCTCCAATGCAGTGTTGTAGACCGTTGCCAATTGGATTCTTCACTCAATCCCTCTTGTTCAGTCCCCACCCTCCCTGCTAGAATCCCCTCTTCTCCCTATCGCCCCCCCTCAATCGCTTCCCCCCTGCTCTCTCAGTCACTCCCTCCCTCCTGATCGCTTCTCCCTCGCTCTCCTGGTCACCCCCTCCCCCCCAATCACTCCCACACCCCCCAGTCACCCCCTCCCTCCCAATCACGTCCCCACAATCTCCCGGTCACCCCCTACTTCCCAATAACTTTCTCCCGGTCACGCCCTCCCTCCCAATCACTTCCACCCCACCCCTCCCAGTCACCCCTTCCCTCCCGATCACTCCCCCCCCACCCTCCTCCCGGTCACCCCTTCCCTCCCAATCATTTCCACCCCCCCACCCCTCCCAGTCACCCCTTCCCTCCCGATCACTCCACCCCCACCCTCCTCCCGGTCACCCCTTCCCTCCCAATCATTTCCACCCCCCCACCCCTCCCAGTCACCTCCTCCCTCCCAGTCACTTCTCCCCCCCCGGTCACCCCCTCCCTCTCAATTGCGTCCCCATGCTCTCCCAGTCACCCCCTCCCTCCGAATCACTTACCCCTCTCACCCAGCCAACCCCACCCTCCCAATCGCTTATCCCTCTCTCCCAGTCACTCCCTCCCAAGCGCTTACCGCTCTCTCCCAGTCACCCGCTCTCTCCCAAGCGCTTACCACTCTCTCCGTCACCCCTCCCTCCCGATTGCTTCCCCACGCTCTCCCAGTCACCCCCTCCCTCCCTTCCAATCGCTTATCTCTCCCAGAACCAACCCGAAAGCCGCTGCCGGTGACGCAGTAGCCCGAAATTTACATTTAGCAGATGAGCTGTCTGGAGACATTTGACTGCCAGTGGACCTAAAAATACTTGAGGCAATTATTAGGAAATGGATCCAATTACATTAAATAAGGCACCATTTCCCAGTATTATTTCGCCTTTATGCCACTTGTGCTATAAGTAACACTTGGACCAGGTATTAATACTGCCGCTGATCAAAAGTCTGTCAGTTTAACAGTGACAATGGTAGATCTGGTCATATAAACATAGAAAATAGGTGCATGAGTAGACCATTCGGCCCTTCGAGCCTGCACCACCATTCAATATGATCATGGCTGATCATGCAACTTCAGTACCCCATTCCTGCTTTCTCTCCATACCCCTTGATCTCTTTAGCCGTAAGGGCCACATCTAACTCCCTTTTGAATATATTTAACGAACTGGCCTCAACAACTTTCTGTGGTAGAGAATTCCACAGGTTAACAACTCTCTGAGTGAAGAAGTTTCTCCTCATCTCTGTCCTAAATGGCTTACCCCTTAACCTTAGACTGTGACCCCTGTTTCTGGATTCCCCCAACATCAGGAACATTCTTCCTGCATCTAACCTGTCTAATCCCGTCAGAATTTTATATGTTTCTATGAGATCCCCTCTCATTTTTCTAAATTCCAGTGAATATAAGCCTAGTCGATCCAGTCTTTCTTCATATGTCAGTCCTGCCATCCCGGGAATCAGTCTGGTGAACCTTCGCTGTACTCCCTCAATAGCAAGAATGTCCTTCCTCAGATTAGGAGACCAAAACTGTCCACAATATTCAAGGTGTGGCCTCACCAAGGCCCTGTACAACTGCAGTAAGACCTCCCTGCTCCTATACTCAAATCCTATCGCTATGAAGACCAACATGCCATTTGCCTTCTTCACCGCCTGCTGTACCTGCATGCCAACTTTCAATGACTGATGTACCATGGCACCCAGGTCTCGTTGCACCTCCCCTTTTCCTAATCTGTCACCATTCAGATAATATTCTGCCTTCCTGTTTTTGCCACCAAAGTGGATAACCTCACATTTATCCACATTATACTGCATCTACCATGCATTTGCCCACTCACCTAACCTGTCCAAGTCACCCTGCAGCCTCTTAGCATCCTCCTCACAGCTCACACTGCCACCCAGCTTAGTGTCATCTGCAAACTTAGAGATATTACATTCAATTCCTTCATCTAAATCATTAATATATATTGTAAATAGCTGGGGTCGCAGCACTGAACCTTGCGGTACCCCACTAGTCACTGCCTGCCATTCTGAAAAGGACCTGTTTATTCCTACTCTTTGCTTCCTGTCTGCCAACCAGTTCTCTATCCACGTCAACACATTACCCCCAACACCATGTGCTTTAATTTTGCACATTAATCTCTTGTGTGGGACCTTGTCAAAAGCCTTTTGAAAGTCCAAATACACCTCATCCACTAGTTACATCCTCAAAAAATTCTAGAAGATTTGTCAAGAATGATTTTCCTTTCATAAATCCATGCTGACTTGGACCGATCCTGTAACTGCTTTCCAAATGCGCTGCTATTACATCTTTAATAATTTATCCCAACATTTTCCCCACTGCCGATGTCAGGCTAACCGGTCTACCAATGTCATGTTTGTCTTCATGCTGGTTTTTTCAAAGGAACAGCTGGATAAAGGATACTGTAGCAATAATGTAGAAAAGCTAGAAAGATCTTATTTCCCTGTGAAATTGTATGCCAACTTTGCTTAGATTTCCTAGATGCATTCGACGAGCAGAAGGGAGGTAGTTGCTGAATTATTTTAAATTGTGACATCTGATTTAGCTCTGGCTATGAAATTGACAATATCCATCACTTCTAGGTGACCGTGGTTATTCCAGACAGCAGGGTATACTTTTGGTGGAGGTAGTCAGGACACCACCATAAACTGCATTTGGAAATGCTGGGAGGTTCATTCATTTCTTTAAAAACAAACAGCTGGCCACAGACCGAAGATTTTATGCTGTTGCAGCCTTTCACAGCTGTGTCCAGTAGAACTGTACCCAAGTTGAGATACTTGCACCATCAGTTAATCTGATTCCGCACTTCAGCGGTAAAGGAATGTGCAAGTGATCTGTGGCACTCAAAAACGGATACTGCAGGTGACTGCAAGCACTCGGTTCAATGCCCAGCTTTTTCATCTTGAAATCCCACTTATTTGAACATGACAACCATCTGCAAGACTTTTATTTTAGCGGGTGCAGGGGCGGGTGGTTGGGGGTGGGTGGTGAAAGTTACTAAATCAGTGTTCCATCCTTGCTTCCCTTCTATTCCTTGTCAATAGGCTGCCCTTCAGCAATAATTATATGGAAGCAAGGGATAACTTCCATATGTATGCTGACAATATCCAGCTCTACCTCTCTGCCATCACTCTTGACTCCTCCACTGCTGCTGTACTGTTTGATGAAAGGTCATGGTTGAGGCAGAATTTTCTCCAACTTAACATAGGTAAATCTGAAACCCTCCTGTTTATTTCTCAAGAAACTCCCCACACCCCCCCACCCCCGCCATCTGCAATTTCATCTCCCTCCCAAGTTGATTTTCCAGTTTGAATGCAATGGCAGCAACCTTGGTGTTGTGTTTGAGCCTGATCCAAGTTTCATATTTCCGTTTCAAGCTTCCTCATCCCTAATACCACTGAATCTTATTGATGTCTTCATTATCTCCGGGTCAACTTCTTCAGTAAGGTGCTTGCTAACCTCACCTGCTAACTGATGCCCAGTTTGGGTTCTGCCAGGATCACTCGGTTCCAGACCTCATTACAGCCTTGGTCCAAACATGGACAAAAGAGCCGAATTCCAGAGGTGAGATGAGAGTGACTGCCCTTGA
The DNA here is from genome assembly GCF_044704955.1 of Pristiophorus japonicus. Taxonomy (NCBI): domain Eukaryota; kingdom Metazoa; phylum Chordata; class Chondrichthyes; family Pristiophoridae; genus Pristiophorus; species Pristiophorus japonicus. The sequence continues at coordinate 70,619,247 of NC_091985.1, forward strand.
CATCAGTCAGCATTTGACTAAGTGTGGCACCAAGGAGCACTAGTAAAATTGAAATCAATGTGGATCAGGGGAAAAACTCTTTACTGGCTGGAGTCTTACCTGGCACAAAGAAAGATGGTTGTGGTTGTTGGAAGCCAATCATCTCAGCCCCAGGAAAGCACTGCAGGAGATCTTTGGGGTAGTGTCCTAAGCCCAAACACCTTCAACTGCTTCATCAATGACCTTTCCTCCATCATAAGGTCAGACGTGGGGATGATTGCAGTGTTCAGGTCCATTCGCAGTTCCTCAGATATTGAAACCATCCATGCCCAAATGCAGCAAGACCTGGATGACATCCAGGCTTGGCCTGAAAATTGGCAAGTAACATTTGCACCACACAAATGCCAGGAAATGACCATCTACAACAAGAGATGGTCTAACCACCTCCCCTTGACATTCAGTGGCATGTCCATCATTGAATCTCCTACCATAACATCCTGGGGGTCACCATTGACCTGAAATTTAACTGGACCAGCCACAAATACTGTGGCTACAAGAGCAGGTGAGAGACTGGCTATTCAGTGGCGGGTGACTCACCTTCTGACTCGCCAAAGCCTTTCCACCATTTACAAGGCATAAGTTTGGAGTGTCATGGAATACTCTTCACTTGCCTGGATGGGTGCTGCTCTAACAACACTCAAAAAGGGGGGCACCATACAGGATAAAGCAGTCTGCTTTATCGGCATCCCATCCACCACCTTAAAAATTCACTTCCTCCACCATTGGAACTGTAGTGTGTACCAGCTACAAGATGCACCGCAACAACAATGCATACGGGATTGTTTCTTAGAACAGTATGTTACAGAACCTAGAAGGGAGCAAACTATCTTAGATCGGGTCCTGTGTAATGAAACAGGAATAATAAACGATCTAGTAAAAGATCCTCTCGGAATGAGTGATCACAGTATGGTTGAATTTGTAATACAGATTGAGGGTGAGGAAGTAGTGTCTCAAACGAGCATACTATGCTTAAACAAAGGGGACTACAGTGGGATGAGGGCAGAGTTGGCTAAAGTAGACTGGGAACACAGACTAAACGGTGGCACAATTGAGGAACAGTGGAGGACTTTTAAGGAGCTCTTTCATAGTGCTCAACAAAAATATATTCCAGTGAAAAAGAAGGGCGGTAAGAGAAGGGATAACCAGCCGTGGATAACCAAGGAAATAAAGGAGAGTATCAAATTAAAAACCAATGCATATAAGATGGCCAAGGTTAGTGGAAAACTAGAAGATTGGGAAAATGTTAAATGACAGCAAAGAATGACTAAGAAAGCAATAAAGAAGGGGAAGATAAATTACGAATGTAAACTTGCGCAAAACATAAAAACAGATAGTAAAAGCTTTTACCGATATATAAAACAGAAAAGAGTGACTAAAGTAAATGTTGGTCCCTTAGAAGATGAGAAAGGTGATTTAATAATAGGAAATGTGGAAATGGCTGAGACCTTAAACAATTATTTTGCTTTAGTCTTCACAGTGGAAGACACAAAAACCATGCCAAAAATTGCTGGTCACGGGAATGTGGGAAGGGAGGACCTTGAGACAATCACTATCACTAGTGGGGTAGTGCTGGACAGGCTAATGGGACTCAAGGCAGACAAGTCCCCTGGTCCTGATGAAATGCATCCCAGGGTATTAAAAGAGATGGCGGAAGTTATAGCAGATGCATTCGTTATAATCTACCAAAATTCTCTGGACTCTGGGGAGGTGCCATCGGATTGGAAAACAGCTAATGTAACGCCTCTGTTTAAAAAAGGGGGCAGGTAAAAGGCAGCTAACTATAGGCCAGTTAGTTTAACATCTGTAGTGGGGAAAATGCTTGAAGCTATCATTAAGGAAGAAATAACGGGACATCTAGATAGGAATAGTGCAATCAAGCAGACGCAACATGGATTCATGAAGGGGAAATCATGTGTAACTAATTTACTGGAATTCTTTGAGGATATAACGAGCATGGTGGATAGAGGTGTACCGATGGATGTGGTGTATTTAGATTTCCAAAAGGCATTCGATAAGGTGCCACACAAAAGGTTACTGCAGAAGATAAAGGTACGCAGAGTCAGAGGAAATGTATTAGCATGGATCGAGAATTGGCTGGCTAACAGAAAGCAGAGAGTCGGGATAAATGGGTCCTTTTCGGTTGGAAATCAGTGGTTAGTGGTGTGCCACAGGGTTCGGTGCTGGGACCACAACTGTTTACAATATACATAGATGACCTGGAAGAGGGGACAGAGTGCAGTGTAACAAAATTTGCAGATGACACAAAGATTAGTGGGAAAGCGGGTTGTGTAGATGTCACAGAGAGGCTGCAAAGAGATTTAGATAGGTTAAGCAAATGGGCTAAGGTTTGGCAGATGGAATACAATGTCGGAAAATGTGAGGTCATCCACCTTGGGGGGAAAAAAACATTAAAAGGGAATATTATTTGAATGGGGAGAAATTACAACATGCTGCAGTGCCGAGGGACCTGGGGGTCCTTGTGCATGAATCCCAAAAAGTTAGTTTGCAGGTGCAGCAGGTAATCAGGAAGGTGAATGGAATGTTGGCCTTCATTACGAGAGGGATGGAGAACAAAAGCAGGGAGGTCCTGCTGCAACTATACAGGGTATTGGTGAGGCCGCACCTTGAGTACTGCGCGCAGTTTTGGTCACCTTACTTAAGGAAGGATATACTAGCTTTGGAAGGGGTACAGAGACGATTCACTAGACTGATTCCAGAGATGAGGGGGTTACCTTATGATGATAGATTGAGTAGACTGGGTCTTTACTCGTTGGAGTTCAGAAGGATGAGGGGTGATCTTATAGAAACATTTAAAATAATGAAGGGGATAGACAGGATAGAGGCAGAGAGATTGTTTCTACTGGTCGGGGAGACTAGAACTAGGGGGCACAGCTTCAAAATACGGGGGACCGAATTTAAAACCGAGTTGAGAAGGAATTTCTTCTCCCAGAGGGTTGTGAATCTGTGGAATTCTCTGGCCAAGGAAGCAGTTGAGGCTAGCTCATTGAATATATTCAAATCACAGATCGATATATTTTTAACCAATAAGGGAATTAAGGGTTATGGGGAGCGGGCGGTTAAGTGGAGCTAAGTCCACGGCCAGATCAGCCGTGATCTTGTTGGGTGGCGGAGCAGGCTCGAGGGGCTAGATGGCCTACTCCTGTTCCTAATTCTTATTTTCTTATGTTCTTTTTAATGTTGGGGAAGTCCAGAACCAGGGGTCACAGTCTAAGGATAAGGGGTAAGCTATTTAGGTACTGAAGTTACATGTTCAGCCATGAACTCATTGAATGGCGGTGCAGGCTAGAAGGGCTGAATGGCCTGCTCCTGCACCTATTTTCTATGTTTCTATGAGATGAGGAGAAACTTCTTCACCCAGTGAGTGGTGAACCTGTGGAATTCTCTCCCACAGAAAGTTGTTGAGGCCAATTCACTAAATATATTCAAAAAGGAGTTAGATGTAGTCCTTACTACTAGGGGGATCAAGGGGTATGGCGAGAAAGCAGGAATGGGGTACTGAAGTTACATGTTCAGCCATGAACTCATTGAATGGCGGTGCAGGCTCGAAGGGCCGAATGGCCTACTCCTGCACCTATTTTCTATGTTTCTATTAACTCGCCAAGGCTTCTTCGACAGCATCTCCCAAACCCACTCTCTACCACCTAGAAAGACAAGGGCAGCAGGCACATGGGAACACCGCCACCTCCAAGTTCCCCTCCCAAGTCACACAGCATCCTGATTTGGAAATATATTGCTGCTCTTTCATTGTCACTGGGCCAAAATCTTGGAACTCCCTCCCTAATTACACTGGGAGTATCTTCATTACATAGACTGCAGCGATTCATGAAGGCAGTTAGGGATGGGCAATAAATGCTGGCCCTGCCAGCAACACTCACATCCCAGGAATGAATTAAAAAACATTTAAATTCCCAAAGAGGTTTTCATGGAACTGTGACCAGCTTTATGAAGATCTGTAGCCACATTCTGGAATAGGCAATGCTCTAATGTCTACTACCATCTCCGCCTCTCCCTCTTCATCCTCCTCTTCCAAGTATGCCATATATAAAGGTATTCCAAATGGTTTACCCATTTATTTCTGCTGGGGAGCTGCAGGATAAACTAAACTAATGCAAAGCATTATTACAGCCTTTCCAGACACTTTCAGATGCAGCAAAGTTAATTAGAAAGCAATTAATGTAAAAGTTTCAACACTTACTAGAGTCTAGCAGGCTGTCCCTTTAACACGTCTAGTATCCAAATGCCAGCACAGCAAGCAGCAGTGCCAAGTTTTTATAGGGGCAATCTGCACCTATTAGAGGAAATCTGTGTGCAAAGATCTCTGATATTCATTTGCATGTAATTTATATCGTTGCACCCTCTTCAGGCACAATCTGGTACAAACACCAGATAAACCAGAAAAAGTTTGTATGCAGTGCTATTCAAGAATAAAATGGGGACAAAGTATTTGCGCACATTTTTCAGGTTGTACTTAGGAGCGGGCTGGGGAAATCAGCCCTGATGTCTTGTCACTCACTTTATGCATCTATGGATAGCAGATTGGCTGAGTTGGCAGATGTCCCCTGCAGTGGCCTGGCAGAATCCTGTACCATGGAAGCTGAATGCAGTGATGACCTTTACAGCTAAGGAAGAGCTGTCCCACCTGTTGAAGTTGCCTGCACGTCTGCCTGGAACAGATAGCATAACTCTGTCGCAGCCTTTCTAGTGAGGCGAAGGTGGCGAAGACAAGTCTCCGAAGGCATGCTCAGGTACAATTTGTCAGAGTTGACAAATGTGAGCCCAAGGGTATTGACAGGTGTGCACATACTCTTTGCAATGTCATCACACTTGCATGGGATGACTGCTCAACAAATTGTCCTCTTTATCTACATCATGCAGCGCAATGGGAAAGCCCTAAAGGATTCCCAGTCCGAGCACTTTCTTCACTGCAAAGCAACAGCAATGAAAAAGCCTGGATGCAAAACAAAGGTTTTTTCCCAAAAAATGCACTGGTACTGAAATGTTATGTCACAAAAAAGGTAATTTTCAGGCTCAAATATGCAACCAATCATTTAGCTTTAAAAGGACACTAAAGCCTGTGCATCAGTCATGTACCCATTTTATATGGGCATGCTAAACATTGGGGTGAAAGTACAGGTGAAAGTCAGGGATAGCTTGACTTGAATAACGATTTCATGGAAATGAGATTTACACTTATCAGTAGTGCAGCCTCCTCAGCAGTCACAAAATCTGCCCTGTTGCAAAACGGGCAGACAACTTCACACCCAATTTTCCGCATTTAACTACCTACAGAAACATAGAAACATAGAAAATAGGTGCAGGAGTAGGCCATTCGGCCCTTCGAGTCTGCACCACCATTCAATAAGATCATGGCTGATCATTCACCTCAGTACCACTTTCCAGCTTTCTCTCCATACCCCTTGATCTCTTTAGCCATAAGGGCCACATCTAACTCCCACTTGAATATATCCAATGAACCGGCAACCACAACTCTCTGCGGTAGGGAATTCCACAGGTTAACAACTCTCTGAGTGAAGAAGTTTCTCCTCATCTCAGTCCTAAATGGCTTACCCCTTATCCTTCGACTATGTCCCCTGGTTCTGAACTTCCCCAACATTAGGAACATTCTTTCTGCATCTAACCTGACCAGTCCCGTCAGAATTTTATATGTTTCTATGAGATTTCCTCTCATATTTCTAAACTCCTGTGAATACAGGCCCAGTCGATCCAGTCTCTCCTCATATGTCAGTCCTGCCATCCCAGGAATCAGTCTGGTGAACCTTCGCTGCACTCCCTCAATAGCAAGAATGTCCTTGCTCAGATTAGGAGACCAAAATTGAACACAATACTCCAGGCGAGGCCTCACCAAAGCCCTGTGCAACTGCAGTAAGACCTCCCTGCTCCTATACTCAAATCCCCTCACTATGAAGACCAGCACAGCATTTGCCTTCTTCACCACCTGCTGTACCTGCATGGCAACTTTCAATGACTGATGAACCATGACACCCAGGTCTCGTTGCACCTCCCCTTTTCCTAATCTGCCACCATTCAGATAATATTCTGCCTTCATGTTTTTGTCACCAAAGTGGATAACCTCACATTTATCTACATTACGCTGCATCTGCCATGCATTTGCCCACTCACCTAACCTGTCCAAGTCACCCTGCAGCCTCTTAGCATCCTCCTCACAGCTCACATGGCCACCCAGCTTAGTGTCATCTGCAAACTTGGAGATATTACACTCAATTCCTTCATCTAAATCATTGATGTATATTGTAAATTGCTGGAGTCCCAGCACTGAGCCCTGCGGCACCCCACTAGTCACTGCCTGCCATTCTGAAAAGGACCCATTTATCCCAACTCTCTGCTTCCTGTCTGCCAACCAGTTCTCTATCCACGCCAGTACATTACCCCCAATACCATGTGCTTTGATTTTGCACACCAATCTCTTGTGTGGGACCTTGTCAAAAGCCTTTTGAAAGTCCAAATACACCACATCCACTGGTTCTCCCCTGTCCACTCTACTAGTTATATCCTCAAAAAATTCTAGAAGGTTTGTCAAGCATGATTTCTCTTTCATAAATCCATGCTGACTTGGACCGATCCTATCATTGCTTTCCAAATGCGCTGCTATTTGATCCTTAATAATCGATTCCAACATTTTCCCCACTACTGATGTCAGGCTATAATTACCCGTTTTAACTCTCTCCCTCCTTTCTTAAAAAGTGGTGTTACATTAGCTACCCTCAAGTCCATAGGAACTGATCCAGAGTCGATAGACTGTTGGAAAATGATCACCAATGCATCCACTATTTCTATGGCTACTTCCTTAAATACTCTGGGATGCAGACTATCAGGCCCCGTGGATTTATTGGCCTTCAATCCCATCAATTTCCCAAATACAATTTCCTGCCTAATAAGGATTTCCTTCAGTTCCTCCTTCTCACTAGACCCTCGGTCCTCTAGTATTTCCGGAAGGTTATTTGTGTCTTCCTTCGTGAAGACATAAATAACCTTCCGGAAATATTAGTTCTTCGTGAAGACAGAACCAAAGTATTTGCTCAACTGGTCTGCCATTTTTTTGTTCCTCATTATAAATTCACCTGAATCTGACTGCAAGGGACCTACGTTTGTCTTCACTAATCTTTTTCTCTTCACATATCTATAGAAGCTTTTGCAGTCAGTTTTTATGTTCCCAGCAAGCTTCCTGTCATACTCTATTTTCCCCCTCCTAATTAAACCCTTTGTCCTCCTCTGCTGAATTATAAAATTCTCCCAGTCCTCAGGTTTGCTGCTTTTTCTGGCCAATTTATATGCCTCTTCTTTGGATATAACACTATCCTTAATTTCCCTTGTTAGCCACGGTTGAGCCACCTTCCCCGTTTTATTTTTACTCCAGACAGGGATGTACAATTGTTGAAGTTCACCCATGTGGTCTTTGAATGTTTGCCATTGCCTATCCACCGTCAACCTTTTAAGTATCATTCGCCAGTCTATTCTAGCCAATTCACGTCTCATCCCATTGAAGTTATCTTTCCTTAAGTTCAGGACACTAGTCTCTGAATTAACTGTGTCACTCTCCATCTTAATGAAGAATTCTACCATATTATGGTCACTCTTTCCCAAGGGGCCTCGTACAACAAGATTGCTAATTAGTCCTTTCTCATTACACATCACCCAGTCTAGGATAGCCAGCCCTCTAGTTGGTTCCTCGACATATTGGTCCAGAAAACCATCCCTAATACACTCCAGGAAATCCTCCTCCACCGCATTGCTACCAGTTTGGTTAGCCCAATCAATGTGTAGATTAAAGTCGCCCATGATAACTGCTGTACCTTTATTGCATGCATCCCTAATTTCTTGTTTGATGCTGTCCCCAACCTCACTACTACTATTTGGTGGTCTGTACACAACTCCTACTAGCATGTTCTGCCCTTTGGTATTCCGTAGCTCCACCCATACAGATTCCACATCATCCAAGCTAATGTTCTTCCTTACTATTGCTTTAATTTCCTCTTTAACCAGCAACACCACCCCACCTCCTTTTTCTTTCTGTCTATCCTTCCTGAATGTTGAATACCCCTAGATGTTGAGTTCCCAGCCTTGATCACCCTGGAGCCATGTCTCCTTGATGCCAATTCTATCATATCCGCTAACAGCTATCTGTGCAGTTAATTAGTCCACCTTATTATGAATACTCCTCGCATTGAGGCACAGAGCCTTCAGGCTTGTCTTTTTAACACATTTTGTCCATTTAGAATTTTGCTGTAATGTGGCCCTTTTTGCTTTTTGCCTTGGGTTTCTCTGCCCTCCCCTTTTACTTTTCTCCTTCCTATCTTTTGCTTCTGCCCCCATTCTACTTCCCTTTATCTCCCTGCATAGGTTCCCATCCCCTTGCCATATTAGTTTAACCCCTCCCCAACAGCATTAGCAAACACTCCCCCTCGGACATTGGTTCCGGTCCTGCCCAGGTGCAGTCCGTCCGTTTGTACTGGTCCCACCTCCCAATGGAGCATCTTAAGATTATGACTTTTTTGTCTATCGCTTTAATAATTAAATTTATGTCTTATTTGATAAGATTCATGTATATTCTGTTATATTTTCCTGTCATTCTGCATAGCAATATTTATACATTTGGATCACTAGTTAAAAAGAGCATCTAAAACAAAGCACTCACTTATCCATAGTCTATTGAACAGCGTGGAGGCCCCGACTTACGAGAAACCACCAGCCGCAGTTCAGGGTCTTAAAAGGAGCGGAGGTGCGGCAGCCCGGGAGCAGCGTGCAGGCCACTTCAGGGAGCAGCCGAGCTGGTGCAGGAGAGCGACGATTTGGAGAAGGATGACTGGATTGGATGTCGCCAAAATCCAGGTCGCTGATTGGAGCGTGGGCAGGTATAGCAGGAGAAGCGGCAAACAGCAGAGGAGTGGTGAGGTCGGGGCGAAGGCGTGGCGAGAGATTGTAGAGCGACATGATCGGGACCCAGGAGAGGCATGAGTTTGGCGCCCAGAAGAGTCGAGGGCCCAGGGGCAGCATGGGCCAGCCCACACTACGTTATGTGTGCGTACTTGGTCTGTGCATCTGAGCTGGTCTCCAGTCGCCTTGGTTAATCCTTGTCACTGGACCAAGACCTAGCTCTGGCAATCCGTGTGGTGGCTGGTGTGCAATGGCCATCACACGTTAAAATAATCCATGCACAGGCATCTTCCACCCTTCAACATGTGGTTCGGGACCTGGAATATTAGGTCCTTCATTGAAACACCTGTGAACTCATCCCTTTTTGGTGTGGAAGCAAGTCATCCTCGATACAAGGGACTGCCTAAGAAGATAAAGCCAGACTTCTATACTGGAATAGGTGACAAAGGCCTAATTAATCAGTTTGCTCATTCAGACACTATAGCAATTAGTAGATATATTTATTACAATGCACATGCTGCCAGCTTGAATTCAGAGTCAATTCCTAGAATTTAGTGGCTATTACTGTTAAAATGACAGTCTTAGAATGTAAGTCTGAATTAATGGCTGTCTGACAGCCAATTTAATAAGTACATTATCTGCTTCTTCAAGATGGACGATGTTTTTCACAACTGGATGTAGACCACCTGCTTGTCACCTATCACCCTTCTAACTGGACAAACAAGTACCTTTAAAAGCATGCTTGGGCCACTAAAGCACCCTGTGTCACAAACATATCAAGTTATGAGCCTTGTGAATCATACTGTATATTTACATGCTGATGACTCATCAGACCAAAGGGTTTGCTTTAAGTGCTTTCTGTTCTGCTGGAAGTTGAGTCTCATTTTAAATACCCATTCCTTTTGCTGTTTTTTTTACTGCAGTTGATATGCAATTGTCAACTGGACCATGAAGGCCCCTTCTGCTAGTCTCCTACCAAGCACAGACGCATTACTTTGTGCACCTGACATTTTGAGTTGTCCTGGCTTCCGTTCTTCACAGTCAGCAACACTAAATGCCAGTTCTCCATTTGTATGATCTAGTATTGCAGCACTTGGCCTTTTCCATACTTGAAGCTCATTCCTCTGAGTCTTTGCATCCATTTTTAAATTTCCAGATGAGATAAATCACTCTGGTGTTCTATTAATATTATCAGCGGTGCATCTTAAGTTAGGGATTCACATATGTACCATTCTAAAGTTACAGCATCTCTTTATATTTCACCTGTAGTAAACATTAAAACTGAAGTGACAATGTTTAGGCCAACTTCATTTGAAATTAAGCAGCCAATGATTCAGAAGGATTATTAATAAGTACATTATAGTCATAATTAAATTACTTTTATAACTAAGTGATCAAGATGAAATAATTACAGAAATATTGAGGATATTGTATTATTTTTGGAGAATTCTAAAAGCAGTCACGCGTAAGCTGCCCCTGTGACTATCAGTTTGAGCATCACTGTCTGTCACCGTGATCAATAGCAGCAGTAATATCTCGGCTCCATCAATGAAATTCACTGAAGTGTTAGATTAATAGAAACAAAAAGTCAAGAATGAATTTCAGATTATTTAGAGTTCAAGAACAGTCAAAATTAAACTTTTAAATGATCACTAGCTGATCTGCGATGGCAGTCCATCACGGGTATAGAAGTGTGAATGCCAGCGTGCATAGAAAGAAAGACTTGCATTTATATGGCAGCTTATCACATCTTTCTGAAACATCTCAAAGCACTATATTCATATATATATATACATTTTCAATTGAAGTGAGTGTTCTTAAAATGGCAAACACAACAAGATCGCACAAATAGCAATGAGACGGATAACTAGTTAATCTATTTTCGGCTGAGCTATTTGAGGAAGCGATATTGGTCAGAGAACAGGATAAGTCCCTTTCCTTCTTCAAACAATGACGTGGAATCTTCAGCATCCACCTGAACCACTAGAAGCGGCAGTAGGGACCTCAGTTTAACTTCTCATGTGAAGGACAGCACCTCTAACAATGTAGAACCTCAGCACTGGGTATTAGCATAGGTTCTGTATTCACTTTCTGGGGTGGAGCTTGAGCACACCAGTACGAACAAACAACACTTGTCTGTAGGGAATAGAATGTCTGTCTACCAAAGCCATGGGTTCAAATCCAAGAGATGCTGCCATTCGAGCTCACCTGTCACTTGTCGAAGTGAGGTTTGTCAGTTTTCTGTTTGGATGGCAAAAGCAGTGGCCTAATATGGCTGAATGCTCTATCTACAAGGAGGGAGCTGTCACAGGCAGCTTGTTTCACTATAGTGCATTTCCTATTGACCAATTTTAAAGTAACATTGGCAGAATAGTTTGCAACAGGATTTTCTGCTCAAATGAGACTACATGGGTTTAAATGAATATTTTCTGGAATCATTCACTCAAGTGTATAATACTAACTCGTGATCCAATTTTGTGTACACTGGAATAGTAGAGGTAATTGATAAGTTAAAGGACATAAGATTGATAAAGTCCCTGGGCCAAATGGCAAGTTGCTCCACCGCATTCTATAATCCATAATTTTGCTCTTCTTGTCCATATTCCTGTCTTGCACATCTTAGAAATGCTATTTTCACAGGTGATTTGTGAAACAGATTGACAACATTTCTCACCTCTTTAATCAGAAGGTAGCTGAAGGAGTTTAGGGAGGAAATTTGTAGAGCACTGACAATCATCATAAAGGAATTATTGAACACTACATAAATGGGCTAGCTCTTTTATTAAAATAATGGCCAGAAGAATGTCATGAGAGTGTTAAGCATTCATCTGGCAATATTCAGCACTCTCATTTTTAGCCTTTTTTTTAACATAAAAAGTGGTATAATGATTCCTCGCTGATCAGTTCTGCCTAGCTTTTTTTCAGCTTCAGCAGGCATCATTTAGATTCATCACATTCTGGAATAAATAGTTTCAGGCTATGAGACTGAATGACAAGTTACACACTTATTCATCCTTCCATCCCACTCCTGCATCACACAGTAACAGTACACTATGTACAAAACATTCCAATCACCAATACCTCTACCAGTCTACAAGACAATTCCAACAGCAATCATCAACAACAAACATAATTCAACACAGTAACACACAGTAAACAACACCTCAATTCAAACTTTTAATAGGCCATTAGCTAACACAGCATAGGTTATTTGTAGCTGTCTATTTCACAGCTCCTCAGACAACAGTGTATCACCACCAAGATCAGAACAAGGTTTTGTAGAAACGTGAATAACTACTAAAAATGCCAAATGAAGTTGGAATTGTGGACAAGAAATAATTATATGATCTATGTACATAGGATCCACATGTCTGATCACACTTGTTGCAAAAAGTGATGTCTCTCACTTGACTAATGCCTGAAGATTGTGGGTGTTGAGTGTTATGTATTGCTCTGGCACAATAAATGTATGATAAGTACTATGGTGCACCACAGAGGGCGCTGTGGTGGGAGACCTGAAAGTACCTGCACGAGGCAGTATAAAAGGCTGCCCACCACACCTGTGGGGCACTCCTGAGCTGTTCAATAAAGGACTACGGTCACAGCAGTTAGATCAACACCAGACCGTGTGGAGTCAGTGATTTGTGTGCTACATACACCACATTGAGCATCCCAGAGACAGGTGCCCATGAAACAGATGCCTGTATTGCCAGTTCCAACTGCTGCTTCAATGACAATGGCTTTGTTTCTGTCAGGCTCGTTGATGCTGGTACTGCTGCCGTTGCAATACCTGCAGTTGCTATTGTTATCATAGAATCATAGAAATTTACAGCACGGAAGGAGACCATTTCGGCCCATTGTGTCCGCACCAGCCAGCAAAGAGCTATCCAGACCAATCCCATTTTCCAGCATTTGGTCCATAGAGTTGTAGGTTATGACACTTTAAGTGTACATCCAAGTACTTTTTAAATGTGAGGGGTTCTGCTTCTATCACCCTTTCAGGCAATGAGTTCAAAACCCCCACCACCATCTGGGTGAAGAAATTTCCCCTCAAATCCTCCCTAAACCTTCTACCAATTACTTTAAATCTACACCCCCTAGTTGTTAACCCCTCTGCTAAGGGAAATAGATCTGTCCTATCCACTCTATCTAGGCCCCTCATAATTTTATACACCTCAATAAGGTCTCACCTCAGCCTCCTCTGTTCCAAAGAAAACAAACCCAGCCTATCCAATCTTTCCCCATAGCTAAAATTCTCCAGTCCAGGCAACATCCTCGTAAATCTCCTCTGTACCCTCTCTAGTGCAATCACATCTTTCCTGTAATGTGGTGACCATCATCATCATAGGCAGTCCCTCGTAATCGAGGAAGACTTGTTTCCACTCTAAAAATGAGTCCTTAGGTGACTGAACAGTCCAATAGGAGAACCACAGTCCCTGTCACAGGTGGGACAGACAGTCGTTGAGGAAAAGGGTGGGTGGGACTGGTTTGCCGCACGCTCTTTCCGCTGCCTGCGCTTGATTTCTAACATGCACTCGGCGACGAGACTCGAGGTGCTCAGCGCCCCCCCGGATGCACTTCTTCCTCTTAGACCCAAACTGCATGCAGTACTCTAGCTGTGGCCTAACTAGGGTTTTATACAGTTCAAGAATAACCTCCCTGCTCTTGTATTCTATGCCTTGGCTAATAAAAGCAAGTATTCCGTATGCCTTCTTAACCACCTTTTCTACCTGGCCTGCTACCTTCAGGGATCTGTGGACATGCACTACAAGCTCTCTTGATTCCTCTACATTTCTCTGTGTCCTACCATTTAATGTCTATTCCCTTGACTTGTTAGCCCTCCCCAAATGCATAACCTCACACTTCTGTGGATTGAATTCCATTTGCCACTGTTCTGCCCACTTGACAAGTTAATTGATATCTTCCTGCAGTCTACAGCTTTCTTCTTCATTATCAACCACACAGTCAATTTTGGTATTATCTGCAAACTTCTTAATCATACCTCCTACATTCAAGTCTAAATCATTGATATATACCACAAAAAGCAAGGGACCCAGCACTGAGCCCTGCAGAATCCCACTGGAAACAGCCTTCCCGTCACAAAAGCACCCATCAACTATGACCCTTTGCTTCCTGCCTCTGAGCCAATTTTGGATCCAACTTGCTACTTTGCCCTGGATCCCAATGGGCTTTTACTTTCCTGACCAGTCTACCATGTGGGACCTTATCAAAAGCTTTGCTAAAATCCATATACACCACATCAAACGCACTACCCTTATCGACCCTCCTTGTTACCTACTCAAAAAATTCAATCAAGTTAGTCAGACACGACCTTCCCTTAACAAATCCATGCTGACTATCCTTGATTAATCCGTATCTTTCTAAATGAAGATTTATCCCGTCCTTCAGAATTATTTCCAATAATTTTCCTACCACCGAGGATAGGCTGACTGGCCTGTAATTACTCGGTCTGTCCCTTTCTCCCTTTTTAAACAAAGGTACTACGTTAGCAGTTCTCCAGTCCTCTGGCACCCCACCAGTAGCCAGAGAGGGCTGGAAAATTATGGGCGGAGCCTCTGTTATTTCCTCTTTTTCTTCTCTTAACAGCCTGGGATACATTTCATCCGGGCCTGGGGATTTATCCACTTGTTGTCGCAGGACAAGACCTCAGAGAGTCACATGGAATCACAGTCCACCAACTGCTCCAGCAACTCTTTCATGACAACATGGGCAAGGATTAAGAAAATATAATTTGTGTCCATGTTTGAAGCAGCAACTTCTGGAGTTCTGCGTGAACTGGAGTGAATCACTTAAATGATTAAACTCTTCAGATGTAGGGACCATGCCTGGTGGCATTTCAGACCATAACATGCTTGTGAATGGAGATCTTTAAATCGTTATGCATTCCAGCACAGAAAGCAGGCTGTTCTGCTGCACTCCTCTATATTGTTTCTCATAGACAAAGCAAGTACTTTACCAATAGATGTATTCAGGGCATCCAACTGGCTGACTGTAGACTTATGGCAGCATCAGCTGTGAAAAGGTTGGCATATCTATGAAATAAGGGCCTACAAATTGGATCGCATTCTGGGTACAGTGGACATTGTACGTGCCTAATGAGGCCAGTGGAAGGACCACAGTAACTTGGTCCACCGACCTCATTACTATAGCGAGCTGCGGCCCCAGAGGCGGGAGACGTAGCAAGGTCAACTGGCTGAGATGCCAGCCTTGGGCCTATGGTGAGTCCGGGGGTTGGGGGTGGGTGGAATGTAATCAGGAGAGGCCGGCAGCTTCCCACAGTTTTAATAAGAGCATTCATATTCCTCCTGGCGCCAGGTTAAGGGCAGTATTTTTTTTTTAAGTTACCTTTTTGGCAGTGGCTTCCAGTGATTCCTTTAAGGACCTCTGTCTGGTTAGGCTGCATGTAGACCAGGTTATCATGTACAGAGCAGGCCCAATTCCTAAACTATTCAAGGCACCTAAGGTCTGTTTTGGGCAGCCAGCAGGGATGCCTCTTCAGCGCCTGATCCAATACAACATCAGACATGTTTCCAATGCCGTTCAGGCATGGGAGGTTGACCCCCTAAATATGACCTCTTTGTACCCATTTTATGCCCGAAAATAGGTGTAACAAGGTCTTATTTCATCCCAAGGTCTCTACAGCCAAATTAATTAATTAAAGCGGTTTCAGGTGCCATGCACTCCTGCACACTTCAGGTCACCTCACAATTATCCTCTTTAGGAGAGTTTTGAAATTCACCCATTTTGGGATGTTTTGTAGTCAGCAGCATGACATGCCATTCAGTTTATCATGTCATTGGCTTCCCTAAAGTTTGGGAGAATAGATGGCATCCATATTGCTCCTATTGTGGACCCATTGAATTCCTTGAACAGGAAGGGATTCCACCTCCACAATGTTCAAATATTCTGTGATCAGTTACAATAAACGGTGTAAGTCAATGCCAAGTTTACAGGCAATTGTCGCAACACTTTCATCCTGAGGGAAGACAGTGGAATGGCAGGATGTCGAGACATGAGAACCATGTGCTCATGGTTCATGCCCCATTTCAACAGTCAAACTCACCAGCAGAACATCACGACAATGAGGCCAACTAGATTTGAGAGGATGATAGTGGTTTTGAAGGTAAGATTTTGGTAGAATTGGAGAGGCAGCCCCCGAGTGGGTCCCTCACATTGTTTTTGCTTGCTGTGCCCTTCACAACTTCACGATTCTGAAAGGATTGGAAATTGGATTCCAGGAAGAGGAGGGCCCAGATGCAGAAGAGACCAAGAAACCTGGACTGCCAAGGAAATACTGGGGTCATTATTCGTCATGCATTCTCCTTGGATTAAAATGAAACCAATTGAAACATTCCATTATTACATAGCCCCAGTCAACTCCAGGCATTCTGCACATAAACATCTGTATTTCTTACTCCCATAAACAAAATGGCTTTGTGGCACGAACAAAGGGAGTGACAAAGTGGGTGGTAGAGAACACGCATGCTGTCACTCTGAGAGAGGACAGCACTTGCCTCTCCCATGGAGCCAAAGCCGATTTCCGTGGACTGCACCTCAGCACACCTCTGATTCTGTGCGAGAACAGAGTACATGGGTGATGTGACATTCTGGAAGCCTCTGTCAACACTAGCCCCCATGGCAGCTGCCTGAGTTTCCAAGGCAGCAGTGTAAGATCATTGTATGTTCTATGGCATTGCAGCCATGCCCTGGGAGCCAAGCTCCTGGCATTGACCTCCTCGGTGTCCTCTTCCCACTGGCACCGAATGTGCTGCCTGGAGGGCTTTCTGCCTCATTGGGGGAACAGGATCTCTTTCCTCCTATCCACTGCCTGGACCAGAGCCTCCAAAGCAGCATCAGAGTAGTTGGGCGCCCTGTCTGGACCTCTTGTAGCTACTTTTGTCTTCAGCTGATTTCCCTCCTGTATGTAGCCAGCGTGCACCTCCCCTTTAAGGGGTGCTGACTGCCTTTAAATGGCATCAGAGATGCCCAATTTCCAGCCCCCCAAATAGGCGTGCAGCCTGGCGGAGGTGTTGAATATAATTCTACAGGGCTCAGTGCTTTTACCTGTTGTATCTAATCTACATTAATAACCTGGATAATGAACCCCAATATAATCTTGTCAAATGTTGACAATGCTAAAATAGGGAATGCAATAGAATCAGAGTGTGCAGCTAAAGATATTGAAAAAGATTTAATTAGGTGATCCAACTGGGCAGGCGAATGATGATTGTAATTTAACACACACAAATGTGAAGCATTGGTTGAAAAAATATATGTCGAAATTAAACAATGAGGGGAACTGAATTAGCACAGTGAAAGTTAGAAAATGTCATAGAAGTAACAATGGAAATATCACCTTCAACTCTAGACATTGTTGAAGAGAATTTTTAAAACAAATTGAGTACTGGAATATATTTTATCCGAACAATATAGTACAACCGACAGAGATGATGCTAAGGCTTTAGAATATATTTTGTTCAGTTCTATTCAGCATGGTGCCGATTTTAACATGACCCACCCAGCGGAGTTAAAATCACCCAAGTTACTTAGCTGCGTTGGAGCCACCTGTCATGTATCCTACATGGTTACTGCTTGTACTATTACAAGGTGTGCCACCGCGGGCACCTCAGTGGGAGACTTGTAGGTTATCTGTTACAGGTGTGCCAGGCCTAGTATAAAAGGTAGGCCACCAGGTGTGATCCTCATTCTGGAATTATCAACAAAGGACTAAGTTCAAGTAAAACACATTGCCTCGTGGAGTCATTATCAGAGCATCGTAAGACATAACAATTGGACCTTCACACGAAAATGACTACCCTTGGTACATTGCAGCAGTTCGCCGAAGGTTTTGATTCAGATGTCTTTGCGGAGAGGCTCGACCATTTGTTCACAGCAAATGACTTGGCAGGCGACAATCCCGCCACACTGGCTGATAAGCGCAGAGCTATCCTGCTGACCAGTTGTGGGCCCACTGTCTATGGCCTCGTCAGGGACTTGCTGGCACCAGCGAAGACAATAATCAAGATGTACGAGGAGCTTGTAATGCTGATCCAAGAACAACTCAAGCCCAAAGAGAGCATCCTCACAGCCAGACACCGGTTTTACACCCACCGACGGCCTGAAGGCCAGGAAATCGTGAAATATGCTGCAGACCTCAGGAGGCTGGCGACACCGTGTGATTTCGGCAACCACCTCACCAAAGCGCTGCGGGATACCTTTGTTATTGGAATCGGCCATGAGGGCCTTCTTCATAAGCTACTGTCTGCGGATACCACAGTCACGCTGCAGAAGGCCATCTGTGTGAGCCAGGCATTCATGACCACGACCTGCGGCTCTAGGCATATGACTCATTCTCAGGATTTAAACCCGGCAAGTACTGTCCACAGAGTGGCGCCTTTTAGAGGCTGGACTGTAGAACATGAAACTTCTCAGGGAAGAGAGAACAGGCCCCTGAGTCCCTTAACTCAGAATCCGCCAAGGGGGGGCTAACCGAGTAGCTCCTTGCTGGCGTTGCTGAGGGAATCACAGGGCTCACCAGTGCCACTTTAAAGACTTTGTATGTAAAGGCTGCAGCACAAAGGGTCACCTCCAGCGAATGTGTAAAATAAATATGACTCACTGTGTTGATGAAGAGTCTGCAGATGGCCACGAATCCAGCGCGGATTATGAAATGATAGTCAGAGAGGCAACTCAGTCCCACGACGAGGTATATAGCATGTTTACCTGCACCACCGAGCGTTCCCCGTTGAGGTACTCCATGATGGCTTGGTGTACAGGTTACCTCTAGGGATTGTTGCAGGTGATGGACCAACGCTACTCGGAAGAAGGTGGATGGAGAAGATCCATTGGTGTTGGGAAGATTTCATCCCTCCAGCGATCGAAGAGGCAAAGCAAGCCCTCACCTGAGGTTGGATCCGGCACCAGAAAGCAGACCAGCACAGCACCCGAGGCACAGACCGCTCAGCACGACTGTGTGGAGATGATCCAGCTGAGATGACCCGAACGCACCCTCCAGGCTTCAGTGGCAGGACTTTGGAGGAAGAAAATCGGATCTAAAGGCGACTTCCCAGCTTCGGTGGCAGAACTCGGGGAGAAGAGGATCACCGCAGTCGACATCGTGGATGGAGGAAAGATGGCGCCCAAACCACGAGGTGATGCGTTGAAGAAAAAGGTGGCAACGGCCAGACCACAAGGTGCAGCGCTGATGGAGCAACATGCGGCACCAAACGAAGAAGAGGTTTGGGGTAAAGATAGCAAGGCTCTTTTAAAAGGGGCCTGCAACTCACCACACTTAAAGGGACAGTTCCATATTCTCAATCAATGTAAGAGCAACTGTGAGTTAGATGTAAAATGTGCAATTGATGATCAGAGCTGTGTACATGCAATAAGCAAAGAAATGTCGCGCGATCGCGATCGGAGCTACAGGTTATTTACTATGAGTAATGAAACATTGTGCGATGTAGGATTTCAACTGCATACAGTCAATGCAGCGGGCAGACACCCATCGGGAGCACACAGGTCCAGCGAGCTATTCAATGTAGTAGCCTGCATCCCTGGGACCAGAGTTATGCACCATGGAGTGTGGCCACAAGCAGCCAATACATACAAGCCGCAGAGCAAGCGATCTCAGGAGGGCAACAGCACCGGTATTGATACCCTGCCCCAGACCGGCTCCGCCTCTCAGGCACCCGAAAGCACCAACCGCCACGAGCCTGAAAGAGCAAATCGTGCTAAGGCGCAGCCCCCAGACTCTATTGCCATCAAGGCTACACCCGGGAACGAAGAGTCACTCGCAACAGTTCTCCCAAATGGGACCGGGACCAGCCAGGATCCCAAACCAAGTAATGCCCAGGCAAGCGAGTCAGCAGTTCCCTGTGCACTGTCAGACGACTGCTCCTCAGGGAGCAGCAGTGACCCGGGCACAAGGAAAGAACAGGTTGGTCACAGGCATCTGTGAACCGGCCCGATGCTAGGAGCAACGGCAAAGGCCTCAAGAACAGACAACTTGAGCCAGCCGGGCTCCCACTGCCAGCACTGGTAATCGCGCCGCCACCAAACTACCTGGACACCATCCAGCAGTTCTGGTACTAGTTTATCCTCACACACCAGTACTGATTTCAAGTATGTATCAAGTAGGTACCACACCAGTCAAATGTACTTGCCTCACAACTGTACCACATGATGTAAATGCAAATTTTTTTTTCTGGACTTGAATGTATACGAATGTAATGAGCCACCAGCATAATCTATATGTGGGGGGGGGAGAGAATGGAGTGGTCATGGACGCACAAACAGAAACCACCAGCACTTCCACTGCCAACGAAACACCACCTGCTCACCCAAGATGGAAACGACCCTCCAAAGGGCAACCAGACAGAGCTAAGCCCAGAGCACAGTCAATGCATGAAGGCGATGTGCACTAAAGGCTTGGGGAAGAGTGATGTCATATATCCTACATGGTTACTGCTTGTACTATTACAAGGTGTGCCACCGGGGGGCACCTCAGCAGGAGACTTGTAGGTTACCTGTACAGGTGTGCCAGGCCTAGTATAAAAGGCAGGCCACCAGGTGTAATCCTCACTCTGGAGTTATCAATAATGGACTAAGGTCACTACAGTTCAAGTACAACACATTGCCTCGTGGAGTCATTATCAGAGCATCTAACGACATAACACCACCAAGAGGTGATCTCCTGGGACCTTTAATTGCCCAACTGAGCAGACAGCAAGGACTCCCACCCAAAGCCCATGGGGGTCCCTTTTAACAAATGGAGATGACATCATTGGATCCTGACTGCAATTTTTACCAGGCTGCCTGAGTGGAAAACAACAGTGAGAATCTCACCATGCCAACCTGAAGAAGAAATCAAAAATGAAGGCTTTTTTCATTAATTTTTCCTTTCCATGTGGGACCAGGAAGAGCAAGAGCGCATCTCTGGGCCCCAGAAGGAAAGTTTAGGCCTCCCTTGCCATAGAGGGCCTCCCTCCGATCGCGAGATCACCGAGGAGGTGGCACCAACAGCAGATCCCACCACTACCTGCTGTTGGCAGACAGTCTCTGGGCTGCACGATTTGTTTCCTGCCAACTTCCAAAGTGGAACGCATGGGAAGTCGGCCAACATATTTAAATGAAGCCTGCAAAGTAAAAATACCCTGGGCCCTATACAAAAGCAAAATACTGGAAATCTGAAGTAAAAACAGAAAATGCTGGAACTACTCAGCAGACGAGGCAGCATCTGTGGAGAGAGAAAAGCAGAGTTGATGGGCTAGAATTTGCATTGTTTCACCGCTTGGTTTCTCGGCGGTATTGGTCGTTTTGGGCGAGAACCGGGTTGGTGAAAATTTCCACAGCTGTGTTCCGCCGCCGCTTTTGAAGTATCGCTGAGAAGCGGACCGCCGGCATGCACCGTCCATAGACTGCCATCGCCCGATTTTGGCTCAGCAGTGACCCGTAGGTAAGTAGCCCTGCAAAATTAGGTAAGTAAATAGGTTTTTACTAATTATTTCAAACTTCTCTTGCAGTGATTTAAGTGAAAAGGGTCCTGAGAATTTTTCTGATTTTCTATTTTATGTTTTTTGAAAAAATATTTTTTGCGTTTTTCTCCTCCTAGGCCCACGGTGTGAATTTTAATTATTATTGGCCATTTTTTTTAAGAGCCGCCCAATTGGCCCAAGATTCAATTTTTCGCCGAGAATCAGGATGTAAGGTCCATTTTTTTTAGCTGAGCGGATCTTTTTCTTTTAAGAATGACATTTTTTGCCGGCAGTAACTTGAGCATCTTAGTGGTATTTTGGGTGGCAATCCGGCGATGGCGGATTTTTTGGAAATTCTAGCCCAGAGTTTCAGGTTGATGACCTTTCATTAGAACTGGAAAAGGTTAGCGATGTAACAGGTTTTGAGCAAGTACAGAGGCAGGGAAAGAGAGGAGGGAAGGAAGCACAAAACGGAAGGTCTGTGATAGGGTGGAGGGCAGGAATGATTAAATGACAAAATTAATGTTGGTGCAAGGCAAAAGGGGATGGTAATGAGACAAGTAAAAAAACAAAAGATGGGTCTAGAAGAGGTGTAAATGAAAATCATCAACAGCTGCCGACTGAATAAATAGGGGCAGAGGTTATTGGAATTGTTGAATTCAATTTTGACTCCAGAAGGCTGAAAAGTGCATAATCGAAAGATCAACGGAGAGAAATTCGGTCGAGCCTCTGTTGCGGCGTTGTCCCGGGCGGAGTAGTATATTTTGCGCCGGCAAATGGTTTGCGTCTGCCGCCGCAAAATTCATCAGCTGGGCCCGGAGTTTGGAATGCAGCGCTAGGGGAGGCGTTCCTCTTTTAGGGAGCTAGGTCAGCTGAGCCACTGAAAATCCTGAGTTAAACAGCCGGCCTGGGAACGCCCGAACAGAGACTTCCGTGGAGAAAACAAAACCTGAGAAAGAAACACCAAAAGCATTTGCAATGAATTACTAACGCAACCCCAACATAAATCACGAAAATTAAAACAATCACACTTAACTGAGGTAGGCATTTCTTCAATCACCTCGGCTGGTACAGCTTGGAATACCAGCTTTCACTGGCGTTCCCACGAGGGTGCGCTACGGGGTGCTACGGAGCGAGCGCAATCCAAATAATCGAGCCAGTGTGGCAACCAGAGGCGTTGCACACCGGCTCGCCTCTCCCGGGCGGTACTGTTCCGCGTCCCCGACACTGAATGTACCGGTGGGCCGTTGGAAACTGGCCGCCTGGGCGCAAGTGCTTTCCGCCGCCATTGCCGCCAGTCCTGGTCGGAGTGGGAGTGGAGTGGAGAATTAAAGCAACAGGCGACCGGAAGCTTGGCTTCACACTTGCAGAATGAACGAAGGTGTTCCGCAAAGCAATCACCAAACCTGCATTTGGTCTACCCAATGTAGAGGAGACCGCATCATAAGCAATGAATACTGTATACTAAATTGAAAGAAGTACAAGTAAATCGTTGTTTCACCTGGAATGTGTGTTTGGGACCCTGGACGGTGGGAAGGGAGGAGATAAAAGCCATGTATTTCATCTGCTGCGCTTGCATGAGAAGATGCCATGGGAAGGGAAGGGGGTGTTGGGGTTGATTGAGGAGTGGACCAGCGTCTCGCGGAGGGAACGGTCCCTTCGGAATGTTTAAAAGGGAGGAAAGGGGAGGGGAAGATATGTTTGATGGTGGGATCACACTGGAGCTGGCATAAATGGCGAAGAATGATCCGTTGAATATGGAGGCTGGTGGGGTAGAAGATGAGGACAAGGGGAACCCTATCATAGTTCTGAGAGGGAGGGCAAGTGGTGAGAGCTGAAATGCAGGAAATGGAACAGACACGGTCGAGGTCCATGTCAACTGCGGTAGAAGGAAGACATCAGAAGCACATGTATGGAAAGTAGCAGAACAGATGCAATGGAGAAACTGGGAAAATGGAATAGAGTCCTTACAGGAAGCGGATTGGGAAGAAGTGTAGTCAAGGTAACTGTGGAGTCAGTGGACTTATAATGGATATTGCTCGATAGCCTATCCCCAGAAATGGAGACAGAGAAGTCGAGGAAGGGAAGAATTGGAGATGGATCATGTGAAGGCGAGGGAAGGGTGGAAATTAGGAGTAAAGTTGAGTACATTTTCCAGTTCATGGCGAGAGCAGGAAAAGGCACTGATACAGTCATTAATGTACCGTAAAAAGAGGTGAGGGAAGGGACCTGAGCAGGATTGGAACAAAAAAAATATCACACAAAAAGGCAGGCATAGCATGGACCCATGAGAGTTCCCGTAGCAACACCTTTTATTTGGAGGAAGTGAGTAGAGTCAAAGGAGATGTTGTTCAATGTGAGAACAAGTTCAGCCAGGCAGAGGAAGGTGATGGAGGATGGGGACTGGTTGGGCCTCTGTTCAAGGAAGAAGTGGAGCGCCCTGGTAGGGTTGGATGAGTGGAGGGATTGGACGTCAATGGTGAAAAGGAGATGGTTAGGCCCAGGAGGTTGGAAATTGTTCACGTCGGAAGAGTCGCGGATGTAGGTGGGGAGAGACTGGACAAGGAGAGAAAAAATTGTGTTCAGATAGGAAGAAATCAGTTCCGTGAGGCAAGAACAGGCTGAAACAATGGGTCTACGGAGGCAGTCCTGTTTATGGATCTTGGGAAGTGGGTTTGGGGAACTATGAGGTTGAGGCCGTTGAGGGAAGATCTCCAGAGGAGATGAGTTAAGTGATAGTCTTGGAAATAATGGCTTGATGTTCAGTAGTGGGGTCATGGTCCAGGGGAAGGTAGGAGGAGGTGTCAGAGAGTTGGCGTTCAGCATCCACAAGGTAGAGGTCGCCAAACAACTACAGCGCCACCCTTCTCAGCAGATTTAATGACAATGCTAGGGTTGGATCTGAGAGCACGGATTGCTGCAAGTTCAGTGTGAGGTGGGTTAGAGTGAGTGAGGTGAGCAGAGAAATTGAGATGGCCAATGTCACACCTGCTGTTCCCAATGAATAAATCAATAGAAGGTAAGAGACCAAAGGGAGGGATCCAGAATTCTGAAGACGGAAGAAGGATTTGTTGCACAGGGGGAAGACTCCTGGCCAAAGACGTGTGCGTGGAGGTGAAGGTGAAGGAAAAGAGCTCAGTGTCGTACTGAGCTCGAAATACATTGAGGTGGTGTCGTAAGGGGATGAAGCTGAGACTTTTGCTGAGGACTGATCATTTGGGATCAGAGAGGGGAAGGTCAGAGGGGACAGTTAAAACACGGCAAACATTGGAAGAAGGGATGGGATCAGAGGAAAGTGAAGGGGAAGAAGGTTGGGGAGGTGTGTTGGTGTCCAAGAGTTGTTGAAGCTGGGCCTGGGCCTCATTTCTGGAGCAGATGATGAGTTTCTTACAATGCTGCTCACCTACTGGAATTAAAATCGAACTAGAAAAGGCCCTACCACCTGCCCCTGACCTTTAATGTCACCACCATTGCAAAGTTTCCCACCATGAACATTCTCAATCTAAAATAGCCTGTTCCCTCGTTGATTCCTCAACATACTGATCTAGAAAGCTAACTTGTATACATTCCATGAATTTGTCCCCTATACTATAACTGCAAATTTTGTTTTCCCAATCTTTATGTAGATTAAAGTCCCCCATATTATATGCGTTTCTAATTTCCTGATTTATACTCTACCCTACATACTGTTTGGGGGCCTATAAATAACTCATACCTTGCCCCTTGCTATTTCTTAACTCCATCAAAATTGATTCTACCTCTTGATTTTCAGAGCTAAGATCCTTTCTCTCTACTGAGTTTATCCCATCCTTTATTATCAGGGCTACCTCTCCTCCTTTTCTATTTTGCCTTCTAAAAGTTTAGTATCCTGGAATATTTAGTTCCCAACCTTGCCCACTTTGCAACCACATCTCCATAATGACTATTAGATCAAACCTATTAATTTCTATCTGCGTTATTAATCTATTTTGTTGCGAATGCTTTACGCATTCAAATGATGCCTTTAGCTTTGACTTATTTCTATGCTTCACTGATTTCACCTTAGTCACTGATGCCTTATTACCTTTGTTTCTCTCTGTCCCTTCCTGACCCTCTCTGCTTATTTTTACCCAAAACTCTAATCTGCTCCAGAGCCTTGACATTTCCCTTGCTGCTTTTAAATTTACTCTTTCCTGAATCCTCCCAACGCTCTTCATTAGTTTAAAGCCCTGTCTATTGCCCAAGTTATTCAGCCAAGTTATTCACCAGGATACCGGTCCCAGCCCGATTTAAGTGGAGCCCGTCCCAATGGAACAGCTCCCTCTTTCCCCAGTGCCCCATTAACTGAAACCCCTTCCTCGCATACCACTCTTTGAGCCACGCATTTAAACCTGTAATCTATTTGTCTCTATGCCAATTTGTGCGTGGCTCAGGTAACAATCCAGAGATTATTACCTTTGAGATCCTGGTTTTTAATTTGCATCCTAGCTCTTCAAACTCCCTCAGCAGAACATCATTCCTGGTTCTACCGATGTCATTGCTTCCTACATGGATGACGACAACTGGATCCTCCCCCTCTCACTCCAAGTTCTTCTCCAGCCATGAGGACATATCTTTAACCCTGGCAGGGATGCAGAGAACAGATTCTATCCCCCTGACTGTACTGTCGCCTACCACTACAACATTCCATTTTACTCCTCCCACTTGAAAGGCCTCCTGTACCTTGGTGCCATGGTCAGTATGTCCATCCTCCCTGCAGTCCTTGTTCTCATCCATCCAGGCAGCAAGCCATCATCATCATAGGCAGTCCCTCAAAGCGAGGATGACTTGCTTCCATGCCAAAAAAGAATGAGTTCACAGGTGTTTCAATGAAGGTCCTAATATTCCAGATCCTGAACTACATCTCGAAGGGTGGAAGATGCCTGTGCGTGGATTTCTTTAACATGTGGTGGCCATTGCACAACAGTCACCATGCGGGCTTGACAGAGCTAGGTCTTGGTTCGGTGGCAAGGATTAACCAAGACGACTGGAGACCAGCTCTGCTGCACAGACCTAGTGCACACACATATTGCAGTGTGGACTGGCCCGTGCTGCCCGTGGGCCCTCACCTCTTCTGGGCACCAAACTCACACCTCTCCTGGCCCCCGATCACATCCCTCTATGAACTCTTGCTGTTCCTCCACCCCAACCTCGCCGCTCCTGCTGTACCTGCCCGCACTGCAATCAGCGACCTGGATTTGGATGATGTCAAATCCAGTTGCCCTCTTCACAGTCGTCGCCCCCCTGCAGCAGCATGCGCTGCTCCCTGCAGTGATATGACGTTGCTGATGGTCTTGCAGGTCAGGACCGTACCGATTTCCGGGCCAGGCCGCCGCACGTTACTCCCTCTAATGGCCCCGACCTGCTGATGGCCCGGCCACCACCTTAATCCCCCCCTTGTAATGAAAGTACTGTCTTCTCACATCCATATTGTCTTCTTTCACCGAGGACTGTAGACAGTCAAGCTTGTGAACTTCTCCATGCAACCCCATATTAACATAAGAAATAGGAGCAGGAGTAATCATACGGCCCCTCAAGCTCCACCATTGAGTAGGATCATGGCTGATCTTCTATCCGAACTCCACTTTCCTGCCCGAGCCCCATATCCCTTGATTCTCTTAAAGTCCAAAAATCTACTGATGCAGCCTTAAATATACTCAACGACTGAGCATTCACAGCCCTCTGAGATAGAGAATTCCAAAGATTCACAACCCTCTGAGTGAAGAAATTTCTCCTCATCTCAATCCTAAATGGCTGACCCCTGATCGTGAGACCATGCCCCCTAGTTCTAGACTTTCTAACCAGAGGAAGCAGCATCTACCCTGTTAAGCCCTCTCAGAATCTTATATGTTACAGTCAGATCACCTCTCATTCTTCTATTCCACACCAGGTGTGGTCTCATCAAAGCCCTGTATTCTTAGCTGGTAGTCCAACCCCCTTGCAATAAATGCCAACATACCATTTGCCTTATTAATTGTTTGCTGTACCTGCATGTTAACTTACTGGGAGGAAAATTCTGATCGGAGGCTGCCTTCGGACGAATGCTTCCAACCCAAAATATTTTTCCTGGTGGTCACGGAGGCACCTTCGATCCCGGTCGGAGGCCTTCATTTGATGCGCAGCATACAGAGAGATGACTTCCCTATACGTACGAAAATGCTGGAGTCACGTGGGTCTGAGATGAAAAAAACATTAGTGAAGACAAACGTAGGTCCCTTGCAGTCAGAATCAGGTGAATTTATAATGGGGAACAAAGAAATGGCAGACCAATTGAACAAATACTTCAGTTCTGTCTTCACTAAGAAAGACACAAATAACCTTTCGGATATACTAGGGGACCGAGCGTCTAGCGAGAAATAGGAGCTGAAGGAAATCCTTATTAGGCAGGAAATTGTGTTAGGGAAATTGATGGGATTGCAGGCTGATAAATCCCCGGGGCCTGATAGTCTGCGTCCCAGAGTACTTAAGGAAGTGGCCCTAGAAATAGTGGATGCATTGGTGATCATTTTCCAACAGTCTATCGACTCTGGATCAGTTCCTGTGGACTGGAGGGTAGCTAATGTAACACCACTTTTTTAAGAAGGTGGGAGAGAGAAAACGGGTAATTATAGACCGGTTAGCCTGACATCAGTGGTGGGGAAAATGTTGGAATCAATTATTAAAGATGAAATAACAACGCATTTGGAAAGCAGTGACAGGATCAGTCCAAGTCAGCATGGATTTATGAAAGGGAAATCATGCTTGACAAATCTTCTGGAATTTTTTGAGGATGTAACTAGTAGAGTGGACAGGGGAGAACCAGTGGATGTGGTGTATTTGGAGTTTCAAAAGGCTTTTGACAAGGTCCCATATAAGAGATTGGGGTGCAAAATTAAAGCATATGGTATTGGGGGTAATGTATTGACGTGGATAGAGAACTGGTTGGCAGACAGGAAGCAGAGATTCGGCATAAACGGGTCCTTCTCAGAATGGCAGGCAGTGACTAGTGGGGTGCCGCAGGGCTCAGTGCTAGGACCCCAGCTCTTTACAATATATATCAATGATTTAGATGAAGGAATTGAGTGTAATATCTCCAAGTTTGCAGATGACACTAAGCTGGGTGGCGGTGTGAGCTGCGAGGAGGATTCTAAGAGGCTGCAGGGTGACTTGGACAGGTTATGTGAGTGGGCAAATGCATGGCAAATGCAGTATAATGTGGATAAATGTGAGGTTATCCACTTTGGGGGCAAAAACACGAAGGCAGAATATTATCTGAATGGCGGCAGATTAGGAAAAGGGAAGGTGCAACGAGACCTGGGTGTCATGGTACATCAGTCGTTGAAAGTTGGCATGCAGGTACAGCAGGCGGTGAAGAAGGCAAATGGCATGTTGGCCTTCATAGCTAGGGGATTTGAGTATAGGAGCAAGGAGGTCTTACTGCAGTTGTACAGGCCTTGGTGAGGCCTCACCTGGAATATTGTGTTCAGTTTTGGTCTTCTAATCTGAGGAAGGACGTTCTTGCTATTGAGGGAGTGCAGCGAAGGTTCACCAGACTGATTCCCGGGATGGCAAGACTGACATATGAGGAGAGACTGGATCGACTGGGCCTGTATTCACTGGAGTTTAGAAGAATGAGATGGGATCTCATAGAAACATATAAAATTCTGACGAGACTGGACAGGTTAGATGCAGGAAGAATGTTCCCGATGTTGGGAAAGTCCAGAACCAGGGAACACAGTCTATGGATAAGGGGTAAGCCATTTAGGACTGAGATGAGGAGAAACTTCTTCACTCAGAGAGTTGTTAACCTGTGGAATTCTCTGCTGCAGAGGGTTGTTGATGCCAGTTCGTTGGATATATTCAAGAGAGAGTTAGATATGGCCCTTACGGCTAAAGCGATCAAGGGGTATGGAGAGAAAGCAGAGAAGGGGTACTGAGGTGATGATCAGCCATGAACTTATTGTATGGTGGTGCAGGTTCGAAGGGCCGAATGGCCTACTCCTGCACCTATTTTGTATGTTTCTATGTTTCTATGCCCGCACTGCAATCAGCGACCGGCAGCAAGTACCTCGTACTTGCTGAACAATGTCAAACGCTGAGATTCGTCCATCACTGTATCCTGGGTTCCCGTACCTTCCTGACTCGCAGTCACACCCGCCTGCCCCTGACAATTGAGGAATTTTAAAGTACTGATTAACCTAAGAAGTGTGACAGCCTCCTGGAACAAAGTGTCCAGGTACCTCTCCCCCTCCCTGATGCATCGCAAAGTTTGCAGCTCGGACTTCAGCTCAACAACTCTGAGCAGAAGTCTCTCAAGCTGCCGGCACTTACCGCAGATGTGGTTGCTTGGGATCTCATAGGTCTCCAGCAACTCCCACATGCTGCAGTTACGACACACTACCTGCCCTACCATCTCTATCAACCTTAATTTATTTATATAATTAGTTACAATATTTATTCAAATGATTATTTTAACTTTTAATTTGTAGTTTTAAGTAGTTAATTCAGTTTAAGTTATTAATTCAATAAAGTTATGGTAGTTAATACTCTCCCAGTTCTGTATTTAATCCATTTACCTAACCGAGAGAGCAAAGGAGCTGTAATATTCACCAACCAATCACCTACCTGCTGTCCTGTGACGCCACTCCTTGTTTTCTGTTTTTTTAACTTGCTGTTCAGCTCTCCTTTATGGCACCAGTCCCACTCAGGTCCACCTGCATCCTGGTCTTCTCAGAGCTCTCCTTTATGCCGCCTCTCCCATGGCCGACACTCCCACTCAGCTTCGCCTGACCAGCACTGCACAGAGGTATGTGGCTGCACTCAGGCTCCCGCACAGCGCACAGGGAAGTTCTTTTCCTTTCCAATGGGCAGAAGAGACCTCCCCAGGAGACCAACGCAGCCTGGTTGCACATTGCAGAGGAGGGCACAAGCAGGGGTGTCATCAAGAGGACCAGGTTGCAGTAGCACAAACTTTTCAATTATCTCACTAGATTCTGAAAAGTTACTGCAAAGCCACCCTCAACCTAATGCTGCTGTGTCTCTCATCACATCCTCATCACTCTGCCTTCCCAACCTACTCCTGCACATCTTTACTCATACCACTTACCTTGGAATGCCACCCACCCCTCTGTCTCTATCTACATTATCACATCCCTATCTCACTAGCCACCCCTCACACTCACCCTCATCCATTGCAAGCATACCAACTAACACACAAGGGTAGGCACTTGGGTGTTTCTGCCAATGTCCATGTAAAGTTTTGTTAATGTCTTGTCAAACATTGAAATCTTTATTTTCAACACTTTACCTTCTTGGACAGATTTGTGTGCACTTTTGTAAGTGGCTTAGTGAGTTGCAGAAATGGTGAGACATAAAGGTGTGATGAGTGTGAAAGGAATGGCTTGGGCATTGCAGGGATGCTTTATGGAGCTGGTGTAGGGTGGTGCCAACCTGACGTTTCATGTGGCAGCCAGCTTGTGGAGCGTCAAGTGAAGTAAATGTGGCCATGGTGAGGCCATCCCTGGCATCCCGGGCAGCAATGTGGTCGGGTGCTGATGCCCTGTGTCTTGTGCAGCTGTCGGTGATTGCGGAGAAGGTTGGTGTTGTTGTTGGTGCTGCTGGTGTGCCTGGTGCTGCTGGTGTTGGGGATCATCATGGTCAGATTCTGAGGACCAAGGTAACAGAGTGTGAAAGGTTCCCATCCTGATGGAGTAGATACCAGTTGAAGGTGAGATGACAGAAGCGATCTGTCAAAGGTGAGAGAGGCTGCTGCAATGAGGTGAGCCTGGCTGGAGAGTTTGCTACAAAGACTTGCAGCCTGCATAAAGCACAATCTGTCTACCAAGGAGAGAAACCAAAGAATCTCTGGGTTTGGAAAGTGTGCATGTGTAGATTTTGAGGTTTTATATAAGTTTTAACGCTGTTACCAATCATCTGCTTCAATGGCCACTCAACCGCTGCCTCAGATGAACAGACTGTGTCCAAGAGCAGTGTCAAATACATGGCGACCTGGTAAAGTTAAAATGTGAGTAAAATATCACTGTTAAGGGTTTCTAAACAAGCCAATAATTGATTCAATTGCCTCGCCCGCTGCTGCCCATCGGGTCTGCTCATCGCAGATAGACGCGACATTTGGGAAAGGCGTGTGCCGGCGGGTTGACAGTGGAGTCCTGACTCGCTGTCAACCTTTGTCAATTTCTCAGCTGACCCGCCCCTGGGTCCCGCCCACTGAGCGCTGGCAAAATCGCGGCCCAAGTCACTGTTATAATGTAGGAAACATTGTGCTCACTATCCAGCCCCTTCACCACTGGCAAACTGTTGCTGCAGTGTGTACTGTCTGCAGGATGACTGCAGCAACTCACCAAGCTTACCTCAACAGCGCCCAAACCCATCACCTCTGCCACAAAACCAGCAAGAGCATGGAAACAACCACCACCTTCATCACACACCATCCTGACTTGGACATGTATCATCATTCATTCATCGTTGGTGGATCCAAAATTGCTTACCAACCCCTTTGTGGGAGAACCATCAGTACAAGCACTGCAACTGTTCAAGATGAAGGCCTTCTTTGGGAAACTAGGGATAGGCAATAAATGCAGATTTTCTAACATCACTCATTTCCCAAGAACAACAAATAATTTTTTCTTTAAGGCGGCCCCTTTATTTTAAATGGGTAATGCTCCTGCTAAAATAACAGACAAAGGAATGTCAGGAGATTTGCTAATATAACCAACTGTAATTTCTATGTATAATATTGCTATAATATTCATTTATGCATGACTAAAACACAAACTTAGATGAAGCACAGGATTAAAAAGATTTTGAAGTTGACGTTAATCTTCAGTAATTCATTTCTTCCTGTGTTAAGAGACTGCGGGGTCAAAATTTGTTTTTTAACATCGCCTGTTACCGTCGGAGAGGCTGCAACCGAGTTCCTGGGCTGACTGGAAGTTTAGTTGGGCAGTAGGGGCAGTGGCATGACATACTGCTGCGCGCTTGGCCGCCACCCATGTGGTGATGTCATCGAGCATGCAATGCCCCCTTGCCGCGGCGGCTCCGAAATTAGGTGAGTATGGTGTCCTTACCGGCAAGTGTCGGTACAGCCTGGGAAAGGTGGTGAGACATCGGGGATCCCGGGGCAGTAGTGTCCAGGGATCAAGGTAAGTTTTTATGTTTGTTTTTTTTTGCATTTAGGTATTGATGGGATCAGTGAGGAACTGTCGGTGTGGGTGAGGGTAAGTACTGGAAACTTTTGTTTTAATTTTTTTTACCTCGCATGCCGGCAGCCTACCGTCGGGAAATTCGGTAGGCCTCCTGAGATGCCGCTCCTTTGGCGCTCAAGGATGAGTGTGCAATGCCACTTTTAGCGCTACTTTCTCAGCTTTGGGCGGCAAAACTAAATTTTGCAGTTTGAGACGGCACCTATCGCTTGGCATTAAAATCAGCACTCAGCCGGTGACATCGCCTCAACCCTGGCATGTTAGTCGCAATGTCACTTTATTTACTTTTCAAATATGTAGAAAAGAATGAATACTTAATGAGACTGGACATTTCCAGTGACAATCATATTGCCCAAAATGATGTAGAGAGTCACTTGCTTTATTTAAGTATATGTGCAACTACAGTACTCTGCCTCAACAATTTTCACAATAATTCCTGTGATTCCACCCGTCCCCCAACAAGGAAACGTTAAGCCCATTATCAGGGTGTAATATGAGACCTCTGCATCTGATAAATGGTTGATTCTGTCACTGTCTGCAGCGTGAAAATATATTCCATTTCCCATTATGGTCATCTCTTACTTTAATGAGCTTGTCTACCTACAATGAATGCATCAAAAAGGCACTATATAGTAATTTTTTTATATGCCTGATGACTTCTTATACTCTGGAAATAGCAAGTGTAAAGATTCATAATTTGGAGGAGAGTTGTGAAGGTTACAGACATGAAACTTAGGATGCATTCACTTTATATAATGTGTGAGGAATTCCTCAAAACCCTATGAGTGATTAAAATATTAGATCACGAAGGTCATCTTTGATTATAAGATGAATTCACTGGTCCACTGTCTTCCTTGTTTATTCCGTGCAGACTAAAGATAACGTGGCCGAAATTGGCATGTTGTGCCCCTCTTGTTAGCACCTCCGGGGGGCGCTAATGGGGTGCGAAAGTGTTTTTGCCCGGGGACAGAGTGGGGGAGGGGGTGCTACCAGCTCCCGCGAAATTGCGTAGGAGTTAGCAGAGGCGTGAAACCAGTAGCAACATGCCCCCTGGTAGCGCCCCGGGCCACTGCGCTTCCAGTGATGACATCATCGCTGAGTGCAGTGACCCCTTTTTGCCCCACGGTGGAAATTGGGTAGCACCCCGTGAGGCTGCCACAGGCAAAGTCAGCACCAGCCTCAAAGGTCACGTGCCGGGCCACACTCCGCTCGCGGGGCGAAAGTTAAAGGGGAGGTGCGCTGCACCGTGCGCCGGCATTTCTTTTTTATACGACTCACCGATCAAGCCATTGTCCACTGATTTTGCGGTGTCCATGACGCGATCCATAAATCCAGCACTCCATTTCAGTGCCGGGCTGCGGCCACAGTACTCGGCATCCCTGGTGGCTGAGTGGAGGACCATCAAAAGGCCTGCAGAGCTCGCAGCATCCCTCTTCTTTAATGGAAGGGGAGGGCCCGTGGAACGTGTCAGCGCTACATGGAGAGGCCGTGTAGCACTCCCGATCCCATCCTGAGAGGAAGTAAATTGTGCTCCACTTTGTGTCAGGGGCGGTAAGTCCAATTTCACTTCCGGGGCGGGACTTCTGTGCCGGGGCAGAACGTTTGGCCTCGGAAAGGGTACTGCTCCCAACCGGGTCGATCGGCAATTTCGGCACATCATTTGATATCTTATTTGAACTGTACTAAGTCATGTATTCGAAAATCTTTGAAATACTGAAAGTTAGTGAGAGTCAAACGTCTTTTAGTTCACCTTAGGGAGCTGGTATTTTGTAAGAAAGTGTTATCCTAATGATTTCATTCTGTTCCATGAAAAAACTAAAATAATTCCTTTCAACTGACACCAATACTGTGGTGTCAAATGTTTTGCATCATATTGCTATAAGTATTAGCAGAGTCATATGTTTGTATATATTTATAATAGAATTACATGTGTATAATTAGTCCTAGGCAGGGAGTAGCAATTGTACTGATCGAGTCATAGTTTAATACTGGTGACTTGATTTTAAAGTATCGTCTTGGTGATATTGAAACTTGGATAGGCCCAACGCGAAAGTTTGTCTTGGGCCATAGAATGCAGTTAGTCACAGGAGAAGAAGGTGAAAAATCAGCAAAATTCAGCGGAAATACCTATCCAATCACACAAAGAGTAATGTATCCAAGTTTGCTGCTGATACAAAGCTAGGTGGGAAAGTAAGCTATGAGGTGGAGACAAAGAGGCTGCAAAGGGATATATGAGTGGGAAAGAAGGTAGCAGATTGAGTATAACTTTTTTTTATTTGTTCTTGGGATGTGGACATTGCAGGCAAGACCAGTATTTATTGCCCATCCCTAATTGTGCTTGAGAAGGTAGTGGTGAGCTGCCTTCTTGAACTGCTGCAGTCCGTGTGGTGAAGGTACTTCCACAGTGCTATTAGGGAGGGATTTTCAGGATTTTGACCCACTGGTGATGATATTTTCAAGTCAGGATGGTGTGTAGCTTGGAGGGGAACTTGCAGGTGATGGTGTTCATATGCATCTGCTGCCCTTGTCCTTTTGGGGGTAGAGGTCGTGGGTTTGGGAGGTGCTGCCAAAGAAGTTTTGGTGAGTTTGAGAATGTGGGGAAATGTGAAGTTGTTCACTTTGGTATGAAGAGTAGAAAAACAGAATAATTTTTAAATGATGAGTAACTATTAACTGTTGGTGTTCAGAGGAATTTGGGTATCCTTGTACACGAAACACAGTGTGCTGAAAATGCCAGCCTCGCCGGGTGCGTACAAAGCGCAGACAGACCCGGCGAGGCCTCGCAAAAGCCGGTTTTCAGGGTGAGATGCGCATGCGCCGAAAACCAAATTTTCCGATCTGTGAAGGTTTCTCTTGACAGATCCTCCGCATCCCCGGGAGAAGGACATCCGCGCGGGAGAGATCGGGCTATTTGCCCAACTCATGCCCAGCGAATGTTCTTCAACTTTTACACCTGGTAAAAGCAGGGGTATAGATTAATTTTGCATTTTAAAACATATAAAAATTAAATGTAATCATACATTTTTAGGTTAAAAATCCTGTCTATGAAGGTAAGTTCATTTTAAACCTTATTAAAACACTTCAAAAAAATTCCAAAATATATATATTTTTTTCTAAAACATTTAATTAACTTTAATTTCAATTAATTTTAAACATGTGAGGTGTTTTTTTAAATTTATTATGTTGTGTTTCTTGTTTTAGGAGGTTATTCTCATTGATAGTAATGGGAACTCGTTAAAAACAGCGTTCCCATTATTATCAGTGAGAATACTGCAGAGCGATTGGTAGTCCAGGCCCACATGACTCCAGCATTTTCGTATGTATAGGGAAGTCGTCTCTCTGTATGCTACACATCGAATGAAGGCCTCCGACTGGAATCGAAGGTGCCTCCATGACCACCAGGAAAAACATTTTGGGTTGGAAGCATTCGTCTGAAGGCAGCCTCCGATCAGAATTTTCCTCCCAGTAAGTTAACATGCAGGCACATCAAACAATTAGGAAGGCAAATGGTATGTTGGCATTTATTGCAAGGGGGTTGGACTACAAGAATAAGAATACAGGGCTTTGATGAGACCAGACCTGGTGTACTGTGTACAGTTTTGGTCTCCGTACCTAAGGAAGGATTTACTTGCCTTAGAGGGGGTGCAATGAAGGTTCACTAGATTGAATCCTGGAATGAGAGGGTTGTCCGATGAGGAGAGATTGAACAGAATGGGCCTATACTCTCTGGAGATAGAAGAATGAGAGGTGATCTGATTGTAACATATAAGATTCTGAGAGGGCTTGACAGGGTAGATGCTGCTTCCTCTGGTTAGAAAGTCTAGACCTAGGGGGCATAGTCTCACGATCAGGGGTCGGCCATTTAGGATTGAGATGAGGAGAAATTTCTTCACTCAGAGGGTTGTGAATCTTTAGAATTCTCTATCTCAGAGGGCTGTGAATGCTCAGCCATTGAGTATATTTAAGGCTGCATCAGTAGATTTTTGGACTTTAAGAGAATCAAGGGATATGGGGCTCGGGCAGGAAAGTGGAGTTCAGATAGAAGATCAGCCATGATCTTACTCAATGGTGGAGCTTGAGGGGCCGTATGGTTACTCCTGCTCCTATTTCTTATGTTAATATGGGGTTGCATGGAGAAGTTCACAAGCTTGACTGTCTACAGTCCTCGGTGAAAGAAGACAATATGGATGTGAGAAGACAGTACTTTCATTACAAGTGGGGGAGTAAGGTGGTGGCCGGGCCATCAGCAGGTCGGGGCCATTAGAGGGAGTAACGTGCGGCGGCCTGGCCCGGAAATCGATACGGTCCTGACCTGCAAGACCATCAGCAACGTGTGGCGGCATATCACTGCAGGGAGCAGCGCATGCTACTGCAGGGGGGCGATGGCTGTGAAGAGGGCAACTGGATTTGACGTCATCCAAATCCAGGTCGCTGATTGCAGTGCGGGCAGGTACAGCAGGAGCGGCGAGGTTGGGGTAGAGGAACGGCAAGAGTTCATAGAGGGATGTGACCGGGGGCCAGGAGAGGTTTGAGTTTGGGGCCCAGAAGAGGTGAGGGCCCAGGGGCAGCACGGGCCAGTCCACACTGCAATATGTGCGTGCACTAGGTCTGTGCAGCAGAACTGGTCTCCAGTCGTCTTGGTTAATCCTTGCCACCAGACCAAGGCCTAGCTCTGTCAAGCCCGTGTGGTGACTGGTTTGCAACGGCCACCACACGTTAAAAAAATCCATGCACAGGCATCTTCCACCCTTCAAGATGTAGTTCAGGATCTGGAATATTAGGTCCTTCATTGAGCGTCGGCGACAGTCGGGAGCAGCGTCGGGAGTTCGTTGGTGAGGCCTATAAAAGGCACAGCAGGGAGTGCGGGGCCCAGCGTCGGCGGCAGTCGGGAGCAGCGCGAGGAGGTGCGTGGAGAGGCCTATAAAAGGCACAGCAGGGAGTCCGGGGCCCAGCTTCGGCGACAGTCGGGAGCAGTGCGGGGAGGTGCGTGGAGAGGCCTATAAAAGGCGTACTTGTGCAGCTACAAGGAGAAGGCAAAAAAGAAGTAGAAAGAAACAAAATGATGATGTCACAGCCAAGGGGGTAAGTGATTGGCTGGATTGGTGAGTAGTTTTTTTTTCTACAACAGTGAGCAAACTTTAACATTGTTGTTGCCAATTTAAGTGTATCTAAGGGTTAAGTCATGGCAGGAGAGCTCGGTCACGTGATATGCTCCTCCTGTACCATGTGGGAACTCAGGGACACTTCCGGTATCCCTGACGACTACGTGTGCGGGAAGTGTGTTTGCCTCCAGCTCCTGACGGTCCGCGTTGCGGAATTGGAGCTGAGGGTGGATTCACTCTGGAGCATCCACGATGCTGAGAATGATGTGAGTAGCACATGTAGCGAGCTGGTCTTACCACAGGTGAAGGGTCCACAGCCAGCTAGGGAATGGAAGACCAGCAGGAAGAGCAGTGCAAGGAAGGTAGTGCAGGGGTCCCCTGTGGTCATCCCCCTGCAAAACAGATACACCGTTTTGAGTACTGTTAAGGGGGATGACTCATCAGGGGAGGGCAGCAGCAGCCAAGTTCATAGCACTGTGGCTGGCTCTGCTGTACAGGAGGGCAGAAAAAGAGTGGGAGAGCGAGAGTGATAGGGGATTCGATTGTAAGGGGAATAGATAGGCGTTTCTGCGGCCGCAACCGAGACTCCAGGATGGTATGTTGCCTCCCTGGTGCAAGGGTCAAGGATGGTTTGGAGCGGGTGCAGGACATTCGGAAAAGGGAGGGTGAACAGCCAGTTGTCGTGGTGCACATTGGTACCAATGATATAGGTAAAAAAAGGGATGAGGTCCTACAAGATGAATTTAAGGAGCTAGGAGCTAAATTAAAACGAAGGACCTCAAAAGTAGTAATCTCAGGATTGCTACCAGTGCCACGTGCTAGTCAGAGTAGGAATCGCAGGATAGCTCCGATGAATACGTGGCTAGAGCAATGGTGGAGCAGGGAGGGATTCAAATTCCTGGGGCATTGGAACCGATTCTGGGGAGGTGGGACCAGTACAAACCGGACGGTCTGCACCTGGGCAGGACCGGAACCAATGTCCTCGGGGGAGTGTTTGCTAGTGCTGTTGGGGAGGAGTTAAACTAATATGACAGGGGGATGGGAACCAATGCAGGGAGACAGAGGGAAACAAAAAGGAGACAAAAGCAAAAGACAGAAAGGAGATGAGTAAAAGTGGAGGGCAGAGAAACCCAAGGCAAAACACAAAAAGGGCCACTGAATATAAAGGGGCTGCAGGGGGGTCAAAACTAAAAATCATGGTATAAAAACTAGAATTAAAACACTCTACCTAAACACACGCAGCATTCGAAATAAAGTAAATGAGTTGATGGCACAAATCATTACAAATGGGTATGATTTGGTGGCCATTACAGAAACGTGGTTGCAGGGTGGCCAAGACTGGGAATTAAACATACAGGGGTATCTGACAATTCGGAAGGATAGACAAGAAGGGAAAGGAGGTGGGGTAGCTCTGTTAATAAAGAATGATATCAGGGCAGTTGTGAGAGACGATATTGGCTCTAATGAACAAAATGTTGAATCATTGTGGGTGGAGATTAGAGATAGTAAGTGGAAAAAGTCACTGGTGGGTGTAGTTTATAGGCCCCCAAATAATAACTTCACGGTGGGGAGGGCAATAATCAAGGGAATAATGGAGGCATGTGAAAAAGGAACGGCAGTAATCATGGGGGATTTTAACCTACATATCGATTGGTCAAATCAAATCGCACGGGGTAGCCTGGAGGAGGAATTCATAGAATGCATACGGGATTGTTTCTTAGAACAGTATGTTACAGAACCTACAAGGGAGCAAGCTATCTTAGATCTGGTCCTGTGTAATGAGGCAGGAATAATAAATGATCTCCTAGTAAAAGATCCTCTCGGAATGAGTGATCACAGTATGGTTGAATTTGTAATACAGATTGAGGATGAGGAAGTAGTGTCTCAAACGAGCGTACTATGCTTAAACAAAGGGGACTACAGTGGGATGAGGGCAGAGTTGGCTAAAGTAGACTGGAAACACAGACTAAATGGTGGCACAATTGAGGAACAATGGAGGACTTTTAAGGAGCTCTTTCATAGTGCTCAACAAAAATATATTCCAGTGAAAAAGAAGGGCAGTAAGAGAAGGGATAACCAGCTGTGGATAACCAAGGAAATAAAGGAGAGTATCAAATTAAAAACCAATGCGTATAAGGTGGCCAAGGTTAGTGGGAAAATAGAAGATTGGGAAAATTTTAAACGACAGCAAAGAATGACTAAGAAAGCAATAAAGAAAGGAAAGATAGATTACGAAGGTAAACTTGCACAAAACATAAAAATGGATAGTAAAAGCTTTTACAGATATATAAAATGGAAAAGAGTGACTAAAGTAAATGTTGGTCCCTTGGAAGATGAGAAGGGGGATTTAATAATGGGAAATGTGGAAATGGCTGAGACCTTAAACAATTATTTTGCTTCGGTCTTCACAGTGGAAGACACAAAAACCATGCCAAAAATTGCTGGTCACAGGAATGTGGGAAGGGAGGACCTTGAGACAATCACTATCACTAGGGGGGTAGTGCTGGACAGGCTAATGGGACTCAAGGTAGACAAGTCCCCTGGTCCTGATGAAATGCATCCCAGGGTATAAAAGAGATGGCGGAAGTTATAGCAGATGCATTCGTTATAATCTACCAAAAGTCTCTGGACTCTGGGGAGGTACCAGCGGATTGGAAATCAGCTAATGTAACGCCTCTGTTTAAAAAAGGGGGCAGACAAAAGGCAGGTAACTATAGGCCAGTTAGTTTAACTTCTGTAGTGGGGAAAATGCTTGAAACTATCATTAAGGAAGAAATAGCGGGACATCGAGTTAGGAATAGTGCAATCAAGCAGACGCAGCATGGATTCATGAAGGGGAAATCATGTTTAACTAATTTACTGGAATTTTTTGAGGATATAACGAGTATGGTGGATAGAGGTGTACCGATGGATGTGGTGTATTTAGATTTTCAAAAGGCATTCGATAAGGTGCCACACAAAAGGTTACTGCAGAAGATAAAGGTACGCGGAGTCAGAGGAAATGTATTAGCATGCATAGAGAATTGGCTGGCGAACAGAAAGCAGAGAGTCGGGATAAATGGGTCCTTTTCGGGTTGGAAATTGGTGGTTAGTGGTGTGCCACAGGGATCGGTGCTGGGACCACAACTGTTTACAATATACATAGATGACCTGGAAGAGGGGACAGAGTGTAGTGCAACAAAATTTGCAGATGACACAAAGATTAGTGGAAAAGCGGGTTGTGTAGAGGACACAGAAAGGCTGCAAAGAGATTTAGATAGGTTAAGCGAATGGGCTAAGGTTTGGCAGATGGAATACAATATGGGAAAGTGTGAGTTCATCCACCTTGGGAAAAAAAAACAGTAAAAGGGATTATTATTTAAATGGAGAGAAATTACAACATGCTGCGGTGCAGAGGGACCTGGGGGTCCTTTTGCATGAATCCCAAAAAGTTAGTTTGCAGGTGCAGCAGGTAATCAGGAAGGCGAATGGAATGTTGGCCTTCATTGCGAGCGGGATGGAGTACAAAAGCAGGGAGGTCCTTCTGCAACTGTATAGGGTATTGGTGAGGCCGCACTTGGAGTACTGCGTGCAGTTTTGGTCACCTTACTTAAGGAAGGATATACTAGCTTTGGAAGGGGTACAGAGACGATTCACGAGGCTGATTCCGGAGATGAGGGGGTTACCTTATGATGATAGATTGAGTAGACTGGGTCTTTACTCGTTGGAGTTCAGAAAGATGAGGGGGGATCTTATAGAAACATTTAAAATAATGAAAGGGATAGACAAGATTGAGGCAGAGAGGTTGATTCCACTGGTCGGGGAGACTAGAACTAGGGGGCACAGCCTCAAAATACGGGGGAGCCAATTTAAAACCGAGTTGAGAAGGAATTTCTTCTCCCAGAGGGTTGTGAATCTGTGGAATTCTCTGCCCAAGGAAGCAGTTGAGACTAGCTCATTGAATGTATTCAAGTCACAGATAGATAGATTTTTAACCAATAAGGGAATTAGGGGTTACGGAGAGTGGGCAGGTCAGTGGAGCTGAGTCCACGGCCAGATCAGCCATGATCTTGTTGAATGGCGGAGCAGGCTCGAGGGGCTAGATGGCCTACTCCTGTTCCTAATTCTTATGTTCTTATGTTATAACACCTGTGAATTCATCCCTTTTTGGTGTGGAAGCAAATCATCCTCGTTTCAAGGGACTGCCTATGAAGGTGATGATAAGGTGATGGAAGGGGGAATTCTTTTTTCTAAATATAACCAGATGAATACCAACAAGATTGATAATCACTCCGACAAGAGTGTGTACTGAATGCCACTGATTCAATAATATCAGGTTACTTGTGAAAACACCCGCAAATTCAGAGCCTGTCTGATCCTAGTTGACACAGAATGCAAAATAATCAATTAATTAAAGGTTTGATATCTCTTATTGTGTATGTGACACTACTCACAACCTCAAAAATGCATTACATGGTGCCTCTTCCTTTAATGGGCAAGTGGCATTGAAAAGTGTATATGCCAGCTGCCTGCTGCGTTATATAGCTGTTGCTTTCCCTGCCAGATATATTCCAGAAAATTTGCTGCATTTATAATTTGTTTCCAAAACAAATAATGAACTTTGTAACAGGACCAGCAAATGCTGCTAAAGATAGATACTGTGAGATCATTTTGGACAACTGTTCCCACTAGTAAGGGCTAGGAGAACGTTAAGAGTATGTGTTTGAACTGCAGTGAAGGAACTCATCGTGATATAAATTATCTGGGAACATATTATAGAGTGGGGGTCTTCATAAATAATCATATTGCGCAGACCTGTACCATTGCCAAAATATGACATGTATGCATCTGAATAAACTGATACCCCACCAGGCAAGGCATGAACATAATAGGAAAAAAATGCAATTCATTTGCCTGTGCATGCACTTTTCAGAACCACCACATATGTCATTCACCCTTTCAGTACCATTGGTTGCATTGCTGCATTCGTCAAGATTCAGCTTTTCTCCAGATTTTATGTTTTTCTTTTCATTTTAATTCCTGGATAGCCTATATCTACAATGCGCCAACCAACATTTTTCAAATTTATTTTAAAAAGATTTTCAATGACTACTCCGTCACCTCATAGTGTCATAAATTAGGAAGGAGATCAGCCAATAATTATATGCAACAAAATAGAAAATTGGCACAGTTCATTCTGAGGTTCCCCCAGCAGATTTATCCATTGAGTAGTGAGCCACACAGACCAGGCAGTTACCAGGTGCAATCCAGTCTCTGCTGAGTTAATTGGCCTGAGCTCAGGCAACAGTAGGGGTGCTATACTTGTCCTCAGTGCCCCTGGGTTAGGAAGAGGAAAATCGGTTTGTGTTCTCCTGTTTGATCACTATCCAATGACCCCTGCGGGAAGCACATATTGAGTGATCTCAGGAGTGAAGACACCCGCAGTTGACTAGCCTGCTGATTACTGTAAAGGCTAACACATAACTAGATGATATTAGGGTAGGGTACCATTGAGGACAGGGTGTCCCTGGAAATGTATCTCACCAATGAGTCAATGCCTTCAGGAGAGGAGAGGAGAAAATTGGTGTGAAAAGATGGTAAAAAAGTAAATGTAAAATAAAATCTTATTACTGGTTTACTACAGTCCAGCACTATATCTATTAACATCATGATCCATGGTGCTAACAGCATTCAGTAGTGCATCAGCACCAGGCCATATTTAAATTCATTCTGTGAGCAGCTGTGCAAGGAATTGTACACTGGTAGGGGCATGTACTGTGCCCATTTTTCAAACGTAAAATGGGCGCAAAACAAATCGATTTAGCCATGGGACAACTTGTACCCAATCTGTGCAGGGGTTAGTCCCACTGCAAAATTCGAGGGGCCCATCTTTTAGGCGTCCCGGGCGGATGACTAAAACTAGCAATAGACCCTTTGTGTAAGTTAATTGGGGGCCTAAAGCATGGTGTGGTACCCATGGATGGAATTAGTCAGTGATGTGTGTGGCTGGTGTCAGGCCATAGGATTTTTCAGCAACCTCCGCCGCCACCAACAAAAGGTGAGTTTCTGAATTAAAAAACAAAATGAACCCTTGCTGTGGAGTGAGGAGGAGCTGGCGTGCTCCCCAACTCCACAGGTGTCACTATTCACCCCAACCCTCCTTGGAAAGCACCATTCCCCTCCGGGCACTTCCCTGAGGGTGGTTGCCAGTGAGGCAGACTGATGTCTTCCCTCAGGCGAGTTGCCTGTGGAGATGTGGACAGCGCCAGCAGCTTGCCCCGAATATGTTGGTGAGGCCCGAGGACCAATTTCTATCAATTCTCAGACTACAGTTCGGGCTCGTGCAGCGCCGAATCTGAGCTTAAAAATGTTGCCCCTTAAAGGGGGAGGTTGCAAGGCGAAACAAATCCACATTAATTCTGCGCGTTAAAGCTGACAGTGAGACATACAAGACTGAGCATCAGAGCTGCCAAGAATGGGACTTTGGAGTGACATCTACACTCAAATAACAATTAAAAGGAAGAAAGAACATTCTCTGCTCATGGTTGAGTTGGTATGGGTAGTGTGTAACTGAGCCATACACAACAGGAAGGTCCAAGGTTCAATCTCTGTTCTCTGCTGTTAGCTGATCTCAAGCACTTCACATTGCTGACCATGAAATATGATTAGCATCATCACATCGCATAACTAAAATGAAACCCATAATTAGAAATGTGTTTCATTGTCAGAAAATAACAACACAAAATCTTGTGGTTCTTTCTAACTGATATTTTTTTAAAAAGGAAGAAAATGAAAAAAAATGTTGTGTGCCTTCACTGAACCTTACCTGTTTCACATACAAGTCCACCATACAATGACAACTATGTAAAGTTATCGATTGCACATTAAAGAAGAACATTTCACTGCTAATCTTACCCTACATTTATGCCAGTGAGAGGATGGCACCATTGATTAAAAGATAATTTTTTTCTTAATGTACTTTTGGTGTCTGTTTT
Organism: Pristiophorus japonicus; assembly: GCF_044704955.1. Taxonomy (NCBI): domain Eukaryota; kingdom Metazoa; phylum Chordata; class Chondrichthyes; family Pristiophoridae; genus Pristiophorus; species Pristiophorus japonicus. Next base: position 70,664,009 of record NC_091985.1, read on the forward strand.
GTCTGCAACAGCTCTAAAACTGATTGTCCTAGAAATTTGATTTGTTTTTCAGGCGCAAAACGGGTGACAAAGCATCAAATATGACAGATCGGGCACAAGCTCGATACGTGTCAGAAGCATGTTGCCCGCCATATTGGTAAAGGCAGAAAAAGTAGCATCCAGGGCCTGCATTTGAAACAGATATTGGCCCCATTACATATGACAATAGCAACCAGTAGGAAGCTGAAATACTGAGGGTTATGCAGGTCTGAAATAAAGAGCATTACTGTGCAACTGGTCACTGGTGATTATTTCTGGATGTGGAATCTCATAGTAACTGTCTATTTCAATGCTCTCCTGGCTGGCCTCCCATCTTCCACCCATCATAAACTTGAGCTCAACCAAAACTCTGCAGCTAATATCCTAAGTCTTGCTCTCCCATCACCCTTTGCTTGCTGAGCTACAATGATCCACTGACATTTTGAGTTTAAAATTCTCACCTTCATGTTCAAATCCCTCCATGGCCACACCCCTCCCTATCTCTGTAATCTTCTCCAACCTTACAACCCTCTAAGAATTCTGTTCCTCCAACTCTGGCTTCCTTCACCCCACCATTGGCAGCCGTGGCTTCAGTCATCTAGGCCCTAAGCTCTGGAATTCCCTCCCTCTCCGTCTCTCCATCTCTCTCTCTCCTCAAAGGAGACAGTCTTAAAGACCCTCTGTAAAATCTACCTCTTTAACTTTTAGTCACCCATCCTAATATTTCCTTCTTTGGCTAGGTGTCAATTTTTGCCTGTGAACAGCCTTGGGATGTTTTCCTACATTAAAGGCACTATATAAATGCAAATTGTGTTTACCTTCCTTTGCTTTTAGCTTGGCATTTCTTTCGCCCACACATCATTATCATAGGCAGTCCCTCAAAATCGAGGAAGACTTGCTTCCACTCTAAAAGTGAGGTCGCAAGTGACTGAACAGTCCAATGCGGGAATTACAGTCTCTGTCACAGGTGGGGCAGACAGTGGTTGAAGAAAGGGTGGGTGGAGAGTCTGGTTTGCTGCATGCTCCTTCTGGTGTCTGCGCTTGATTTCTGCATGCTCTCGGCGAGGAGACTTTGAGGGAGTCCTTGAAGCGTTTTCTCTGCCCACTTGCGGCTCGCTTGCCGTGTTGGATTTCCGAGTAAAGTGCTTGCTAAGGGAGTCTCGTGTTAGGCATGCAGACAATGTGGCCTGCCCAACGGAGCTGGTCGACTGTGGTCAGTGCTTCGATGCTGGGGATGTTGGCCTGAGCAAGAGCACTGACATTGGTGCGTCTATCCTCCCAGTGGATTTGCAGGATCTTGCGGAGGCAGCACTGGTGATACTACTCCAGCACCTTGAGGTGTCTACTGTATATGGTCCATGCCTCTGAGCCATATAGGAGGGCAGGTATCACTATATCATCATCGATGTCTGCCCTTGTGGATAGTAGGCTCCCGAGGTATGGAAAATGGTCCACGTTGTCCAAGGCCGCACCATGGATTTTGATGACCGGAGAGCAGTGCAGTTTGGCGGAGTCAGATTGGTGGAGGACCTTTGTCTTACTGATGTTTAGTGTAAGGCCCATGCTTTCGTATGCCTCAGTGAAGATGTTGATGATGGCTTGGAGGTCGGCCTCTGAATGTGTGCAGACACAAGTGTCATCCGCGTATTGTAGTTCGATGACAGAGGATGGGATGACCTTGGATCTAGCCTGGAGGTGACGAAGGTTGAACAGGTTTCCATTGGTTCCATAGTTTAGTTCCACTCCAGCGGGGAGCTTGTTGAGCTTGAGATGGAGCATTGCAGCAAGGAAGATCAAGAATGTACGATGGCGCAGCCCTGCTTGACCCCGGTCCGGACGTGAATTGGGTCTGTGGTAGATCCGTTGGTCAGGATCATGGCTTGCATGTCATCGTGGAGCAGGTGGAAGACGGTGATAAACTTTTGAGGAAGCTGTAACGGAGGAGGACGCTTCATAATCCTTCACAGTTGACAGTGTCAAAGGCCTTTGTAAGATCAAAGAAGGTCACATACAAGGGTTGGTGTTGTGCTCTGCATTTCTCTTGTAGTTGTCATGCAGTGAAGATCATGTCCATTGCACCCCTTAGTGGATGGAATCCGCATTGTGACTGGGAGGAGCTCTTCAGTCACAGGGAGAAGGCAGTTGAGGAGGATTCTTGCGATGACTTTCCCAATGGCTGACAGCAGGGAGATTCCTCTGTAGTTGCTGCAGTCGGATGTCCCCTTTTTTGAAGATGGTCACGATTACGGCATCTCTAAGATGTCCCGGAATACTCTCCTCCTTCTAGATAAGAGAGATGAGGTCATGCATTCGTGCCAATTCTACCTCGTGCAGGGCTGGGGTTTTGATGAGATGGTGGTGGGTAGCATGCTGTAGGATGGAGTCGAGGACACTCGAGTCGAAGGCAGAGTCTCGGTTGAGGAGATCTTCGAAATGCTCCTTCCAGCGGGCCCTGACTGCCTCGGTGTCCTTAATGAGTGCCTCTCTGTTCTCTCCCACACAGTCTTTTAAAAGGTTGACAAATATTTAAAAACTGTTTTTCACATTTCATTCCCCCCCACCCATACAAGACCTCACCTTTAAGCAATCATACCCCTTTGAGTTTGGCAGAATAGTCCATCCACACCTGGGCCAATGAACACAGGAAATGTGTGCAAATGATTTAAATGGCCTGGCCCTATAAATTTAGGAGTGGCCAAGCCACTTGTGTGCAAAGTGCAGTGGTCCTGTCCTCACTGTGACTGAACCATCCCACTAAAAAGAACCCACATGTGGTTCTTACAGGTAGACTTCATAATCCCCAAACCGCATCTGATTATTCAATGGACTCTGGAATTGGTGACACATTACTCCAGACTGATCCTAAAGTGAATAGAGAATAATAGATACCAGAAGTGATTACAGAAGGGGTTCAGGTGATATTATATGAAATGAGCCCAGGGATAGCCAAGCTACAACCTTTGGGCCACAGCTAATCCTTGAGCTTCAGCAATCCTGCCCACAAGGCCCAGCCAACTCAATTTCTATTTTTACTATTGTGGTTTCCTCGCTGGTATGTCCTGTTTCATTATTGTTGGTCTGAATGTTTGGAGAGGGCTGCTCTTAATACTGTTGGATAAATCCTCAATCAGAACACTGAGATCTGTTAGTATCGATTTTAAGTGAACTAATTTGAATGTTGTCTTAAACTTTTCAGAGTTGATTCAATTATCAGATGCTCCAGTGGGAGTGGTGCTTGTAAGGAGCACATCTTATGCATCTTGGACAGTTCTGGGTGCACAGTCTATCCATTAAAATTACAGGTTGTGAGTTTGTTATTTCCCATCATGTACTCCCTGTGAATGCTGGATAACAGAATCACTCTTCATATGTCACCGAAGCAGTCCACAAAGGGGTTGAATTTCCTCGGTTCTTCTGGTGCAATATCAGTGGCTATTGGTACATAATGAGGTTCACACCACAGGATTCACCATCAAGAAGTCCTTAATGTGTGTTTAGCAAGAAATAATTTACAATTGGCTACAATAAAATCCCAGTCAGTATATCAACCAATCAGTCATGTCTTTCTACAAGAGAAAACAAAGCTTTCTATGCAAATTCCTGTTATACTGGGGGGATTGAAATCTACTTGGATCCTTTTCATTAGCTCTTTGCCCCATTTGATTAATTCTATTATTATCTTTTCATCTCATTTTTATTGCAGCCAGTGTGTACAACATTCAGCAGTAAGACAAGTCTTGAGCTGATGTAATTTTTACATCACATGTAAGAGCCGATCTCATGTAATTTTTTTCTCTCTGTTTCCCATGGCAGCTGGTAATTATTTCACCATTCCACCCTATCTGGACGAATCTTTTTCCAACTTCTGCCATTACCAGCTCAAGTCGACCCATCATCCCTTTTGTCTTTTAAATCTTTCCATTCTTCCACCCAATCACAGACCTTCCCTTCTGTTCTTTCCTTCCCTCCCCTTTCAGTGCTCCTTAGGAATCTGTTCATTTCGAATATTCGCTAGTTCTGACAAAGGGTCACAGACCTGAAATGTTAAGATGCTGCCCGACCAACTGAGATTTCCAGCATTTTCTGTTTTTATTTCAGATTCCAGCATCCGCAGTATTTTGCCTTTGTATCAGTCTAGAGCTGATTTTGATAAAATTCGACTTCCTTGTTTTCCTCCTCTTACAGGCAGGTTATGCCAGAATCTGGTGACGAATAATTGAGGCAGTATGAAAGGGGACATCTAGCAGTCCTAAACACCAACTCCTACTTCTCACCACTGTTGTAAACATTAACTCGGGGAAGATAAGACTAGTTAGAAGAAGGTTTTATCCACCACATCACTTGAAATGAGCTGGATACCCACTCTTGTTCACCTTTCTCTCATGGGAACATGTTCGAGGGGCTGAATGGCCCACTCCCGGACGTATGTTCCTGTTTGAAATATAGTGATCTTATTAACATCAGGCGGGATGCCAGCCATTCACACTGTTATTATCGAAAACAGGAAACAAAAAGGAACACAAAATAATCTGCCTTCTTATCTTACAGGACTACAAAGTGTTCACTGATCATGACAAACAGCAGCCACACCTGTACATTTTATTTTCATTTATGTAGCAATGTCATTGGATGAGAATTCAAAATTTGGCCAGTAATTTATTGCAATCCTTTAGAATGAAAATCTAGTTATCTCTGTTTCTTATAGAACCTCCAGTCATTCAGTTTCAAAGTGTGCGAGACACCAAAAGTGAGGATGAACTAAATGCGCTGTATTTTCTGTGCACCTGGTACCTTGTTTTACCATCTGGTTGTGTTGAGCCCGATGTATTCACTAGGTCCAATGTCAGACCCAAATCGGTAATCACCGGGCATTGGATGTCTCTTTTGCAATTTCATGCAGTGATTGAAGTCAAGCCAGTCAGACGAGCAACTGCAGATATCATTCTGGGCAGTAATACACGGGAAAAAATTGAATTGATTTTAAAAGGGAGAATAAGGCATTCAGGCCAGATGATTAGTTATAATCTGGATCATTAGATTTTTGATTTGTTAGGTTCTGAGACCCAGTTTATTGTATTTTACACATGACGAACACATCTGAAGTGTGAAATAAGTCTCCATTACTCTCTCTGGAAACATTTTATCAAACTGTATCCTTAAAAAGGTAACATTATTATTCAATTTTGTTGAAACTAGAACTCTGGGAAAGCAGAAAGAAATGGTCTTTCTTGACTCTGTCTTTCAAATGCCTCTGTATCTAACCCCCATTTGAGATGACCTTCAGATAGTGTACAGCATTTTAAAATCTGTTAATAGGCTATAAAATCCATTAGCTGCCTCTCTGCAAAAGTAGTTAGTAGATTTGAACTCTTGACCTCTACCTGTTGTTCTCCCCTCCTTTCTTTGTTCTCTTGGGTATGCCTTCACTTGTCCTTGTCAATTCTATAAAGGGGACTTCTCCAGGCTGACTATGCCAGTCATGATAAAGAATTATACCCAAAATATTAACCTATTTTTCTCTTGGTTTGTTGTGCAATTGCAGCGCTTTTGATTTTATTTCAGGGAGAAATAGGTACAATGTGAAGTGTAATGTTTATTTTGTTTTTCAATTCACCAACTTGGTTGGACCAATAATTAATAGGCACAATTTTCCCCAATTCCGTTTTTTGGCGTATTGCAAGAGTTACGCCCATTTTTTTTGGCCCTGACTACTCAAAAAAAATAGCAAGTTTCCCTGTTCTATTTTTTGAAATTGGTGCTGCGCAGCCTGTCATTTAGCTTCGGGGGGTGGACCCTAATGTCTGCACCGAAAAAACGATGTCCTTCCTTCTGCGCATGCGCGGAAAAAAAATGATGTTTTCTACATGACTGCTATGGCGCGCATGCCCAGTACATTTCCTGGTCTGCATTCGGCCAATTTTAAAGAGCCAGTTGTGTGTGCGAACTTTAATTCTCAGTGGAAAAATTGGAGCTGCAATACAATATTCAACGCAGCTCAAGAACCAAGAATTTCTCACAAGATGAAGTGGAGGCATTAGTTATTGTAATTGAGGCCAGATGTCACAAGCTGGACATCAGTAGAGGTCACATAAAAGTTTCACCAAAAGTAATGAAGAAACGCTGGAGCCAACTTGCAGAAGATTACTGTGTAATGGTGACCACCCCGAGGTCTGGAGGCCAGTGCAAAAACCTTGGCAGGACCTTGGTCAAGTAGCTAGAGTAAGTAATAATTTCATTTACTCAATGGAATTTCAATTATAAATATGACCATCTACATATGTCTCACCCAGCAGAAAGACACCCTCTCTAAAAAGTTATATTTTCATCCTTGCAGAGGAAGGTGGCACACAACAAAAGGGAAAGAACTCGAACAGGAGGAGGCCCGGCAAATCTGCACCCACCGACACCCTTGGAAGAGAGGGTCACTGCTTTGTTGGGTCCTGCTTGGAAAAAAACAACCACCACTGCACAAGCTGGGCCCACACTCAAGGGAGAGGGTAAGTCCTGCAAATTCCACAGCCTGGCTTTGCTAAATATTAAGTACTGCGCGGGCTAGCCATGCTTCGGTTCCTGGGGATGTCTCCGTCAGCCATGCTTCAGTTGATACAATGTGCAATCATTCATCGTGGTCCTTCAAATGAGCCTGCTGCCTGCACTGTGTGTGCCTACTCATACCATCCTGTCCCCTCCTCTAACCATTTGTCTGTTCTATTATATTTTGCTGAACTTAAGGCTAACCCTGACTAGGCTGAAGCTGATGCAGAAGAAGATTCAGATCTGGACGAGCCTGAAGAGGAGAACATCTTCCAATCCCACCTTCCAGACCATGAGCATGGTGGTGAGGGAGAGGGGAAGAGGCAGGGGGCAGGAGGAGCAGATGGATGAAGCCCCCACTGTTGTACTCACTCTGGAGGAGGTGCAGGTGCCGCCCATTGAGGTGCCAGGCCCTTTCCTGAGTGATACGAATGTTGGGACATTCCATGGTTTCTCACAGTCCAAGGCTGGGGATTCTAGTGGGATGCAGCGAGGCACACCCAGGGCCCCACTGTCTAAGGGTGTGGGTCCCAATGGGATGCAGCAAGCCACACCCAGGGTGAAGAGGGGCAGGAGAGCTTGACAGCACTCTCCTGCGGTGCAGGATCTGACAAATGTGATTCCGATGATGGCAATGAGTGCGGAGAGCATTGACCTTACATGGTCACTCTTGGACACCATCAGTGGGGTGGATGATGAGGTATCGGGACTGTCAGGAGAAGTAACAACACTCTAATGAGAAATGGGAACACTGTCCGGGCACATGAGGGGGGGAATGTCACAGGTAGCTGATACACTGTCGGTGAACATGAGGGAGGGAATGTTGCAGGTAGTTGAGACACTGTCGGGGCACATGAGGGAGGGAATGTCGCAGGTAGCTGCTGCAAAAGGGAACACGCCCAGATCCCATGGCCATTGAGAGAATCAACTGCCACTCCCACTCCAATCTCCAGACCAGTCTCTGAAGAGGCCCAAGCTGGGCCTTCCACATTACCGCCTGCTCACGCCCCCATCAAGAAGTGCGCATTACCCGAGATGTTCGAAAGAATAAACTTGGTACCAACGCGAGAAACGCTGTGCCACTGCCTGCGGGCAGGGGTGGAGTCACCAAGACCAAGCATAACGGGTGGTCTTGGAATAAGGTGGAGGAGAGATTGGTGCAGCCTTTCTTTGCTGCTGTTGCTGATGTTATTATTATTGTTGTTGTTGTTGTTGTTACTGTTGTAACTGTTCTCAAATTAAAAGTTTTTTGTAAGCTATGTAAATTTACATTTAAAAGTTTGTAAGTGATCTTAGAGTTTGTAAATGATCTTAACTGAAAACTTTAAAGTTTAATGTTTAATACAAGAATATATTTATTACAGTTAAGTACAAACAAGTGTTAAACTTATGAATAAAATATATTTTAAATTATAACTGAATCATTTCCATTATTTGTTCCATTATTAACACAACTTTTTTAAATAACGTTGAATCATTTCCATTATTTGTTCCATTAACACAACACAACATTATGGAACAGGTCCAAACAGTAAATATGGTCCATTTGGAATAGTTGCCTCTTAGCCTTCAGGCAGCAAAGCGTTCACGGATGAGTTGCTGGGGCAAGGCTCGAGCAATTGTTCTAGGGACACAACGGCCCGCCCTCCTCTGCTGTCGTACTCCGGGTTCTGGTAGTTGCATGGCTTCCTCATCCTCCTCCTCGTCATCTGCCTCATCTTCCTCATTATCAGCCACTCTCACCTCAGGTGGGTCTTCTACAACCAGCTGCTGCTGCCTCTTGATGGCTAAGTTGTGCAGCATGCAGCACACAACAGTGAATTGACCAACAATCTCAGGGGAGTATTGCAAGTAACCTCTGGAATGGTCCAGGAATCGGAAATGCTGTTTCAAGATGCCAATGGTCCTCTCTATTATGCTGCACGTCGAAATCTGCGACATGTTGTATTACCGGTCAGCTTCCGTCTGGGTTAAGCGTAGGGGTGTCATGAGCCAGGTGGCGAGGCCGCACCCTTTGTCTCCCAGCAGCCAGCTCTGCCCTTCTGGCTGCGACTGAAACATGGCAGATATAGTGCTCTCGCGTAGGATGAACGCATCATGGTTGCTCCCAGGGTATCTCACATCAACTTTCATGATGCGATGCATGTTGTCACACACGAGCTGCACATTCACGGAGCAGAAGCTTTTTCTGTTCCTGTACATCTTGGAATCCTCCAAAGGTGCTCATACGGTGACATGGGTACAATCAATGCAGCCCTGTACCTTTGGGAAGCCAGCAATCCTGGAAAAGCCCACAGCCCTTTCACGCATGGGGAATTTTATGTAGTCATTCCTCCTGGCACATAGTGCAGCAGTCACCTGCTGAATGCAGATATATGTTGCATGTTGCGAAATGGTGCACACATCCCCACTTGTGGCCTGGAATGATCCAGATGCATAGAATGAAAGTGCAGCTGTAACCTTCACTTCAACTGACAAAGCAGTCTTCCTGATGCTTCTAGGTTGCAGGTCTGCTTTTACTAACTCACAGATCTCGGTTACAACTTATTTGCGGAAACGCAACCTTCTTACTCAGTCTGCATCACTCAGGTGCAGGTATGAATGGCAATCTCGATATACCCGATGTGAGTAAGGCCTCTTGCCCATCATCCTACGTGCTCTGAGGTTCCTCATTCGATGACGTTGAATCAATCATCTCCTCCACAGCACCATTATGCACATGGTATGGCATTGTCAATATTGCCCCCATAATTAAATTGTACCTTTGCAAGAAGCTCAAAACAGCAGGACAAGGAGATAAAGCTTCTTTACTCTCTCTTTCCCCAAGGTCGACGCCTTAGTATAGACCACACCCTGGTCTGCGCATGTGTAATAGTCTTGCTTAGAACAGGAAGCTAGGCATTCAAAGAGAACATTTGGGGCAACAAAATCTAATGCAATTCTTTAATTTTTGATTTTTTTCAAAGTACCAACCCACACCGACCGAACGTCTCCTCACCGGGCTCGAGTTTCGGCCGGCAGAATCGTTCTCTCGCCCGGACGCAGGGGCTCCGCAAACACCGTCCCCCCCCACACCCCCCACTCCCCCTCACTCTCCCCTGGGATTCTTTTGAAGCTACTGTATAGTCTAAGGCTTCTCATCCCTTCTGTTCGGCTTCAACCCCCTGCCCTCCCTCCCCCCGGGCATGTTTTGAGGCTGAGCCCCTGTGTCCAGGCAAGGGAGCAATTCTGCCGGCCGACGCTCCGACCCTCGAGCCCAGTGAGGAGACGTTCAGTGGTGATGTGGCACTTTGAAAAAGGTCCAAAATTAAAGAATTGCATTAGACTTCAATTCTCTCCGTTTTGAGATCGAAAAATTGAAGCTTCATGATGCATATTCAATGTCTTCTTGACTTCCTCCAAAAACCTTGCATGAAAACAATGGCGTCTTTCTGCGCCGATTTTTAACGTGCACTGGGTTTTTTTAAGTGCCCAGAAGGTTTTTTGGGAGTGGTCACATACGCCGTCCTGGGAAAAATGTAGGTAGGCCAAACTTGCATAAATCTGAAAAACTGGCGCAGACATCAGGTTACTCAAAAAAAATACTAACCTAAAAAAATCATTCCTAACTGAGTTACGCTAGCACAGAAACTTTGAGGAAACTTGGATATTTTAATTTATGCCATAAAAAATGGCTGGCACCAAAAAGATGGCGCAAATAACTGGGGAAAATTGAGCCTTATGCCTTGTACTTAGGGCATAAAGTGGCAATCTCAAGGCAGTTGAATATTTCAACTTGTGGACCAGGAGGGAGAGGACAACAAGGAAAAACGTAAAAATAAATGCACCTCTTGAGTTGAGAATTTGGCCAAACATCTGTCCAGCTGGAGTCTGATATAGCTGTTAACCTCATAATGCTACCGTGACTGTGATTTTAAGAGCACACACAATGAATCAGAGGGAAAAACCCAGGAATATATACAGAGTTCTGCTTATTTACCTGAAACACTTACAACCCATTTACATTGCCAAGTTTTTATTGAAGAGAGTCTATTGTGAGATTGTCCCTAAAGCAATCTTGATGGTTTAATGCCTAGCTCCCCAATACTAGTATCATGCTGGGATGTATGCTCACCCCTCAGCCATGAGTATCAGATCAGTAGGCTACCAATAAACATGAACCTAGCACATTTCATCTCACCTGCATGTCTCTAGGTAACAAATGATGCCAGTATGTTGATTGCCATCCACACTCTCTTGTCTCTGTAATTGGATTTTAACAGTGTAAGATTTATAGTAGTATAGTAGATCCTAGACTGGTAACCAAAGCAAAGCTATGGGAAGCCATATTAGATACAGATCTAAATATGATATTTAACAGGCTACATTTTTGAATCCAAAACGATGGGTCTCAATCTAAGGAAGGCAAAGCCATAGTATTGAGCGGACCAGGATTCAATTAAATTCAATCCAGATATGTTTTCCGTGTTTGGAATACTGAGGAGAAAAGATACACAAGTATTCATACAAGCATAAAATGATGGATCACCAGCAGTATTAAGTTAACAGCGCCATGGAAAGCCACAGGTGATGATGTCATACCATTGCTACTATTGGCAAAAATACATAAGGAAACTATTAATGTCAATATAAGAGGACATTTTAATTAGGCAATTTCATAAACCCAGGCTTTAACTAGTCAGTAAACTCAAGGGAATTAAAAAACATTGTTTTTGAATAACTATGTGCACTGTGATAAAAGAAATGAAATGAACATGCTGTTTATATTAAGAAACCTTTTCTAATAGAACATAGCAAACTTGACACCGGTGCTATTTACCTTTGCCTCTGACAGTAATTCTGCCTCCGAAGGCAGGCAACAAATACTCCGGGGGGTAGGATTTTGGTGCTCCACTGGCACACATGCCCTATTGTTTGCACTACAGGGTTGCTTCAAATGGTGAGCTTGCCATCAAAGGCAGCCTTGGAAGGTAAATGGGATGTAAAACATACAGATGAAGATTTCCATTTAATTTCAGCCAGCAGCACGCAGTATGTCATCATGACTTGGTGACAAAAGGCTACTAATGATCTCTCTCCACTGTAATCAAAGGCTGCTCTCTCCAAGTGGAAAATGTTGTTTATACTGAGGAACTGTGAAATATTAAAAATGAATTAATGCTGAGAAACAGATACTGGAAGAGTTATATATATTAAACTGGTTTTTTTTGAGCTGTTAGTTCCTGTCTAAGTTTTTTTTTGTTGTCTGATTACGTTGCTGTGAAGCACATTAGGACATTTTACTATGGTAAAGGGGCTATATATAAATATAACTTTGCAAATTGTTCATTTACATAAAACAAAACAATTATACTGTAACGCAGAAGGATTAAATTAACCAATTAGTACAGAAGGTGCTACAAGCAGCCATGTACAGTAGCTGAGAGCTGTCTTATGAGCATTAGATTAATAAAATGTTTATGACACTAAAAGCTTTCACTCTGTGTGGGTTTAAAGTATCAAAGCTTGTAGAGTGGCCCAAGATAGACAACTTGGCTTCCAGCATTGTGGTCCTATTATATAGCCTGCACGTACTAGCATTCTTTTGTTTAATCATAATTACATACACAATAAAAGAGAGAGGAATTACAAGGTCTTGTGTCTTGCTAGCATCACGTGACAAAGCCAAATGCTTCAATTTCATTAATCTTCCATCGCACTCTAATGTGAATTCATTGGAAAAAAACTGAAACTGAGCCATACAATATAATTCAGCATTGCTTTGCTTCCAGGCAAGAGGACAGAAGATTTAAAAATTCCCATGAAGGGTGATTATTGCTTTTTAATGATGTTCTGACCTGTAAGGCTTAAGCCCAAGAGTATTGCTGTCGTACGTGTACTCGGTTAAAAGCTGGATTTGGGAGCATGCAGGAAACAACATGAAACTTACCCAGGCACTTTCTTTGAGGTAGCACTCTCTAGTTTCCTGGGCTGCTTTGTTAACCACTGAGCTGGCAGAAGAAGCAGATTTTTTTTCCACTGTGTGAGTGATTGTCTGCACAGCAGTGACAGATGTGCAATATAGCAGCTTCTTCAGGAAAAATTAACAGTTTGTCCAGCATGTCATCTCCTTCTTTTTAGTGCTTCGAGGTCCTGGCCCCATTACGGATGATTTAGAAATTCAGGCAAGCAAAGTACCAGCTGCTTGTGTTCAAAGCTTTAGATGCAAGACCTCATCTGCATTCTTCTATTCACTTACACATATAAATTGTTAAGCCCCCTCTGGCCAGGAGATGAGTATAGGATGACAGTGGCTTGATTTGCTGAGAGGATGGATAAATGGGTTTTTGGGAAGATGAGGAAATATCACCATTACTGGCCAATTTACAGCTTTTTATCTGTTCTTCAAACATGTCACTTTTGTTATTGTGGCTTGGTAATTACATAGCGTGTAGGAAAAAAATAAATTTTGGTTTATATTCAGATGGACTGCAAAATCCTATAATCCTGACAAATACCCATTTAAAAATACTAGTGCCTGAAAGATTAATTTTCATTTTGAATAGCAGAACAGCTGTAAATAGAGGAATTGTTACTTGGGAATGTGATTGTCTTAAAACATTAACCTCTTGGTTTCTTTTTTTAAAGGCTTTGTGCTGCTGGATATCTTAACCGCTGCCTTCAGTCCCATTTACAGAGTCTGTTAGTAGAGATGAGAAAACAAAACTGGAACTGTTTTAATTTCATTTAAATGAAGCAATAGGGAATGATAATGAATAGAATTGATAGGGTAGTTAGACAGGAACTCAGAACAAGGGGGCATAATCTTAAAACTATAACTAAGATGGCTAAAAGCAAATTCCGTTTTTTTTCCCTCTCGACACAATGGGTTGTAAGGGTGTAGAATGAACTGCCTCGGAAGGCCATAGATGCAGAAGCAACTGAGGGGCTTAAAAAGCAGGTAGATGTGGGATGTAAGGGTATTAAGGGATACGTGGAGTGGCTAGGAATTGGAATGAAAGAGATGGAGTTTCTATCGCTAACAAAATGGTAGAGCAGATGCAATGAGCTTTATGTTCCTATGTTACGCTGAAGGAAGGGGTGTGGACAAGTTGGGATTTTGGAGTTCTCCCTAGATGTTAGAAGATAAGAACATAAGAAATAGGAGCAGGAGTAGGCCATCTGGCCCCTTGAGCCTGCTCCGCCATTTAATAAGATCATGGCTGATCTGATCATGGGCTCAGCTCCACTTCCCTGCCCGCTCCCCATAACCCTTCACTCCCTTATTGCTCAAAAATCTGTCTATCTCTACCTTAAATATATTCAATGACCCAGCCTCTACAGCTATCTGGGGTAACGAATTCCACAGGTTTATGACTCTCGGAGAGAAGAAATTCCTCCTCATCTCAGTTTGAAATGGGCGATCCCTTATTCTGAAATTATGACCCACCTAGTTCTAGATTCCTCCACGAGTGGAAACCATCCTCTCTGCATCTACCTTGTCGAGCCCCCACAGTTTCTTGTATGTTACAATATGATCACCTCTCATTCTTCTAAACTCCAGTGAGTATAGGCCCAACCTGTTCAACTTTTCTTCATAAGTCAACCTCTTCATCTCAAAAAGTATTTCTCAGTTTTTAAAACAGACCAGGACAGACTTTCCTCCGAGGCAGAAGTTCTATGAGGCTAGACTTTGAGCTGCCCAAATGGCCCACTCCTGACCCCTGCCAATCTCCTGAGATTAGGATCACTTAAAACATTTTTGCCAAGCATCTAGGAGGATTTCCCACTCCATTGGAAAGCCTACCTCAGGGGAAGGAGGAATGTGCTGCAACAGGCTTCAGGCACCTGCCATAGCATAACGAGATCAGGAGCTGAAGCGGGCTTCTCCTATTTTGTTGCAAATTTAAAGTTTGTGCAGCTCAGGGAGTGCAATCAATCAGCTCATGATCGATCACACTCCCTTAGGGACTTTAAAATGAAATCCCGCCTCCCCTTCCCCACCATCCCACGCTAGAGCAACACTATGCCAGGAGCTTGGGGAATCCCATTGCCCAGTGTTCCTATGGCACAATTGACTGGAAGTATATCTCATGAAGTATTCCCATCATTTTAAACCCATTTTAATATACTCACTTATGTTTGGGCAGAGATACAGGACAGCCACTGTCACTTTTAGTGGGAAATACAGCAAGCAGCAAGCAAAACAACTCCCTGCCTGACCTTCTCTCCTACCTGCCACAGATCCACCCAAAATTGGATGGAAAGGGAGAAGATGGTTGGTTTCAATGAGTCATGTGTGTTGTGTCCTGTAGTCGATCATTCATCTTATATTCCCACTACTTCTTCCCCTTCCTCAATCTCCGCACCTTGCAATTGTTAAGTGACATCTATCACTTGTGAACCCAATCAATAATCAATACAAATCCTCTTCTGCTGTCCACTTATTCCATATTATTCACAGCTCCCTCATTTTGTATTGTCAACAAATTTATGCTGCGTTTATACTGGCCTTAGACAAATGCTTGTGCTGCCAGTTCCCAGCATGTGTGTCTCATGCACCCTGCAGCAACCCCAATGCTAATTTGCCAGGCTAAGACTGCCTGCCAGGAAGACTTATATTTTAACTGAATCTTCCTGGTGGTTAATCTTAAAGAATCTGGCAAATTTGCACTGTTTTTATATTGACCTTAGAAGGGTGCTTGCACAAGATCTGCAAGGACCCTTCTAAGGTCAAGGTAAGAACAGCTTTAGACAGCTTTGTTTCTGTCCTTACTTTCAAGTCATGTATGTACCATGTAAATAATAATGGCTCTAGCACTGACCCCGGAGGCAACCTGCTAATCACCTTCTTTCATTCTGATACAGCTCCGTGTACAATTACTTTTTGCTTCCTATGATTGAACCAAGTTACTTTCCCCCTATTCTGTGCATTCAACCTTGTGGGCCAATCTCTGTGAGGAACTATATTAAAAGCTCTGCTAAAATCTGAATATATAAATTAAGTCAATTTCGTGTAAATTCAAATAAAACATTAACATTTGCAGTCGTAGACGCATTCTGAATTATAAAACTAAATTGGATCAAATTAGTGTTATTGGAATTCATTTTGGAGATGTCCTTGCATTGCAAATTTTGACAAGAGACAATGAAACACACAAGGCCGTGCTTATATCATATTACTGCATTGAACCAGCCTCTATGTGTGAACAGGTTGAGAATCGAAGTGGAACATACAGATTCCGATATAGTTCTTCTAAACTTGCTATATTCCTCTTGAGTAAACAGAGCTTTTAAATCATACAGGGAGAGTTTACCAGTGGCATAGCCCAGTGCATTTGTTGAGATTGAGTGAAGCATGACCCCTATTAAAATGTGTTCCTTTGCAGTTACTGGCTGTTCAGAACCTCGCCTCTGGACATCCGTTCCAAGTTTCGAAATGGGAGTTTAAATTTTTAAATAGAGTACAAATGCTAAACTTTATTGCTAAGCTATGCTGAGGTAATACATCTGGCAAATCATTTTTTGTTTTGCACCTCAGAGCTCAATTAAACTGTACATTTAGATAGAAGACTTTAAATACAAACCAAATAAGTTCCTAACACCTAAACTAAAGCGGCTGAGTATTTACAACAACTCCTTCATAATTAAATGCCTCTTTGTTACCTTTAACATGAGTTTGACCTATGTGCGAAGTTACAAATATCCCTTTGCCCATTTATTTTAACTGAACCATGTCTGTGTATTATTAAAAAATTATATTTTTGGAGCTTCTTATTAGAATATACCATTTGTCTGATATTGTTTTATTTGTTTTATACTGTAGCCAGTAGTGAAACCAACCACCCTGTCCCTTTCCACAATTCCAAATGGATATGACATTTAGAATCAAAATTGCAAGGAGTTTAATATGGAGAGTCATGTACAGGGGTGTCAGCAAATTTGGATAGTATCTTCTAACTTAGTATTTTATAGAAAGATTATGCTAAGATAAATAGTATCTTTTATATCTGCTATGCAATTTACATATCCTGTTTTTTTTCTAATTTAGATGAATAGGAGATGTATATTTGCTGTTCCCTTATGTGCTGTTGCAATGTCATAGGTCACACTGGGTCAGGTAAGTGTGAATTGGTCTATTAACCTCATGGCCTCTGTTTTGACTTATTTCTATGTAATTTTCAGCTAACAAGTACAACCATTAATATAGCATTTCTTTATAATTATACTGTAATTACTCTTATTAGGAAGCAGACATATTGCCAAAATAAACAGTAATAATAAATAGTTTGAAATACATTAGGAGCAGAGCATAAATAAAAGCAGCACTGTGAAATTAAATCAGTCAGGGATCAAGTAGGGACATGGTACTTCCCATGGGGACAGAAGAGCTGAAAAATCAAACGGCAACTCAATGCAGAACATGTTTGCTAATCTCCAAACATCCAGTTAAATGCATTAAGTAAAATGCAAGAAGACCTTTTTCTCTTTCTCTGTCCATGTCAATGCCATTTGATCTCTACTTATCACAGTAATTATGTGAAGGTTTGGGAACTTCCTATTTGGGGAATCAGGCATACAATCTGTGACTGTACCAGTCTGTTTTGTACTAGTCTGTGATTGTACCAGTCTGTGATTGTACCAGTCTGTAATTTTACCAGTGTGTGATTGTACCAGTCTGTGATTGTACCAGTGTGTGACTGTACCAGTCTGTGATTGTACCAGTCTGTGACTGTACCAGTCTGTGATTGTACCAGTCTGTGACTGTACCAGTCTGTGATTGTACCAGTCTGTGACTGTACCAGTCTATGATTGTACCAGTCTGTGATGCACTGTGCATTCAAACATTGTCTGTCTAAGTTTTTCACTTCTTTCTTGAAGGTAGTGATGCAAGCTAGGGTTACGATTCCAAGGGCACCATCAACTCTCTACTATCTGACTTTAATATTCTTTATGTGTGATCCTGGACAATGACTGTTGTCAGGCCGTTGGACCACGGAGGCCATCAGAGCCAAGGCCAATTCAATTCTGACCTAATGTCCACACACTTCAAGTAGCAGTCACTGGATCGTAATCCCTAGTTGGAGATAATGGCCGCAATCACCTACCGAGGTGGGCTCAGTGCGGCCAAGGTTGGTGGTGGGCTGCGACCCCACTGCTATCTCTATGCCGGCTTTCCCCTCGACTTACCCCAGATTGTGTTTGTTAAGCCTGCCCGGAGAGGTTCCTGTCCAATTAAAAGGAAGCGGCTCTAATGACATCATTTGATGATGCATCATCAGCTGGTTTCCTTCAAGAGACATTCATTTTGACAGTTGTGCTGTCAGTCTTCTGCAGCATTGAGGTGCTGCCAATACTGACAAGCACTGCACAAAGGTGCACGGCTGCACCCAGGCTCTCCCATGACCCTCTCCATATGTTTCTGGAGTGAGCCACAACATGCAGGGAGATTCTGTTCTATTCCAATGGGCATAAGAAACCTCCCCAGGAGACCAATGCAGTCTGGTTGCACATTGCAGAGGAGGGCACAAGCAGGGATGTCGTCAGGAGGACCTGGCTGCAGTGGTGCAAACCTTTCAATGATCTCAGTAGATCACAAAATGTTAGTACAAAACTACACTCAACCTCATCCTGCTGTGCCACTCATCACATCCCCATCACTCAGCCTTCCCTACCCTACTCCTGCACATCCTTACTCACACCAACTTACCTTGCACCTCCACCCATCCCTCTCTCTCTATCTACATTATCACATCCCCATCTCACTAGCCACCCCTCAGACTCAACCTCATCCTTGTCCAAACATACCAACTAACAACACACAAGGGTAGGCACTTGGGTCTTTTAGCCAATGTTTCTGTAAAGTTTCTGTTAATGTGTTGTCAAACATTGAAATCTTTATTTTCAAAAATATACCTTCTTGGAAAGATTTGTGTGCACCTTTAGAAGTGGCTTAGTGATTTGTAGTGAATGGTGAGGCATAATGGTAGCCTCCGCAATGGTGATGAATGTGAAAGGAATGGCTTGGGCATTGTAGGCATGCTTTATAGAGCTGGTGTGGGGTGGTGCCAACTTGGCGCATCATGTGGCAGCCAGCTTGTGGAGTGTCAAGTGAAGTAAATGAGGCCCTGCAGACCATGAGCTTGGTGACAGTTTTGAGGGCCTGGTCTTCAAACACTCTTTTTCTCAGGCGGCCGAAGGCTGCACTGGCGCACTGGAGGCGGCGTTGGATCTCATCATCAATGCCTGCTCTTGTTGAAAGGAGGCTCCCGAGATAGGGGAAGTGGTCCACGTTGTCCAGGGTTGCACCGTGGATCTTGAGGGGCAGTGCTGTGCGGCGAAGACAGGCTGGTGGAGGACCTTTGTCTTACTAATGTTTAGCATAAGGCCCATGCTTTCATAAGCCTCGGTAAATATATCAACTATGTCCTGGAGTTCAGCCTCCGTGTGTGCACAGATGCAATCATCTTCCGTGTACTGTAGCTCGACGACAGAGGTTGGAGTGGTCTTGGACCTGGCCTGGAGATGGCGAACGTTGAACAGCTTCCCACTTGTTCTGTAGTTTAGTTCCACTCCAGCGGGGAGCTTATCAACTGTGAGGTGGAGCATGGCAGCGAGGAAGATTGAGAAGAGGGTTGGGGCGATGACGCAGCCTTGTTTGACCCCGGTCCGGACATGAATTGGGTCTGTGATGGATCCGTTGGTAAGGATCACGGCTTGCATGTCATCGTGGAGCAGGTGGAGTATGATGACGTACTTTTGCATGTCAGACACGAGATTCCCAAAGCAAGCGCTCTACTCGGAACTCGTCCATGGCAAACGAGCCAAAGGCGGGCAGAGGAAACGTTACAAGGACATCCTCAAAGCCTCCCTGATAAAGTGCGACATCCCCACTGACACCTGGGAGTCCTTGGTCATAGACCGCCCTAAGTGGAGGAAGTGCATCCGGGAGGGCGCTGAGCACCTCGAGTATCGTCGCCGAAAGCATACAGAAATCAAGCGCAGACAGCGGAAGGAGCGTGCGGCAAACCAGGCTCCCTGCCCACCCTATCCCTCAACGACTATCTGTCCCACCTGTGACAGAGACTGTGGTTCTCATATTGGACTGTACAGCCACCTAAGAACTCATGCTTAGAGTGGAAGTAAGTCTTCCTCGATTCCAAGGGACTGCCTATGATGATGAAATGTGGCCATGGTGAGGCCATTCCTGATGACCCGGGTAGCAATGTTGTCATGTGCTGATGCCCTGTGTCCTGTCAGGATCAGGTGATTGCGGAGAAGGTTGGTGTTGTTGTTGGTGATGCTGGTGTGCCTGGTGATGTTGGTGTTGGGGCTGATTATGGTGGGATTCTGAGGACCAAGGTAAGATTTTTCAAGGGCACCGATGCAGATGGAATAGAAGGCAGCTGAAGTTGAAATGACAGAGGTGATCTGTCAATGGTGAGAGTGGTTGCTTCAAGGAGGTAGAGAGTTTACTCCAAACACTTCCAATCTTTCTAAAGCTGAAAAATGTATTCCATTTCCTGAAGGCTCCATTCTAACATTGGAAAGTGAGCAAGTGTGAAATGGTAGCTGTTATACCACTTTTGCAGCTGTCACCTATTCAGAGGGATGGAGAGTCATTGAAAACCCGATCTACTTACCTGACATGATCACTGAGCGCCGTGAAACTCGTCAAAAAGCTGGAAAAATGGTAAGTAGATGGTAAAATGTTGTTTAAGTACCTTTTAACAACCTCTTAACTATTTCAATTGGCTCACCTGCCGCTTAGTGTCGGGTCTGTAAAGCACAGCTGACATGGAGGCGGGTTCAGAGCGGGATCCCGGCCCTCTGTCAATCTTTTAGATTTTGACAGCAGACCTGCCCTCTCAGCGCCGGCAAGATTCCGGCCAATGTGATCAGTTGCAGCACCTTAGATAAATCGACACAGGCCAAGGCATGAACTTGAGACCTTCCTGATTACATGGCTTAGTACAGGTCCACATTGGATCCTTCTCACATTGGGGACAAGAATTCAATTATAAATGTGGATTATCTTTAAAAGTACTTTTTCACAAACAATAACTGCCATGTTATGGCCACACCAGTAAAGATGTAGATTGAATTACACCAGATAAAAATAGATTGAAGGTTGACGAATTATAAAATGATGGCAAAGAATAAATGTTCTGGCTGGGCACGCATGTTAGCTAGCACGCCCCTTTAAATGTATTTTATTTTCCTTTGAGCTTGCTCAAGGCACAGAAATAAGATGTTGTTGTGCATTGTTACTAATCAATATTACTACTAGTAAAAGGAAACACTGTAGTTTGCACGAACGTAAACAGTCTGGAAATTGGCACATGACTCCTTAGGAAACAAAATACATTGAACCACTGTATGAGCAACAGCATTACAACTCAAGAAGTTCTTCATTTGATCAATTCATGGAATGAGATTCTGAACAGAGTAATAGAGGGGAAAGCCATGGACTTGGTTGCCATAATGGCAGCACTGCAGGGTCTTATGGATGAATAAGCTAAAATAAGTCAAATGCCCTTGCTCATTTCTATCTCTCTTATGATTATATCAATTGATCAGTCTGTGTATAGGATGAAGAAAATATTTTTAAATGTTACTGTTTGTTGGAGCTTTTTATTACAAAGAAGATATGTTTGCACCTGTGCATGATAGTGACTACGAGAGTGGGTTGAATCAGAGTTCAGAAGTTGATCGCTGAGTGAAACTGTTCATTCACTGTTCAGACATCAGTGCACAACAACATTGCTTATAAATGCACCAGCATGAGTTCACTTCCTGAAGAGGGATGTTAAATAATGTTCTACATTTCAAATAAATCCCCACAAACCAACAATAAAGTGCATGTGTGCATCAATGCATATGTGTTTACATTACAGAAACTCTTATTTTCTATTATTTTTCATACTTCAGATAAGAAGAGGAGAGATGTAATAAGGCTTTTGGTGTGCTTTTGGGGCTAGTTTTACAGTGAGATGTTCCATTCTATTATGCTACTTTAGATAATAGAAACATAGAAACATAGAAAAAAAGTGCAGGAGTTGGCCATTCGGCCCTTCGAGCCTGCACCACCATTCAATATGATCATGGCTGATCATGCAACTTCAGTACCCCATTCCTGCTTTCTCTCCACACCCTTGATCCCTTTAGCCGTTAAGGGCCACATCTAACTCCCTTTTGAATATATCTAACGAACTGGCCTCAACAACTTCTGTGGAAGGGAATTCTACAGGTTCACAATTCTCTGAGTGAAGAAGTTTCTCCTCATCTTGGTCCTAAATGGCTTACCCCTTATCCTTAGACTGTGACCCCTGGTTCTGGACTTCCCCAACATCGGGAACATTCTTCCTGCATCTAACCTGTCCAATCCCGTCAGAATTTTATATGTTCCGATGAGATTCCCTCTCATTCTTCTAAATTCCAGTGAATATAAGCCTAGTTGATCCAATCTTTCTTCATATGTCAGTCCTGCCATCCCGGGAATCAGTCTGATGAACCTTCGCTGCACTCCCTCAATAGCAAGAATGTCCTTCCTCAGATTAGGAGACCAAAAAACTTACACAATATTCAAGGTATGGCCTCACCAAGGCCCTGTACAACTGTAGTAAAACCTCCCTGCTGCTATACTCAAATCCTCTCGCTATGAAGGCCAACATGCCATTTGCCTTCTTCACCGCTTGCTGCACCTGCATGCCAACTTTCAATGACTGATGTACCATGACACCCAGGTCTCGTTGCACCTCCCAATTTCCTAATCTGTCACCATTCAGATAATATTCTGTCTTCCTGTTTTTGCCACCAAAGTGGATAACCTCACATTTATCTACATTATACTGCATCTGCCATGCATTTGCCCACTCATCTAACCTGTCTAAGTCTCCCTGCAGTCTCTTAGCATCCTCCTCACAGCTCACCAAACTTAATGTCATCTGCAAACTTGGAGATATTACATTCAATTCCTTCATCTAAATCATTAATATATATTTTGAATAACTGGGGTCCCAGCACTTAACCTTGCGGTACCCCACTAGTCACTGCCTGCCATTCTAAAAGGACCCGTTTATTCCTACTCTTTGCTTCCTGTCTGCCAACCAGTTCTCTATCCATGTCAATACATTACCTCCAAAACCACTAATCTCTTGTGTGGGACCTTGTCAAAAGCCTTTTGAAAGTCCAAATACACCACATCCACTGGTTCTCCCTTGTCCACTCTACCAGTTACATCCTCAAAAAATTTTAGACGGTTTGTAAATATTCATATTTACAGAGACTTAGTTCAAAAGCTGTTGATTGTGTTGCGGGGATCTGAGCAGTGAATGAGCAGCTTCACACTATTATTAGGTAATTAAACATATAAAAGAAAGAAAGAGTTACATTTATGTCATGACTTTCATGACCACCAGTCATCTCAAAGCGCTATACCGCCAATGAAGTATGTTTGGAGTATAATCATTGTTGTAATGTGGGAAACGTGGCAGCCAATTTGCACACAGCAAGCTCCCACAAACAGCAATGTGATAATGACCAGATAATCTGTTTTTGTTACCTTGATTGCGGGATAAATATTGGCCAGGACACCATGGGTAACTCCTCTGCTCTTCTTCGAAGTAGTAGCATGGGATC
Organism: Pristiophorus japonicus; assembly: GCF_044704955.1. Lineage (NCBI taxonomy): Eukaryota > Metazoa > Chordata > Chondrichthyes > Pristiophoridae > Pristiophorus > Pristiophorus japonicus. The sequence continues at coordinate 70,687,181 of NC_091985.1, forward strand.
TTTTACATCCACCTGAGAGAGCAGACGGGGTCTCGGTTCAACATCTCATTTGAAAGATGGCACCTCTGACAGTGCAGCACTCCCTCTGCACTGCACTGGCCTGGACTTTATGTGCTCAAGTCCCTGGAGTGGAACTTGATTGCATATCATTCTGACTCAGAGACGAGTGTGCTACCCACTGAGCCACAGCTGACACGTAGCACCTGGAAACAGTATTGAGCACTTCTAGGCCTGTTATAGTGTGGATCAGATTGGGCAAGATTTTGCTGAGCACTCGCGTCATTATAATGGTGCATCTACATTATACATGATGCAAAAGTCCCAGTAAATGATGTTGTAAGTGACTCATGCCACACCATCATTTCCTGGGAATTTTGCACCCCTCCACCGTTTTCCCTCGCCAAGAAAGTTAAACAACTAATTTTCATAGATTCACTACATCCACCACCCCCTTAAAATTAATGGCGCTCACGAGTTTGCTGAACTAACGTTGCTGCGATTACAGCTGCCATTTAGCTGTACCGTTAAAGGATGGCACAGGTGGGCTTTCTAATATAAACATCTGCTGCTGTTTCATCTCCCATTATTTTTGTTCCACTGTGAGCTTAACTGGGAGGGTATTTATTGATCAGTTTGTAGTGTTACAAAATAATTCATATGGACCTGTAGAAAAAGGAAATCCTATAACTAATGAGGCTCCTGTAATTTCTATGCTGGGGTAGGGTATTGGACTAATGTTTTGCAAGCTTAAAAACTTAAAGTTCTCAAATAACCTTATTAAATCTTTTATAACCATAATTTCATTAGGTGAACTAGCCATTGGCTGCGCCTCTTCTGACTCGCTGCTCTGCTCATTGCGACACATTCTAATCAGTTCTCCAGAATATTTAAGCTTACATTCACAACTGGAGAATCAGGAGCACAATGGTCTAACATATGCCGTTCGGCACCAAAATCGCTGTTGCAGCGAATTCCAGCAGTTGAATCGCCTACTCCTGTTCCCATGTTCCATTTTTGGCAGAAAACCCTTGAAGTGGCGAGGGGGCCGCCAGAATGGCTCCTCGTCCAATTTCCAGCCCAATCATTTACTTCAGCTACGGAGCCGCATATTAGCTCAGGGACTTAACATTAGCTTCCACAGCTTTCATTGGCCTTAGCTGTGCGTTGTATAGCACTGATCATTCAATGGAATATTTTTTTTAAATCAATGAACTTGAAAAGGCCATTTGGCCCAGCAAGTCCATTTCTTTTACAGCTCATGTGCAATCTATCCTATCACAGATTCTACTCCATCCATTTAATATCCTGAGAGAAAACTCCCTGATCGCCAAGCCTAATGAAGTGAACTGCAGATGATCTGGCCATCCCCACAAATGCACTGTTTAATCTGTTTCTGTTCTGAATCTGTTCTACACATCCACTACTCTGTGAAAGACAAATTCTCCCAGGGTAAATGTTATGATTTAGTGGTCTCAGAACAGAGCTTCATGTGATGGGAGAACATATCAAGAATAGGGGCATGGAGGTCACCATGTGATTTTATGTCCACTATGGATATGTGCTCCCGTTAGGCAAAATGAAGACCTGTCAATACTAAATAGTAAAATTTATTCTTAATCTCATTCAAGGCTTGTTACATTTAAACCACTATCTTCTTCCTCAGTATTTGCATCCTACTGTCAGTCTTTGGTCCCAGTGAAAAGTTTAGTATCTGCTTTTTTACTGCTGTTGTCAAGCTTTTGCTCAGGTTTCAACACCGCCAGTGACAGGTTACTGCTTGGAGAAAAATGATCATGTAGCCTACGTCACACTGTGCATTCACCTTTTCAGCTCGGGTTCAAATCCAGCACAGACTCTTGGGATGAAAAGCTTTTCCATCAGCTGGCTTTAATGAACCTAAATGAAAATAAATTTGGTCAATTTTAACCTAGTTCTTAGTAGGTGTGGACCTCCAACACAAAATTGCCCATAATTAAAATGGGAGAAGTTACTCAGAGAAACCACAGGATTAGTGGTTATGGGAAACAAAGATTCACGCTGGTGCAGTAGAGGGCTAATCTTCTGAGGTTTCTGCTAATGCCTATTGTCAAGTGATAGCTTTACTCTGGCTGTGTTATACCTGACTGAGGAATGTTTGGGTTAGATGCCTGAAATGTGAAAGTGTTCAATTTGCCCCTCCCCATGCATATGCCTCTTTCAATATTCTGCAGAATGCAGCATACTGCAATTATTCTACTGAGGTTACCCCTCTGCACACTTACAATTAACAAGTCTGCTAGTATTAAAAAAAACACAGCAAATTAAATCACAGAATGTACTATATCTAATTTTCATTCCCCTGTTGTACCCATGCCCACCCTCCAGTGACTTAAACACAAAGAAAAATTACATTGATTTGAACTGTGGCCAGCTGATAGAATGAGAGAAATTACAGCACAGAAGGAGGCCTTCCCACCTTTGCTCATGCCTGCTCTTCAACTGGATGCATATACTCAAATCCGATTTTCCCATACCCTTTGATATTCTTCTTTTTCAAATACTTATCCAATTACTTTTCAACTCATATTATAGTCTCTGCCTCAATAGGCACTAGCGCCAGAAAAAATAAAATTTTCTAAAAACCTTCTGTGTGAGAATTTCTTTTTAAAACTCATCCCATTGTTTTTCTTCTCTGTCTATTTGCCCCTTATTAAAGAGTCATCAACCAGTGCAAACAATCTACCACTATTTACCCTCTCAAAACTTTTCATAATTTTGAAAACCTCTCTTAGTTTACCCCTTATTACCGAGTCATCAACCAATGTTTGCTTTTATATTCAATTAGCTCAGAATTCCATTTGCCATTTTTGTGTCTTTTTTACTGCATTCTTACCTTTAAATATCTATAGATCTGCCCCCACAGAACTCTCCTTTTCTCCACTCATTAAGAATCTTACCATTTAGTGTATACTTCCTTTCAATGTTCTTTTTCAAAAATATGCTATATCACATTTCTTTCTATTGAACTGCATTTGCCACCTGTATGCCTCCTCTGTTAACTGGAGTATTCTTCCTCACAGTTTATCTTTCCCACTAATTTGGTATAATCAGTAAACTTTGGTTTAATTCCTCTTGCAAATGTATAATTTATACAAATGCAAAACTTAAGAAGTTCAGGGCACATCACGATCCATATTGTGGTAATCCCTAAACATTGATTTACATCATTTCTATGCTTTCTGTCCCCTTGCCATCTCTCTATCCATACAGAGCTGCATTTTTGTAACAAGTCTCTCATATGGTACCATATCAAATATCAACGACCATATTTCTTTTATCTACGCACTTTGTGATTTCCTTAAAAAATTCCATTAAATTAGTCAAGACTACCTGCCTTTTACAAATTCATGCTGACTGTTCCTGACTTGTTCATGCTTTCTTAAATGTTGACTAACTTGTCTATGGACTCTCGAAGGGTATTTTTACAAGTTTGTACTGCTAGTGGGAAAACTGTCTTAGTTTTCCGCCTGAACCTTCCCTGTTCCAGTGTAAAAGACACAGTTTTTCAAGCCTTCCTTCATGAATAGAACTTCTCATTCCTGATATCATTCTAATGAAATTTCACTGTGCCATCTCCATTGCTCTAGTAGACTTCCTATGACGGGTTTCCCAGAACTGCTCAAGGTATTCCAGCTGTGGCCTAGCCAATATATTGGCACAACTTCAATATCAGTTCCTTGCTTTTATATTCAATGGTCAACCAAAATGCATCAGAATCTCTGAAGGTGCTGGAGTGGGAAGACTCAGACTCATAAAATAATTCCCTAAGAGTTTACCAACAACTGAGGTGAGATTAACTGGCTGATAATGTCCTGGCATATCCCTTTTCCATTTATTGAAGAAGGATGTTACATTTGCCACTCTCCAGTCCTTTGGCACAATTCCTATTTCCAAGGATTTTTTGAAAATTATGATTTGCGCCTCCGTTATCTCCTCCCTTTCAGTATTTTGGGATGCATGCCCTCTGGGCTTGGTAACTCAAAACTGTAGCTAATGGTTTTGAGGAAACCACTGCCATATTGCACCCGTGAACTGTTTTCCACTGAACCTGAGTTTTATTTCACACCTTATGACTGACATCTATTTAGATTATGCTAGGTTCGAATCCAGTTCCTAGAGGTGGAAGGACAGTGTGATAACTTTCTTGTACCATCCCAGCCCCAGTGCAGATGATTTCTAATTTCATTTGAAGGTTGAATTAAAACTGACGACCCTCTGGATGCAAGCCAATTGTGCTACAAGTAGAGCCACCAGGCTTCCCTACACTAAAAAATGTTTAATGCAGCAAAGTCAGGTTTTGCAGGGCTGCAAATGATAATGTGAGTTATTCTATGTGATACAGCTGCTATCTTCATTGACAATCTGCTTAAAGTACCCTTCGCCTCATGACAAGGTTGGAATATGTAAAAGAGAAGGCTCTGTAGATTTGATTCTTGATTATTTTAAAAAGTAACCCATCTAAGCCTAATGAAAGTAATGCCATCCCTTTAAATACAGCTCTTCCACCATTTATAGTTAAGGCTTTATATTTTAAAATGTTTTAATTAGTACAGCGACAATTTACAACGAGAATGCCTCTGGTGTGCATCTTAACAATGCACTTGCTTTCTCATTTGTATTCTAGACATTATTGTTGGAGGTAAGTCATCCGATTTATCATTTAGAGAAAGCACATGTTCAAAAAGTCAGCACTGGATATTAAATGATGATTGTCTGCAATGTATTTTCTTCCTAACACCCACAATGACAATTTCACCTTATTCTTCATTCCATTTAAGTTTAAGTGAGAGGTCTTTAACATACTAAAATGAGATTCAGTACATTGTCTAGCAGAACATCACGTTTCACAGGCTTCATTTAGTCTATTACAGAGGGAACAATAAAGTTTATCAACCTGCAGAAGCATCATATCATACAATTTATTACAAAAATAAAAATGAAGTTATGCATTTCCAAGGGCCCCAAGATAATTTCTACATTTACTTGCCAGCTGCTATTAAATCTAAATATTTACTAGCCAGCCAGTCTTTTTGAATTCTATGCCAAAAATAAGCCTTTTTGATTCAACAAGAGTAATTACTCAGATTTTGATATGCTTTCTCATTGCAGGTATATCAGAAATGAATATACATTTTTAAACTAGAAACAATTAAATATATATTAAGATGTGGATTATTTTCTTTTTCACGTAACTCACGATTACACAAGAAAGTCCTGCTGACTCATTCCTAATTTGTAACCATTTTTGCAAGTCTACATAGAGTACATTGAGGCCATCGGGTGAGAGAATGATGCATGGAGCTAGACTGGTAAATAGGGTGAGAGAAAAATGATGCATTAATTGAAATGATAGGTGGAGTTAGAGAGTGATTTGTGAGGACAGAACTTGCAGTATGGAGCCATGGAGTCATAGGCAGGTTTGAAAAGTTGGACCGAAAATGCTATATATTGTGTTTAGCCAAGGTATAGAGAATTATTGAGTGATATATGGGTGTCAGAATTTTTGGATTTTTATGCTAGATATTCTCCAGGTTCCGCATCATTGGTCATTGAGTTGCAAGCCTAATGCATGTGGTACCCAGAAGCCATGAGTTCAAATCCCACCAGGGCAAGTTATGACAATTCAGTAAGTCTGATCATTTGTAGGCTGGCATCAGAAAAATGACCAGGAAAACTGCCATTTGTCATTAAAACCCAACTGGTTCACTAATGTGCTTCAAAAAGTGATACCTGCCACCTCCTACCCAGCCTGGCCTACATATGACTCCAGTCTCATTAATGTGTAGTTGAGTTTAGCAATCCACTCGGTTGTAAAATAACTTCTACAAAACAGAACAGAACGAGAAATAGTGGGTGGATCTATCTGCAACAACCAAGACATAAGATCAGAACAAGACTCAGGGGGGTAGAAATTCACTTCTGCCAGAAACGGGGAGCACCTACCGTTTTTGAAGTGCTCTATCCGGTGAAATTCAGCTCCTTAGGCTTTTCTTTCCAGCGGGGCAGAAGGGGATCATCATGGGGGCGGAAGTGGGAGTGGAGAGGAGTGGCCATCACTAGCAGGGTGGAGGTGGGGTCAGGTCGGAGTGGCCGCAGCTGTCAGTCATTAGTGCCGCACTGATGACATCATTGCGCCTGCGTGTCACATCGTCTCTCCCCTTCAGTTAAAGGGGAGATCCGCTGCGAACTCTGCATTAATTTTAGTTAGGTCCACTGGGCCACCGGGGAGGGTTTTGGCCAGGCCAGGCATCCAAGAGGGAATGCCAGGCTGCCTGTTGGGGGCCCGGCCGAACCTGGGGGCATAATTATCTGGCCGACATGGCAGTCAGCCGACAAAAAAAACTAACATGGTGGCCGCGGCAGTGCATCTTCCCCTTTAAGAGCGGCTGCGCCAGCATTTAACAGAGAGTGCACCAACAGAAAAAACTGTCGGGGACATGGGCCGGTGGCGGGGCCGCTCCTGCGGGGCAATTTCAGGTAAGGGGCAATTTCAGTAGGGAAATTTCGCAAGGGGATCCCCGCCAGACGGTAAGGGGTCGGCGCGTGCATGCTGTGGCCGGAAAACGGGCGGAGCGGTCCCGGACACAGCTCCTCTCCTGAGGACGGCCAATTTACAAAATGACGGCCCCTCCATGGAGAGTCAGCGGCCATTCCACGTCGTCCTGTGGCTGCTACTTTCTGGTGATCAGAGGCCTTATCGGAAGGGACAATTTCGGCCCAGGGAATTCCAGCCCAGTCAATCCCTCAAAGTCTTCCTCATAACATCTGAAGACTGTTTTCCAAGTCGGGGGATCTGTCCCACAGACTAGTCAAGCAATAACCTGACATAATTGTACTCACAGGTTTGCAACATTCAGCCAACATCCCAGGCTTCGAGTATCTCATCTCATCTCAGGGTTTATCCATAAGAGGATGTTGCCGTTGCTAGCTTTTTCCAACGCGTTAGACTCCTAGGTCTTGATTTAACCCCCACCCCAGCTGGACATGAAAGGAGCGGGCAAGGGGTTACAATCTTGAAAATCAAAATCTCGCCTCCAACCTGCCCAATATTAACATTGGCATTTCAGGCCATCGATGACGATCCCGCTAAAAGCAAGCAGGGGCTGACTTAAAAAGCATAAGTCGTGGCCTGATTATGTAATTGGCACCGCAATGTATTATTAACAGCAAGCTGGCTACATTGTCATGGTGGGTGGAGCCGACTGGCCAGAGAAAGCTAGGCCTCTCGAGGAGTCATTGGACCGCCCCATCCCCAGATTCCCCCAAATCGTAAAGGAATCTCTAGCCCCCTCCCCCCGCCCTCCCACGGATCTGTGGCTGTGGCTTCCTGTGGTCAAATAACTGCTCCCGCCTGGAATGTGTGTGACACCATTGAATTTGTGGACCAGTGTTTACTGAGGATTTAAATGCTTATCAGTGATATGAATATTCCAGCTAATCATCATAGCAGGTCCCTTGTATCAAGGATGACTTGCTTCCATGTCAAAAAGGGATGAGTTCACAGGACGAATTAACTGTGCAGGCAGCTATTAATGAATATAATATAATTGCGATTACGGAGACATGGCTCCAGGGTGACCAAGGCTGGGAACTCAACATCCAGGGGTATTCAGCATTTAGGAAGGATAGACAGAAAGGAAAAGGAGGCGGGGTGGCGTTGCTGGTTAAAGATGAAATCAATGAAATTGTAAGGAAGGACATTAGCCTGAATGATGTGGAATCACTTTGGGTGGAGCTGCGGAATACCAAAGGGCTGAAAACGCTAGTGGGTGTTGTGTATAGACCACCAAATAGTAGTAGTGAGATTGGGGACAGCATCAAGCAAGAAATAAGGGATGCGTGCAATAAAGGTACAGCAGTAATCATGGGCGACATTAATCTACACATTGATTGGGCTGACCTAACTGGTAGCAATGCGGTGGAGGAGGATTTCCTGGAGCGTATTAGGGATGGTTTTCGAGACCAATATGTCGAGGAACCAACCAGGGAGCTGGCCTTCCTAGACTGGGTATTGTGTAATGAGAAGGGATTAATTAGCAATCTTGTTGTGCGAGGCCCCTTGGGGAAAAGTGACCATAATATGGTAGAGTTCCTTATTAAGATGGAGAGTGACAAAGTTAATTCGGAAACTAGGGTCCTGAACTTAAGGAAAGGTAACTTCGACGGTATGAGGCGTGAATTGGCTAGAATAGACTGGCAAACAATACTAAAAGGGTTGACGGTGGATAAGCATTGGCAAACATTTAAAGATCACATGGATGAACTTCAGCAAATGTACATCCCTGTCTGTAGTAAAAATAAAACTGGGAAGGTGGCTCAACCATGGCTAACAAAGGAAATTAAGGATAGTGTTAAAGCCAAGGAAAAGGCATATAAATTGACAAGAAAAATCAACAAAACTGTAGGACTGGGAGAAATTTAGAAATCAGCAGAGGAGGACTAAGGGTTTAATTAAGAGGGGGAAAATAGAGTACGAGCGGAAGCTTGCAGGGAATATAAAAACTGACTGCAAAAGCTTCGATAAATATGTGAAGAGAAAAAGATTACTAAAGACAAATATAGGTCCATTGCAGTTGGATTCAGGTGAAATTATAATGGGGAACAAAGAAATGGCAGATCAATTGAACCAATACTTCGGTTCTGTCTTCACGAAGGAAGATACAAATAACCTTCGGAAGGTACTCGGGGACAGTGGGTCTAGTGAGAAGGAGGGACTGAAGGATATCCTTATTAGGCGGGAAATTGTGTTTGGGAAATTGATGGGATTGAAGGCTGATAAATCCCCGGGGCCTGATAGTCTGCATCCCAGAGTGCTCAAGGAAGTGGCCCTAGAAATAGTGAATGCATTGGTGATCAATTTCTAACAGTCTATCGACTCTTGAACAGTTCCCATGGACTGGAGGGTAGCTAATGTAACACCACTTTTTAAAAAAGGAGGGAGAGAGAAAACGAGTAATTATAGACCGGTTAGCCTGACATCAGTAGTGGGGAAAATTTTGGAATCAATCATTAAAGATGAAATAGCAGCGCATTTGGAAAGCGATGACAGGATCGGATCAAGTCAGCATGGATTTATGAAAGGGAAATCATGCTTGACGAGTCTTCTGGAATTTTTTGAGGATGTAATTAGCAGAGTGGACAAGGGAGAACCAGTGGATGTGGTGTATTTGGACTTTCAGAAGGCTTTTGACAAGGTACCGCACAAGAGATTGTTGTGCAAAATCAAAGCACATGGTATTGGGAGTAATGTATTGACGTGGATAGAGAACTAGTTGGCAGACAGGAAGCAGAGAGTCGGGATAAACAGGTCCTTTTCAGAATGGCAGGCAGTGACGAGTGGAGTGCCGCAGGGCTCAGTGCTGAGACCCCAGCTCTTTACAATATACTTTAACGATTTGGATGAAGGAATAGAGTGCAATATCTCCAAGTTTGCAGATGACACTAAACTGGGTGGCGGTGTGAGCTGTGAGGAGGACGCTAAGAGGCTGCAGGGTGACTTGGATAGGTTAGGTGAGTGGGCAAATGCATGGCAGATGCAGTATAATGTGGATAAATGTGAGGTTATCCACTTTGGGGGCAAAAACACGAAGACAGAATATTATCTGAATGGCGGCAGACTAGGAAAAGGGGAGGTGCAATGAGACCTGGGTGTGATGGTTCATCAGTCACTGAAAGTGGGCACGCAGGTACAGCAGGCGGTGAAGAAGGCAAATGGTATGTTGGCCTTCATAGCTAGGGGATTTGAATATAGAAGCAGGGAGGTTTTACTGCAGTTGTACAGGGCCTTAGTGAGGCCTCACCTGGAATATTGTGTTCAGTTTTAGTCTCCTAGTCTGAGGAAGGACATTTTTGTTATTGAGGGAGTGCAGCGAAGGTTCACCAGACTGATTTCACGGATGGCTGGGCTGTCATATGAGGAGAGACTGGATCAACTAGGCCTTTATTCACTGGAGTTTAGAAGGATGAGAGGAGATCTCATAGAAACATATAAGATTCTGAAGGGACTGGACAGGTTAGATGCGGGAAGAATGTTCCCGATGTTCGGGAAGTCCAGAACCAGGGGACATATTCTGAGGATAAGGGGTAGGCCATTTAGGACTGAGATGAGGAGATACTTCTTCACTCAGAGAGTTGTTAACCTGTGGAATTCCCTGCCGCAGAGAGTTGTTGATGCCAATTCATTGGATATATTCAAGAGGGAGTGAGATATGGCTCTTACGGTTAAGGGGATCAAGGGGTATGGAGAGAAAGCAGGAAAGGGGTACTGAAGGAATGATCAGCCATGATCTTATTGAATGGCGGTGCAGGCTCGAAGGGTCGAATGGCTTACTCCTGCACCTATTTTTCTATGTTTCTATGTTTCTATCTACATATTGATTGGGCTAACCTAACTGGTAGCAATGCAGTGGATGAGGATTTCCTGGAGTGTATTAGGGATGGTTTTCCAGACCAATATGTCGAGGAACCAACCAGAGAGCTGGCCATCCTAGACTGGGTGATGTGTAATGAGAAGGAACTAATCAGCAATCTTGCTGTGCGAGGTCCCTTGGGGAAGAGTGACTATAACATGGTAGAATTCTTTATTAGGATGGAGAGTGACAAAGTAAATTCAGAAACTATGGTCCAGAACTTAAGGAAAGGTAACTTCGATGGTATGAGGCGTGAATTGGCTAGAATAGACTGGCAAATGTTACTTAAAGGGTCGACGGTGGATAGGCAATGGCAAACATTTAAAGATCATATGGATGAACTTCAACAATTGTACATCCCTGTCTGTAGTAAAAATAAAACGGGGAAGGTAGCTCAACCGTGGCTAACAAGGGAAATTAAGGATAGTGTTAAATCCAAGGAAGTGGCATATAAATTAGCCAGAAAAAGCAGCAAACCTGCGGACTGGGAGAAATTTAGAATTCAGCAGAGGAGGACTAAGGGTTTAATTAAGAGGGGGAAAATAGAGTACGAGAGGAGGCTTGCTGGGAACATAAAAACTGACTGCAAAAGCTTCTATAGATATGTGAAGAGAAAAAGATTAGTGAAGACAAGCGTAGGTCCCTTGCAGTCAGATTCAGGTGAATTTATAATGGAGAACAAAGAAATGGCAGACCAATTGACCAAATACTTTGGTTCTGTCTTCACGAAGGAAGACACAAATAACCTTCCGGATGTACTAGGGGACCGAGGGTCTAGGGAGAAGGAGGAACTGAAGGATATCCTTATTAGGTGGGAAATTGTGTTAGGGAAATTGATGGGATTGAAGGCTGATAAATCACCGGGGCCTGATAGTCTACATCCCAGAGTAGTTAAAGAAGTGGCGCTAGAAATAGTGAATGCGTTGGTCATCATTTTCCAACAGTCTATTGAACCTATGGACTGGAGGGTAGCGAATGTAACACCACTTTTTAGAAAAGGAGGGAGAGAGAAAACGGGGAATTATAGACCAGTTAGCCTGACATCAGTAGTGGGGAAAATGTTGGAATCAATCATTAAGGATGAAATAGCAGCGCATTTGGAAAGCAGTGACAGGATTGGTCCAAGTCAGCATGGATTTATAAAAGGGAAATCATGCTTGACATATCTTCTGGAATTTTTTGAGCATGTAACTAGTAGAGTGGACAAGGGAGAACCAGCAGATGTGGTGTATTTGGACTTTCAAAAGGCTTTTGACAAGGTCCCACACAAGAGATTGGTGTGCAAAATCAAAGCACATGGTATTGGGGGTAATGTACTGATGTGGATAGAGAACTGGTTGGCAGACAGGAAGCAGAGAGTCGGGATAAACGGGTCCTTTTCAGAATGGCAGGCAGTGACTAGTGGAGTGCCGCAGGGCTCAGTGCTGGGATCCCAGCTCTTTACAATATATATTAATGATCTAGAGGATGGAATTGAGTGTAATGTCTCTAAGTTTGCAGATGACACTAAACTGGGTGGCGGTGTGAGCTGTGAGGAGGACTTTAAGAGGCTGCAGGGTGACTTGGACAGGTTAAGTGAGTGGGCAAATGCTTGGCAGATGCAGTATAATGTGGATAAATGTGAAGTTATCCACTTTGGGGGTAAAAACGCAAAGGCAGAATATTATCTGAATGGCGGCAGATTAGGAAAAGGGGAGGTGCAGCGAGACCTGGGTGTCATGGTTCATCCGTCATTGAAAGTTGCCATGCAGGTACAGCAGGCGGTGAAGAAGGCAGATGGTATGTTGACCTTCATAGCTAGGGGATTTGAGTATAGGAGCAGGGAAGTTTTACTGCAGTTGTACAGGGCCTTGGTGAGGCCTCTCCTGGAATATTGTGTTCAGTTTTGGTTTCCTAATCTGAGGAAGGACGTTCTTGCTATTAAGGGAGTGCAGCGAAGGTTCACCAGACTGATTCCAGGGAAGGCACGACTGACATATGAGGAGAGACTGGATCAACTAGGCCTTTATACACTGGAGTTTAGAAAGATGAGAGGGGATCTCATAGAAACATATAAGATTCTGACGGGGCTGGACAGGTTAGATGCGGGGAGAATGTTCCCGATGTTGGGGAAGTCCAGAACCAGGGGACACAGTCTTAGGATAAGGGGCAGGCTATTTAGGACTGAGATGAGGAGAAACCTCTTCACTCAAAGAGTTGTTAACCTGTGGAATTCCCTGCAGAGAGTTGTTGATGCCAGTTCATTGGATATATTCAAGAGGGAGTTAGCTATAGCCCTTACGGCTAAAGGTATCAAGGGGTATGGAGAGAAAGTAGGAAAGGGATACTGAAGGAATGATCAGCCATGATCTTGTTGAATGGTGGTGCAGGCTCGAAGGGCCGAATGGCCTACTCCTGCACCTATTTTCTATGTTTCTATGTTTCTATGTTTCAATGATCTGACCAGCAATGAAGGACATAATATTCTATGTCCCATACTACATGTTGAAGGGTGGAAGATGCCTGTGCGTGGATTCTTTAACATATGGTGGCCATTGCACACCAGCCACCACATGGGCTTGACAGAGCTGGGACTTGGTCCAGTGGCAAGGATTAACCAAGATGACTGGAGACCAGTCTGTTGCCTGGACCTAGTGCGCACACATATTGCATTGTGGGCTGGCCCATTTAACCTCCTTGGGTCATCCTATTGTTTAAAACAGTGGAGTTGATCTCATGTCTGTGATGGGGTAACTCTAAGCTTGCAGCTGAGAAGCATTTAACCCCTTGCGTGCTGATTCCAGCAGTACTGAAACTTTATAAAATAGAAAATAGAAATTAGAAAATTCAGCTCAGGCAACAGCGGGAAAGGCTACTTTGCTATAATGGGGTTTATTAGTTTTTCATGGAGATGAGAAGTGGTATATTAAGTTAGAGATATGGGGTGAGAATTATAGTGGTATATGATGGCAAAGAGTTTAATATGCTTAGAAAGTGCTGTATGGGAATGAAGAATGATATACGGGAATAACGAAAGTTACACGGGGTTAAAGAGAGGTGTGTGGGATAGACAGTGGTTTATGAAGTTAGAGAGGAGTGTATAGATTTAGATAACTGTTTATGGGACTAGAGAAACATGCATGGGGTGAAAGGGGGCTATATAATACTACAGCATGATTTATGGAGTGATCATGGTTTATGGGTTAAGTGTTTTGTTTTAATTAAGAAACCAAGACAAAATGCTAAGACATCACCAAGGTTGAAAGGAGTAAAAGAGAAGACAAAGCAAATCAAGAAGTAGTGATTCCGTGATACTAGGCTTGGTTTAAAAGCCTGAAAATTGATAAATTGGGTACTTAGAAAGAATGCTTCAGAGTAGTGGGGATGTAGGGAGGGGGGAAAGCATTTTGGTTGCATATTTGGAGCTAAGAAAGGAAAAGAGAGGCAAGTTCAATGGAATACTGACCGTAGTAGTATGAATAAAATAGAGAAAAACAAAAAAGATTGCAACAGAGAGTTTGGAAGCTAGAAGTGAGAGAGGGATCACGTAATAGGTTTTGAAATTTTTATTATATTCTGTGCAAAAGTAGTGTTAGAAGAATCTTTCCAAATAAAAGAGCAATATTCAAAAATTGAACAGATGTGTTCTTTACAGAGCGTTCAGAACTATTGAGGCAAAAGAAGTTCTTGGCACAATAAAGAAACCAAGAAAGTTTCAACTGTGGCTCAGTTGGTATCATACTCTCCTCTGAGTCAAAAAGGTTATGGGTTTGAGCACATAAATCTAGGTTGACACTCCAGTGCTGTGCTGAGTGAGTGCTGCACCGTCGGAGGTGTTGTTTTTTGAATGAGATGTTAAACCGAGGCACCGTCTGCTCTTTTAGGTCCTTTGGCATTATTTCGAAGAAGATCAGGGGACTTATCCCTTGGGTCCTTGCCAATATTTATCCCTCAATCAACATCACTAAAACAGATTATCTGGTCATTATCACATTGCTGTTTGTGGGAGTTTGCTGTGCGAAAATTGGCTGCCGCATTTCCTACATTACAACTTCAAAAAGGGCTTAATCGACTGTAAAGTGCTTTGGGATGTTTGGTGGTTGAGAAAGGCACTATATAAATGTAAGTCTTTCTTTCTTTCTTTGTTGGAGGCAGCTTTCGCAATAGAGGAAATGTGGGAAACATAAGAATATAAGAAATAGGAGTAGGAGTAGGCCATTTGGCCCTTTGAGCATGCTCTGCCATTCAATTAAATCATGGCTGATCTGATCTTGACCTCAACTCCACTTTCTTGCCTTGATTTCCCTATCATTCAAAAATCTGTCTATCTCTACCTTAAATATATTCAATGACCCAGCCTCAACAGTTCTCTGGGGTAGAGAATTCCAAAGTTTCCGAAGAGCTAGTGAAGTCATCAATGTTGGTAGATGAACCAGGACTAAATGTAAAGCTATCAAAGGTAAGAAATTTTAGATTTTCGTCAGACTTGTGAGAGACATGAACACATGTTTTCAGAAGAAGTGAAAGAAAGCAGATTTTATTGCTGCATTGAAGTGCACAGAAAAGATCAAGAACTAGAGATTCAGATATTGCAGTGCGAGAGGAAAAGAGGTTGTGAGCACTCACAGTGCAGGAATTCAAAGTTGATGAATGTTAAGTGGAATCACCAGTGGATGAGGTTGGATGATGAGTGGAGGAAGTATGGAATTAGAGAATGGTGTATGAGTTTATGAGGGACATATGCGGTTAGTGGGTGATGTATTATGAGTAAAAATCAATGTTACGAAGGGTTGGTGAATAAGTACAATATATCTGAATGAAAATATAATAACATTGACATAATGGACAGCAGGCCTGAAAATATTAAGATTTAAATGGAATGTATCCGACATTCAGGAAAAATAAATAAATTGATAAGTTGGCTTTTCTAATTACTAATGCAATGTTTCAATAAAATCAATGTATGGAGGCTACAAAATAAGTATTTCAAAGATAAGGAATCAAAAATTGTTCTATCTGCTTGTAACTAAGTTGAAATTCATGAATCGACCCTTAATGTAGAAAGCAAATATCTGTTAACCAGTCCAAATGATAGATGATCTATAAAATATATGCTGATGTGCAGACTGTATATTTGTAATAGCACAAAATATGATATTTTTACCAATCTGCTACATTAAAGATGGCAACAGACATTGAGTATGAGACATTGTCAGTACAAGCTGATTCGGAACATTGATATGTACTGAGTCCAACACAACCTGATTTATCTTCAAATGAAAAGATACAGGGGTATAAATTGCCCACGTTTTGCCCATTTTACAGGCATAAAACAATCACAATTAGGTTACATTTTGAGGACTAAAGTCCTGTACCCCAAGGATGCCTGAAAAACATCTGACCTGAAATTGGGTCAGCCCATTTTTCAGGCATTCCTGGCAGTCGCCTATAACAGGTGCTTACATATATAAGCGAGGGACCTAATGCCTGTTTTAGGTTCCCTCACAGAAATTGGACAGTGCTGAATGGGATAGGAGTTGGACCTGCCCCGTACAGGATTCTTCAGTGACCACTGCGGCCTAAGCAGCGGCCAGAAGCTAAAGGTCAATTTAAAAAAAACTTTTACAAATCTTCATGTGGAGCAAAGAGGAGCAGGGGTGCTCCATGACTCCACAGTCGTTGCTATCGCCGCCCCCCAGTTGTCCACTTGTAGCCCCCTCCTGCGAGTACCTTTGCCTACTGCCAGCGAGGCAAGCAGCCTGATTTTCTAATATTGTTGAAGTAAAACTGAAACTCTTAAATAATATATAACTGAAAGTAAATATTTTCCAATTTCAGATATTCTTAGATTAAATGCGTTTGGAGAACTTGTGCTCAGTTTATCGTTTCCATTGATGCATGACTATTTTTTGACAAAAATATTTCCATTGATATTGGATAATGTATTTCTGTTGGAGTAAGATGATAGAAAAATTATTCTCAAAATTGGAGATTGGGTAACAGGGTTGACAGAAACAATAACTATATCATATGGCAGTTTAAACCTTTGTTTAGCTAGCAGTTCCATGTTTTAATAAATGTTATTTTCTAGACCAGTTTCCTTTTGTAAATGTGTAAAATATTTTTGATAATTGCTAATTGAAATTGATAATTGGACTGCTCATCCTGGAGGTTAAATAGAGAGTATGATTGCACCTAACAAACAAAAGCACAAATGTCTAGTATGGGCAATCAAGTGTGGAGTGCTCCAGCATTGAAGCATTGAAGTATCAATGTGCATGGTTCTGAGAGCTAGGAGAGCCACATTCAATTAAAAACTAAAGGCCATTTACTGTAGTTCTGCAAATTAGTATATCAGCTGTAGCAAATGTGACAGAAATTAGTCCGGTGATGAGTTTTGAGAATTTATTTTTATACATTCTTAATTTTTTGAAATGATCTAATCCTTGCAGTGCCACAGTTATTGAAGGAGCTGTGGTGTTTTAAAGGGAATGATATTTCTGCAGCGCAAATATTTTTTCTTACAAATACATAACCATTTGTTAGACTGGAATAGGACCAAAACAGATCAAGCAGGTTCACAGATGCAGTTGTGGAATGGCTAGCCCAGGAAATGGGCAAAGGAGGATTAACTTTATTTCAGCATACCAAAAATAACAGGGAACCAAAAAGCTAATAAGTGTGAGGAATTAAAGTAATTAATATCAGTAGAGGAAAAGTACTTGAGAAACTAATGGGACAAAAATGCTGGATCTGATGGCCCACAGCCCAGGGTTCTAAAAAAGTTGGCTGCAGAGATAGTGGATGCATTGGTTGTGATCTTCCAAAATTCCCTAGATTCAGGAACGGTCCTAGCGGATTGGAAGGGAGCAAATGTAACCCCATTATTCAAGAAAGGAGGGAGAGAGAAAAGAGGGAACTACAGGCCAGTTTACCTGACATTCCTTCTTCTTAGGTGGCCCCACGTATCGAGGATGATTTGCTTCTATACCAAAAAGCGATGAGTTCACAGGTGTTTCAATGAAGGACCTAACATTCCAGGTTCCGAACTACATATTGAAGGGTGGAAAATGCCTGTGCATGGATTTTTTTAATGTGTGGTGGCCATTGCACAGCAGCCACCACATGGATTTGACAGAGCTAAATCTAGTTCCAAGACGACTGGAGACCAGCTTTGCTGCACGGACCTAGTGTGTACACATATCGCAGTGTGGGCTGACCTGATATTAGTCATCGGGGAAATGCTGGAATCCATTATTATGGAAGTGGTAACAGGGCACTTAGAAAGTCATAATATGTTTAGGCAGAGTCAACATGATTTTATGAAAGGGAAAACGTGTTTAACAAATTTATTAGAATTTTTTGAGGATGTAACTAGCAGGGTAAATAAAGGGGATCTATTGGATGTAATATATTCGGATTTCTAAAAGGCATTTGATAAGGTACCACATAAAAGGTTGCTATGCAAGATAACGGCTCATGGGGTTGGGGGTAATGTATTAGCATGGATAGAGGATTGGCTAACAAACAAAAAACAGAGAGTAGGGATAAACGGGTCATTTTCCGGTTGGCAGGCTCTAACTAGGGGTGCCACAAGGATCAGTGCTTGGGCATCAGTTATTTACAATCTATATTAATGACTTAGATGAAGGGACCAAGTGCAATGTATCCAAGTTTGCTGACGATACAGAACTAGATGGGAAAGTAAGCTGTGAGGAGGACAAAAAGAGCCTGCAAAGGGAAAGAGGCAGGTTAATTGAGTGGGCAACAAGGTGTCAGATGGAGTATAATGTGGGGAAATGTGAGGTTATTCACGTTGGTAGGAACAGAAAAACCGAATATTTTTTAAATGGTGAGAAACTATTAAATGTTGGTGTTCAGAAAGATTAGGGTGTCCTTGTATACAAAATACAGAGTTAGCATGCAGATGCAGCAAGCAATTAGGAAGACAAATGGCATGTTGGCCTTTATTGCAAGGGGCTTAGAGTATTAGAGGAAGGAAGTCATACTACAATTCTACAGGGCTTCGGTGAGACCACACCTGGAGTACCGTGCACAGTTTTGGTCCCCTTATCTGAGGAAGGACATACTTGCCTTCGAGGCGGTTCACTAGTTTGATCCCTGGGATGAGAGGGTTGTTCTTTGAGGAGAGATTGAGTTAATTGGACCTATAGGCCTAGAAATTCATTATCCACCCTTTTGGGGGCGGTAACATCCAGGAGGCATGACATTTTGTGCCAGGCATGGAAGTCCCGCCTCGCTAGCTAAATTCGGAAGTGGAGCGCAAGCACTGGGGTGGTAATGGGGCGCACACCTCAGCACTGGGCTGCATAGTGCTAGCGTGAACGAGAGGTTCTTCACTCAATTAAAGGGAAGGGCCCAAGCTGCAGACTCTGCCAAAGAAAAAGCCATCTACCTGGACCACCAGGAAGCGGGGGTGCGGCGCGATCAGCCCGGCACTCAAGCAGAATGCCGGACTGAGCGATCGTGGCACCGACCCCACGAACAAACCGTGACCGGAGCGGCAATGAAAACAGAATATTTTTTTTCTGAGCAGCCGGCCACCTCCCCTTTAAATTTCGCCCTGGTAATGGCCGGCCTCCCCGTGTGCGTCCCCTGAGGCTGTCGCTGTTATTGCCCGGCACAGCTTCAGGGGGCGAAGTCCAATTTATGATTTGAGGCACTAATGGGGCACAATGCCATAGCACCACTGCTAAACATCCACTGAATTTAGTCGTTCGCGGTGCCGTGCCCAGTCGCAATGTCATCTGTGCCCCAGGAGGTGCTAATGGGAGGTGCAAGTGCACCCAATTTCTCCCCCATAGTTTCTGGGAGCTTAGAAGAATGAGAGGTGATCTCATTGAAACATATAAAATTCTGCGAGGGACTGACAGGGTAGATGCTGAGAGATTGGTTCCCCTGGCTGGAGTGTCTAGAACTAGGGGGCATCTTCTCAAGATAAGGAGTCGGCTATTTAAGACTGAGATTAGGAGAAATGTCTTCACTCAGAGGGTTGTGTATCTTTGGAATTCTCTACCCCAAAGGGTTGTGGATGCTGAGTCGTTGAGTATATTCAAGGCTGAGCTAGATAGATTTTTGGACTCTAGGGGAATCATGATTTTATTGAATGGCGGAGCAGACTTCAGGGGCTGTATGGCTACTCCTGCTCCTAATTCTTATGTTCTTATTTTTTAGGGTGGCTGTTCCATGTGGGAGTATCCCAGAGTGTCTGGCTGGAGGTGGCACCAGCGCTAAATGCTACATCGATCACCCAGAGGAACGGCAGCAATTGGGAACTAAGTTTATGAACATGAAAAAACAAAGTCAAGTTAAGACTAGCCTCTAGAGCCTTATACCAAGTGAATGGGTAAAGTATGCAAGCCAAAAAGCATTTCCTCACCCATTGTTTCACATTGACTCCTGCCCTTGTAGAAGCCACCATGGAAATCATTAAACAAGGCAGCATGGAGGAACTGGGGTATAGTGAAGTAAGATGCCTCATCCAAGGGCACAACTAATACCATCTTTCTCATGTTATACCTTCTCCCATAACTCAATCATTTATTCACTCAATCAATTCACTCAAACAAACAGTATAGCACACAATATTTTACCATTTGAATAATATTTAAAATTATTTGATTAGACAGAGCTACAGAGGATAGTTTTAGCCGCCTAGAAGTCTGGCTTCACCTTCAATAAGGCAGATACGGAGAATAAAAATTTCCGCCCTTGCCTCATCTTATCCGCTGCTGAAACACTCATCCATGCTTTTGTTACCTCTAGACTTGACTATTCCAAGGCACTCCTGGCTGGCCTTCCACATTCTACCCTACATAAACTAGAGGTGATCCAAAACTTGGCTGCCTGTGTCCTAACTCGCACCAAGTCCCACTCACTCATCATCCCTGTGCTCGCTGACCTACATTGGCTTCCAGTTAAGCAATGCCTTGATTCCAAAATTCTCATCCTTAGTTTCATATCCCTCCATGGCCTTGCCCCTCCCTATCTCTGTAATCTCCTCCAGTCTGCTCTAATTCTGCCCTTCTGAGCATCCCTCATTATAATTGCTCAACCATTGGTGGCCGTACCTTCTGTTGTCTAGACCTCAATCTCTGGAACTTCTGCCTAAACCTCTCCGCCTCTCTGCCTCTCTTTCCTCCTTCAAGATGCTCCTTAAAACATAGCACTTTGACCGTCACCTGTGCTAATTTCTACTTATGCAGCTTGGTGTCAAATCTTTAGCGCATAATACTTCTGTGTAGCACCTTGGGATGTTTCACTATGTTAAAGGCGCTATATAAATACACATTGTTGTTATTGATAGTGATTGCTGCTTGGACGCAGACATTCACCTGCATGATCCTATGCTCTTGGTCACCTATCATTGAGTCACAATTTTGTGGTCATGAACAGCATGCCTGAATCTTTTAAAGCTTATTTCTTCTTTGTCTCCTTTGAATACTTATAGCATCAGATGTCATAATCAAGAATCGGATCACACACAACTAAAATTAAAGGAGTCAATTCTCCTTCCTCGCTCCCACATACAATATTTAAAATCAAAATAAACAATGGAAAGAAATGGTTGGATTCTTCGGCCTAGAAATTAGATAAGGCCCAAAAATGGGCGTGGACATGCCAATTCAAAGACAACATGCAAAATTCATGTTGCCTGCTCGTTATAATGATTGTAGCGCTGATCTCAGCACTAAACACGCTGCTGATTGGCTTAGCGCTGAACAGAGGGAGGCAACGTCGCGTGCAGTGTACTGGCCAATAAAGTTTGGCCTCGGTTCACTGCGCTACTTAAAGAGGAGGTGCTGTGTTGCAGAAGCACCTTATTGTCATTGTGGACAGAGCCACGGTCCAACAGCCAAGGGAAAGGACAAGGAGATTTTCAGGTGCGGCTCTGGATGCCTTGGTTCTGGGGGCAACAAAGATGTCGTCAGGTCCTCTACCCGCAGGGGGCAGGAGGCCTTCAAGGCAGATCACCAGAGGCTGTGGAAGGAGATCCCAGAAGCCGTCACTGCGACGAGTGTTGCCCCAAGACCTGGATCCAGTGCCACAAAAAGTTTAATGACCTCATACGAGTGGTCAAGGTGAGTGAATACATCATCAAATGCCATATCCCACCAACTGCATCACAAGCCTCACACACTACTCAATGCACCATGCCCCCATCACTCACCCCCATCAATCTCTAGCAATCACCACTCATACCTCACAATCCTAGCTTCACTTCACCCTGACATACTTACCACTGTTGCAAGACTCACCTCACACTTTGCACATGCTGCCAGCTATTCAACCATGGCAGGCACATCACCGAAACACATTGTGACACACTCACTGACACACTTCCCTTTCGCTTACAGGCAAAGGTGGCTCACAACAGCCAAGAACAGCAGCAGACAGGTGCAGGGGAAGCCAGACTTTGGAAGCTAATGGAGCTGGAGGAAGCAGTTCTGGATATAACTGAAAGGCAGTCACAGAGTACGTGGTGATCGGCGAGGTTGAAACCTGTCATGTATTCAACTGTCATTGTAACCCATGTATAAGCTGACCTAAGTTGTATACCTTGAGAACACTGACCACAGGGGGCGAACTTGTGGGAGACACTCCTAACCTAGACTTTCCAGTATAAAAGGGGAAGCTCCACCCACCGTCGGCCTCTTGAGGTCTTGGTAATAAAGGTAACTGGTCACAGAGTGACCTTCTCTCAAGTATGGGCCTCGTGTGCATTTATACTGTATAGTAAGGACATATTAAAACCATTGAAGATGATAGCATGCTCATACCTAATCCTTCTTCCCACATTATACTTCCCCCTCATCCCACAATCTCTTCTCACTTACAAGCTGCTGATAGTGTATGCATGGATATCTTGCTTGCCCCACCTCTCCTCTCACCACTACCTTGTGCCTTTTTCCTTTCAGATACCCAAGAACTCCAACTTGGCCAGTCAGTCTCTGAAGTGATAGAGGAGAACAGTGATAGAGGAGAAGCAGACACACCATCACTGCATCTGACACTCGAGGACACCAGCTCTAAAGTGCACTGTGTAAACTTTAGAGTGTAATTATAGAGGCGGGAATGGCACGTCGTAAGTCACTGGGCACAAGTGGGCTGCAGCCATGCCGGGGGAAAGGATAGCCCGGGTGCCAGTTCCCGTGGAGTGCGAATTTGAGCATGCGTTCTGCTGCACATGACACAGATGATGATCTTGATGGGACGGCCTTCAGAAGGAGGGTGATGGGCATGTACACGGAAATGCTAGGTGCAGTGTTAATCCTATCAGAGAGTCTTTCGTCACTGTCAATGAGCAAGGAGGAGTCCGGCTCCTACCTTGCACAGGGCTTTGCGCAGAGCTCGTGAACTCCAGAAGGGACCTTGTGGACCCAGCCATGATGCTGGGTGTGATGGGCAATGTCACAGATTCCATTGCAACACAGGCAGAAGTGACCCAACATCTCATTACTGCAGTGGAAGCTCAGACTGGCTGGGTAGGCTGACTGACTGGCCCATCATAGCTGGGTTTACGAGTGTGGAAAGGAGCTTCCAGGGTCTCACAGCACTTCAGCAAGTTGTCCCCCAACAGGTGGCTAGGATTGCTGAGGTGCCACCCTGGGGAAGTGGCAGTGTCTCTGTGGAGCATGAAGCTGCTGTTCTCTCTCAGGATGACAGCATTCGTACTCCCACCACTGTCCCTCCGTCAGTGCCCTTGCTGCTGCCAGCCACCCAGCTGCTCCACACTGCTGCCGCCAATGCCGAGGTGGTGCAGTCTACAGCTGGGCCTTCTAGGCCCAGAGCTGCTCGAGGTCATCCTGCAAGGCCATCTACAGTCTCCTCCACTGAAAGTCTGCAGCCTTCCATCAGCCATGAGGCAGCCACTCGGGTAGCACTTTGTAGGACCACGAGTGTAGGATAAGGTACACGAAAGACAGACACTAAGGGAATGCACAAGGGTGATTAGTTAGTGTTGTTTTGATTTGCTATTGAAAATTTCTAAATTATGTTTGGAATATTTGTTTCGTGATGGCTCTCATTTCAGCTTTGTGCCCAGGAGGATGTTGTGATGTTCTGTGACAGAGGGATGGCAAGATGGGGAAGTGGTGAGTAACGGGGACCTGGGGTTTCATTCAGGGGAACCGGAGTGTAATGAGACTCTCACAGACAGGCCAACTGGAATGAGGTTCTGCTGCCTGCCTCCACCCCTCCTCCTCCTCCTCCTCTTTGTCTTCCTTTTCCTCATCCTCTTCCTCCTCCCCCTGTTGCGGTGGTCCCGGAACCTGTGGTTGCACGGTCTCTGCCTTCATGATGGCCAAGTTGTGGAGAATGCAGCAGACCACCACGAATTGGTACACCCGCTCCGGTGAGTACTGGAGGGCTCCTCCTGTGTGGTCAATGCAGCAGAAATGTCGTTAGAGCACCGCGATGATCTGCTCGATGATGTTCCAGGTGGCAGCATTGCTCTCATTATATGATTGCTGGCCACGAGTGGTGAGGTTGCAGAGGGGAGTCATCAGCCAGGTGCAGAGCGGATAGCCCTTGTCTCCGGGCAGCCACCCTCAGTTTCGACATCGTGGCTGCAAGAATGCTGGTACAGCGGGCTGGCGCAGGATGAAGGCATCATGACTGCTGCCCGGATACCGGACATTCACCAACATGATGCGCTGGGCGTGGTCATACACCAGCTGCACATTAAGTAAGTGGTAATCTTTGTGGGTACGGAACATCTCAAGATTGGTATGCGGTGCCCGCAAAGCCACGTGTGTGCAGCTGATGGCGCCCTCCACCGTGGGGAAGCCCGATATCCTAGCAAAGCCACATGCGTGCTCCTTCTGCTTCTCTCCGTTCAGATAATTAAATCCCTTCTCCTGGATCTTCTGTGGCCTTCCAGATGCAACGAGTGATGGTGAACTGGGAGATGTTAGCTGTATTGACTAATCCAGGATCTGGTGACAAAAAAATTAAGGCCCAAGGTGACCTTGAGGGCCACTGCCAGAGCCATCATTACCCTGCTCAGAGGCTGCAAGTCTGGTTGCAGGAGTGTAAGATTTCTAAATCTCTGGCATTAAATTGACAGCAAGACTGATTCTTTTAAAACAATTTGGAATAGTTAATTAAACACACACACATGCACATCTATCAGCAGTCACCAGCTATCCCACGGATCGACTTAGTTACAACAGATTATAAAAAGGTATACTTCACTTTCCTCTGGCTGGCTGGCTGAGCACATGGCCTGATGTTTGGGCTGGTCTTGAGAGGACGGTTTGCCGTGTGCTCAGGCGAGAAGAGAGAGCCAGCAACCTTCGGCTTGGCTTATTATACCCCTTAAGGTCATTGTTTCTTAGGAAGCCTCAGGATTGGATCTTGGTTCCAGGGCAGTTCCTAATTGGCTTCTCCTCATATATCTGTCTGTAGGGCCTGGTGCCATTCCCTGATTATGTTAATGGCTTTCCAATCCTTTGTTCATTCAAGCTCTGTCCAGCCAGAAGACAATATACAAACAGAACATGCTGGAAGTCTGTGAGCTTCCATTTCGTCTCTTTCAAAATTGTCTTTTTATATAATCTCATTTTTTAACATTTATATATATACACAGAACCAATTTTCTCATTACTAAACACTTTCATTCTTACAGGAGGTGATAGAATTTTGTGACTACCTCCTTGGTGAAGTAGAGCCTCCTAATACATTGCTCCTGGCTTAGGTGCAGGTAGGGAAAGTGCTTCCTGAAGACCCTAGGTGGGTAAAGCCTCCTGCTGAGAACCCTCCTCCCCCTCCTCCTCCTCCCTCTGCGAGCATCTTGTCCTCATCCTCACTGCCTCTGCTCTATCTCCCTGCCATACTCAAGCGCAAGGGGGACTGCAAATAGCGCCCCCATGATTGGGAGCAAGTGGTGTGAGCAGAACCCTATAAATGAAGGTGTTCTCCACTTGCAGCAACACTCCCTGTCACTTCAGCAACTTGAACCAACTCTAGAAATCTCCAACCTGCTGCACAAATGTACACAGAGCCAATAAAAATTAAAAAGCAAGTCAGCTGCAAGTTGTTGATGATCCCTTTAAATAGTGCTGGTGGGGGATCCTTCCTGCTGCTAAATGCATGGTCAGCTGGTCATGATTAGTAAAGAGCATTAAATGGAGCACCAAAATGGCAGATTGTGCATCAAATCAGCATTGCACATTCACTGACGTCACGATTTGCCCCATCTAAATATCTGCAGCGAGCGCAGGAAATGGCAACACTGCCAAAAATGGCGTCCCTTAGTGGGACCTGCCGGAAATGGCCAGCATTTTTAGTTCCAAACCGGCTAAAGGCTCCAATTTTGCAGCCCTAGTCTTTACACAGCTGCTGACCTCAGCTGTTGCAACAATTAGGAAGCTAACATTGGCCTCAGTGAGGACAAAAACTGCCGATGGTCCCAACTCCTGATTGCCCCTCAATGGCCCCCTGGAAAGAAAGTTCAGGTAAGGAAAGGATCAAGCTCAGCTGTAAGGACCTCTCGAGTCAAAATACCTGTTTGAACTTACTGGATAGACTTACAAATGAAGAATGGCTACGTGGATGAGATTTCAGAGTGCTCATGCAACTCTACTCTAGACTGAGTCGTTGCCTTCAGGTGAGGAGGTAAGCAAATAGGAGAAAATTGTAAATGTTTTTAAAAGTAGTAAGGAACAGCACAAATACCCAGTCAGGGACAGTAATGCTTCTGCTAGGTTTGGTGTGTGTTTCAAAGTGAATCTCGGGAATATGGTTTGGTGCTGGACCTCTAAGTTGGTCTTTCCTGCACAGTGCAACAAAGGTTCACCAGACTGATTCCTGTGATGGGGGGGGTGTAAAGTTCTTACTCTACTGCATTAAACCACACAAGGCACATTCTCGGGACAAGGTCACTCTCTGATCTCAACTCTTTATTTACAGCACTCCACAAGTGATGACCCTGCGTGGGACCTCCCTTTATATACCTGGGAGATCAGGTAAGGAGTGTCTCCCACAAATTCACCCCTTGTGGTCAAGGTGTGTACCTAGGTTGTGTGTATACAGTAATACAGTGGTGTTACATTGTGGTTACATACATGACATCAGCTCCCCCCCACCCCCGCCCTCACAAAGTCTTGTTGGGATCACAGGTTTAGTCTTTCAGGTGGTCTACGCTCCCTCATGGAGTGCCACAGTTGGGGCTCTGGTTGTTGGACACTGACATGAGTGTCTGTCACCTGAGGTGATTCCGGCCTGTCCGGGCTGACCGCAGGGACTGTGCATTCTTCTGATTGCTCTTGTTGCTCGTTCATGGCGGTGTTGTGAGCTCCATCTCATGGTCTTCTTCAAGTTCCTCAGTGTCGATGCTGAAGCTTTTTTTTTTACTTGGTCCAAAAGCTTACGGCATATCTGACCATTGTTGTGTTTTACCATGAGGACCATATTCCCCTCTCTGTCAATTACAGTACCCTCAAGCCATTTGGGCCCCATGGCGTGATTGAGGACGAATACAGGATCATTTATTTCTATACATCTCCCCCTCGAATTGCGGTCATGGTACTCGTTTTGTGACTTGCGCTTGCCCTTAACTATGTCGGTTAGGACTGGGTGAATGAGGGACAACCGGGTTTGAGTGTCCGTTTCATTACTAGCTCTGCGGGCGGGACTCCCGTGAGCGAGTGTGGTCGGGATCTATAGGCCAGCAGGGGGTGCGATAGGCGACATTGCAGGGAGGGTCCTTGAATCCTGAAAATACCTTGCTTAATGATTTGGACCGCACGTTCCGCCTGGCCATTGGAGGCCGGCTTGAACGGTGCAGTTCTGACGTAGTTGATGCCATTGCCTGACATAAACTTCCAGAATTCGTAGCTTGTGAAGCATGGGCCATTATCACTAACCAGGATGTCTGGCAAGCCATGGGTTGCAAAGATTGCACGTAGGCTTTCCACGTGGTGGATGTCGTGCATGAATTCCGAGTGATACACTCAATCCATTTTGAGTATGCATCTCCCACAATAAGGAACATCTTTCCCATGAATGGGCCCGCGTAGTCAACATGAATGCGTGACCATGGCCTAGTGGGCCATGGCCACGGGCTGAGCGGGGCCTCCCTGGATCATTATCCAGCTGGGCACACGTCGTGCACCTGCGAACACAGTGTTCCAGGTCTGAATCAATTCCAGGCCACCAAATGTGTGACCGGGCAATGGCCTTCATCAGCACACTGCCTGGGTGCTCGCTGTGCAGTTCCCTAATGAATGCCTCCCTGCTCTTCTGCGGCATAACTGCCCAGCTGCCCCATAGTAGGCAGTCGGCTTGGATGGAGAGCTCATCCATCCATCTGTGGAACAGTCTGATCTCCTCAGGTCATGCTCCGTGTGCGGGCGCCCAATCCCCAGTCAGGACACATTTCTTAATCAGGGATAGGAGGGGATCTCTGTTTGTCCAGATTTTGATCTGGCGGGCTGTGATGGGGGGAGCCTGTGCTGTCAAAGGGATCAACAGTCATGACCATCGCGGCGCTTTGCTCCACTGCCCCCTCAGTGGTGGCCAGTGGAAGCCTGCTGAGCGCGTCAGCGCAATTTTCAGTGCCGGGCCGGTGCCGGATGGAGTAGTCATAAGCAGCCAGCGTGAGAGCCCATCGCTGTATGCGGGCTGATGCGTTGGCATTGACAGCCCGCATACAGCAGGCATTAACAGGGATGTTAATGGCTTGTGGTCCGTCTCTAATTCGAACTTCCTACCAAAGAGGTACTGATGCATTTTTTTTTACACCATAGACACATGTGAGCGCTTCTTTCTCGACCATCCCATATCCTCGTTCTGCTTGAGAGAGCGACCTAGAGGCATAAGCCACAGGTTGTAGTTGACCCTCAGCATTGCCCTGCTGCAACATGCACCCAACCCCATAGGACGATGCATCACATGTCAGAACCAATTTTTTACAGGGGTCGTACAGAGTCAGCAACTTGTTTGAACAAAGTAAGTTTCGCACCTGATCAAAAGCCCGTTTCTGACAGACCCCCAAAACCAATCGCAACCCTTACGCAGGAGCACGTGTAGCGGCTCCAACAACGTGCTCAAGTTCGGCAGAAAGTTCCCGAAATAGTTCAATAGTCGCAGAAATGAATGCAACTCCGATATGTTGCAATGCTTGGGTGCTTGTTGAATCGCCTGTTTTGGATTCGGTGGGCCGAATCCCATCTGCAGCAACCCTCCTGCCCAGAAACTCAACCTCAGGAGCTAAGAGCACACATTTAGACTTCTTGAGTCGCAGGCCTACCCGGTCCAGTCGGCGTAGCACCTCCTCCAGGTTGTGGAGGTGTTCCGCGGTGTCTCGACCCGTGATGAGGATGTCGCCCTGGAATATGATCGTTCCAGGAATGGATTTAAGCAGGCTTTCCATATTTCTTTGAAAGATTGCGGCCGCTGATCGAATGCCAAACGGGCACATGTTATAAACGAACAGTCCCTTGTGCGTGGTCATGGTGGTCAGTTGTTTAGATTCACGGCCAGTTCCTGGGTCATATAGGCTGAGGTGAGGTCCAACTTGGTGAACAGCTTGCCGCCTGCCAGCGTGGCAAAAAGGTCCTCCGCTCTTGGGAGAGGGTATTGATCTTGTAGGGACACCCGATTTATGGTGGCTTTGTAGTCGCCACAGATCCTGACAGAGCCATCCGCTTTTAGGACGGGAAGGATGGGGCTCGCCCAGTCGCTGAATTCAACAGGCAAGATGATGCCCCCTCTCAACAGCCAGTCCAATTCGCTCTCGATCTTTTCTCGCATCACATACGGCAACCGCTCTGGCTTTGTGGTGCACTGGCCTGGCGTCCGGGGTGATATGTATTACTACTTTTGTGCCTTTGAAAGTCCCAAAGCCAGGTTGGAATAGTGAATCGAATTGTTGTAGGACTTGTGAGCACGAACTTCGCTCCACAGATGACATTGCGTGAACATCCCCCCATTTTCAGTTCATCTCGGCTAACCAGCTCCTCCCCAACAGTGCGGGACCATTACCCGGGACAATCCAGAGCAGCAGCCGATTCACTAACCCGTTGTGTGTGACAGCCAACATTGCACTGCCTAGCACCGGAATGATTCCTTTGGTGTAAGTCCGTAATTGTGTCTCAATATGTTCTAATTTGGGTCTACTGGCTTTAAGTGGCCATAGCTTCTCAAATTGCTGAACGCCCATGAGTGACTGGCTGGCCCCAGTGTCCAGCTCCATGTGTACAGAGATACCGTTTAATAAAACCCTCATCACCATTGGTGGCGTTTTGGTGTATGATCTGTGACTATTCGCCACATGGACCCGCTGAACCTCGGCGTCCATCGATTTGCCCCAAAAGTCATCATGCCTCAAAGGACCTGGTCCATCCGCCTCATATATTAGTCTGGTTGCCGGCTTCCTGCACATTCAAGCTAAATGGCCACTGAGATTACAGTATCTGCACACAAACTGTTGAAATCTGCAAGATCTGGCTGAGTGTTTTCCCCCACACCTCCAGAATGAGTTAAAGTTTCCATTGTTGGGGACAAAGGGACTATGGCCAGGCATTCCGCACTGACTGTCCCTTTGACTGCTCTTAAGTACCCTATTAGTGGGTGTCAATGGCCCCATCCCGGGCCGCATTGTCCGTTCAGCCTGCCATTGTCTCTGTTGGAGTCCTACTCTGGGGTCTATTGCTGCCTGGGGAATGTCGGACTGCCCCTGCCAGCCTACAGGGCTCTGAGTCGCATTGATGATGTTGACTCCCTGACCCATCGCCGCGTTAGAGGCAGAATTGCGCGCGTATATTATTCTCATCTCTTCCTCCCCCGCCATGAAAGTTTGAGCTAACAATGCCGCCGCTTCCAAGGTCAAATCCTTGGTCTCAATTAATTTGCAGAAAATTCCCGCATGACCGATGCCCTCGATAAAGAAGTCCCTTAGCATCTCCCCCCTGCAGGCGTCTGTGAACTTACAAAGGCTAGCTAAACGCCGGAGGTCCGCCTCGAAGTCCGGTATGCTCTGTCCTTCACGACGTCGGAGGGTGTAGAATCTGTGTCGGGCCATATGTATGCTACTCGCTGGTTTGAGGTGCTCCCTGATCAGTTTGGTAAGTTCTTCAAAGGTTTAGTCCAACGGCTTCTCAGGCGCTAGTAAGTCCTTCATGAGTGTGTAAGTCTTTGGTCCGCAGCTGGTCAAGAGATGAGCCCTTCGCTTGTCGGCCGCTGCATCCCTCAGCCATTCTTTCGTAACGAAGCTTTGCTGAAGCCTCTCGACAAAATCGTCCCAGTCTTCCCCAACACAGTACCTTTCCTCTGCACTACCGGTGGCCATTCTCGTGGGTCGTGAGTTCCCGTTTTTTGGCGCCAATGTAAAGTCCTTACTCTACAGTATGAAACCACACGAGGCACATTCTAGGGACAAGGTCACTCTCTGACCTCAACTCTTTATTTACAGCACTCCACAAGTGATGACCTCTCTTTATATACCTGGGAGATCAGGTAAGGAGTGTTTCCCACAAGTTCACCCCTTGTGGTCAAGGTGTGCATCTAGGTTGTGTGTATACAGTAATATAGTGGTGTTACATTGTGGTTACATACATGACAGTGGTATTGTCCTATGAGGAGAGATTGAGTAGAGTAGGCCTATAGAGTTTCGAAGAATGAGAGGTGATCTCATTGAAACATACAAATTTCTTACAAAGCTTGACAGGGTAGATGCAGGGAGGATGTTTCCTCTGGCTGAGGAGTCTAGAACCGGAGGTCACCGTCTCAGAATAAGGAGTCGGCTATTTAGGACTGAGATGAGGAGAAACTTTTTCACTGAGAGGGTGGTGAATCATTGGAATTCTCTACCCGAGAGGGCTGTGGAGGCTCAGGGCTAGATTTTCCATTATTTTTGCATGCATAACGCCCACTTAACGTCCATTTTAACGCTGAAATGATGTGTAACGCCCAGATATCGCCCATTTAGCCACAAAATGGAAACTGACGCCCATTTCTCGGTCACTTATTGCTGAGCATTACTTTTCGCATGTGTGTAACGCCGAGAGAAAATAATACCGCCTGGCCACTGTTTTTTGTCGTAAAGATAACATTTGCCGAAACTAACGCCCAGTATATCACCTATTCTTACTTTCGTCACCTTACACACATCTCACCCACAATATCACTCGGCGATAAACCGCTGCAAAAATGTGTTACTAACTGGAACTACTCACAGCGGTATGGTCGCCATGTTCTAAATCACATGTCGCATCATTTAAAAGGCTGCTCTGCTTCAACCTCAGGGGAGTTTGGATATGCTCTGGAGGTCTTTGGAGGTGATGTGAATATCTGAACAAACATTTATCATACTGTGGATGATTGGAATTTAATAGGTGTCTTAGTGAGGACATTCATTCTTTGTGAACAATCGGTGGAAAACAGATAACTATTGGAATGGGGCCTGTCCTTTCTCACCCTCTCTTGATGACCACTTACATGCTGCAGACTCGAGATGGTAGACAGTACGCTCAACAGCATCATGTGCCCAATCTAAGATGTGACAGACTGATGAGGAGGACCAGACGTTACACGCCCTGCAAGTACAGGGAGAAGCATTCTTACCTCAACTTGTCCGACACCACCTGCCTTCGGAGACTGCGCTTCCACAAAGAGGTTATCAGTGAGATATGCCAGCTCATCAGGGGACATCTGCAGCCTGCCAGCACCATCAGTACTGCACTGTCCGTTGACCTCAAAGTCACCGCAGCACTGTCGTTCTACGCATCGGGTTCTTTTCAGGCCTCAGCTGCCGACATTTCCGGTATGTCTCAGCATGCCACACTTTGCTGCATTAGACAGGTCACTGAAGCCCTGTACACATGCAGGATGGACTTTATCAGCTTCCCTATGACCAGGGAGGCTCAGAACAGACTGAGAGGGCTCTAGGATTCTACCGAATTGCTAATTTCCACAAGGTGCAGGGAGTAATAGACTGAACGCACATCGCGATGCGGGTACCTTTTCAGGAGGCAGAGGTTTTCAGGAACCGCAAGGGATTCCACTTCCTGAATGTCCAACTCGTTGTCCCACCAGCAAATTATAATGGCAGTGAATGCTAAATTTCCGGGCAGCATCCATGATGCTCACATCCTGCGTGAGAGCACTGTATCTGACTTGTTCAACAATCAGTCACAAGGTCAATGCTGGGTGGTTGGTGACAAAGGATATGGCCTCGCCCTGATCCCTCTGCGTGACACCCACACCGAAGCCGAGAAGCGATACAACGAGAGCAACAGAGCCACTCACAATATCATCGAGAAAACGATTGGAGTGCTGAAGCAGCGCTTTAGATGCCTGGACCACTCAGGAGGCGAGCTCCAATACTACCCTGAGCAGGTAGCTCAATTCGTGGTGGTGTGCTCCATGCTACACAACTTGGCTATCAGGAGGGGACAAGAATTGCCAGAAGGGTGTGACGGTCCACCTCAGGAGAGAGAGGAAGAGGAGGATGAGGAGGTGGAAGCTGACCTCGGGCCACACAATCAGGCTGATGCTGAAGCCATGCCCCCGCCCCCCTGTAGACCGCAGGAAAGAGCCTATGGTGGCTTCATAGCTGCTAGACTCTTACGTCAGGAGCTCATAAATGAGCGCTTTGCCTGAAAGAACGTTGGTCGTATTTACAAGGCTGACACACTGCTGGGTGTGGCGGTCATACATCAATGGTGTGCATCACCTTGGTGGCAGTCAAAGTTTAAGTTGATTGAAGTTAAGTGTAATTATATCCTTTCATGTTAAGGAATCACCAGTGTGTAACGGTGCAGCTATCTGAGCCAATGCGCAACAAGGTTATGTTAAATAAAAAACATTTAAACCGACCATTGTCTGAAATCATAAGTATATCTGTAAAAACCAACTCTTCCGCCCCCCCCGCTTCTCATCCTGACTCCAAGCTGCTTAGCCAAGGAGTTCCTCAGGCACTGCTTCACTGGGGGTCGGAGGTGGGGGGATGACGGCCGAAATGCTGCTTGGACGGATACGGGAAAGGACGGTCCTGAGGTGGGAACGTGCTCGGAGCCAGAAGCAAGATGCTGCTCCTGGCTCTCATGCGTCATTGGCAATGGAGATGCGGCACCCTAGGGTGCAGTGCCATGCTCCGGGACCACTGGGAGCCCTCTGCCACTAGTGTTCCTGGCTACCAGCTGCAGGGCCTCCTCCATCCCTTCCATGTTAGATATTATTTGTTGGACAAAAACTCGGTGCCAACTATGGTCTTGGTGCTTAGTAGGCTTTTTGCTGCTGGTGAATCTCCCTCATGTCTCCCACAACAGCCAAACAAGCACACATCACACCCACACACGCTTTCAGCGCCTCTCTGCTCCCTCTCTCTTTCTGTCTTCTCTTCTGCGCATGTAATGATGGCCCCTGACCTCCTGAATCGCAGGAAACGAGCGTTGCCATGCTGTTGCTAAGGACGGCGTCACTTTACGGCAGAAGGTCAGAGAGATTTAATGCTAATGCCCATTTCAGATCGCTCGTGGTAACGCCCAATTTTTTAAATGGAGACTAGGGGCTTTGAAAATGGGCGACAAGCCGGCGATCTGAAAACCCACTTTTACCGCCCACGCCAGAAATACCGCCCATTTTTGGGCGATCTGCACAAAAGTGTAAAATCTAGCCCTTGGTCTTTGAGTGTCAAGGGATATGGAGATAGTGCAGGAAGGTGGAGTTGAAGTAGAAGATCAGCCATGATCTCATTGAATGGCATAGCAGGCTCGAGGGGCCGAATGGTCTACTCTTGCTCCTAATTCTTATGTTCTTATGTTCTTAATGTGCTCGGACCCAATTACCAGAACAAAACTGCTCTAAAATCCATTGTCACTGTTAGCCCGTTCTACACTAAAAGAGAATTTTTACACTACAGTTCTACACTAAAAGAGCCTGCTGCCAAGATGGCGGATGGGATAGCAGCTCCCTAGGGAGCTCTCCCTGAACAAGCCTTCATCTGACCATCTGATGCCATCTTCCACCCTCTTGCTCAAACCTCCCCCCCGCCCTCACTGTCTAAGCCCCCTCTGGCCCTAACTCCGACTCTCAAAGTACTCTTCATACCCCTTAAATCATGCTGCAAGGGCCCACTGCGCATCCCCCACCCCCCAACCGCTGCCTACCTTTCCAGGCCGACTTCCTCGTTGCCAAGTCCCTCCAGTTGGACCCTCGCTTCTCGCTCCCCACGGACGACTCAGCTGCTCCAAGCGACCCCCGGTCACTCCTGGTGATCTCAGCAGTGGTGAACCTTTGACCAACTTCAAAAACAGGTTTGGGTCAACCTCATGTGCAAGCCTTCCCTCCAGTTCTCCTTTCATCCATCGGCAACATCTGGGCCTCCATCCATTGGCAACATCCAGGCCTCCGTCCATCCATCGGCGACGTCCAGTTCTCCCTTCATCCATCAGCAACCTGGCCTCTCTTCCTCGAGCACGTGGTGTGCACAATGGTTGTGGTAACTCTGGCCTCTCTGACCTCTCCTCCTTCCACAAAATGGACCTCTGACCTTCCCAATGCGTGGCCCCCAGCTTGGCGTCGGATCTCTTACCATCTCACCGAAGGGCGCTGCTCAGCGCTGAGCTTATGGCTCGCATCTCGCCGTAGGCAATTAGGCTCATATGGTAGTGCCTGGTCTCCAGTCGTCTTGGACCCCCTTGCCACTGGACCAAGACCTTGCTCAGCTAAGCCCGTGTGGTACCGGTGTGCAACAGCCACCCCATGTTAAAAAACTCATGCGCAGGCATCTTCCACCCTTTTATATGAAGTTTGGGACCTGGAACGTCAGGACCCTTATGGACAACTCCAACAGCGACAGGCCGGAATGCCGCACCATCATAGTTGCCCGGGAACTTAGCCAGTTCGCTGTCGACAACGCCGCCCTAAGCGAGACCCGGCGGGCAGGGGAAGGGCAGCTCAAGGAAGAAAATTGAGGTTACACCTTCTTCTGGAAAGGTAAACCAGAGGAAGAATGCCGCCTCCACGGAGTCGGTTTCGCCATCAAGAACAAGCTGGTCGACCGCCTCAGAGACTCCCCCTGTGGGATTAGCAAATGTCTCATGACTCTCCGACTCACTCTATCCCAGAACCAGTGTGCCACAGTCATCAGTGCGTCTGCCCCAACACTCGATGCAACAGATGAGAACAAAGAGGGTTTTTATTCCAGCCTCGAAAAATCCCTGTCCCGCGTCCCTACGGACGACAAACTGATCCTCCTTGGTGACTTCAGTGCCAGGGTCGGAAAGGACACAGATCTCTGGGGAGGCGTGATTGGCAGAGAGGGGGAGGGGAAAACCAACTCCAGCGTTAACCTGCTCCTGACAAAATGCCGAGAGCATGACCTTGTCATCACTAACACCTTGTTCCACTAGCGGGACAAGTACAAGACATCATGGCCACACTCTCGCTCCAAACACTGGCACCTGCTCGACGATGTCATCGTTCGAGCCAGGGATCGCAAGGATGTGCGCATCACCCGTGCTATGACAGGAGCTGATGACTGCTGGACGGACAACCGAATAATCCATTCCATCATGAACATCAATATAGCCCCAAAGTGGTGACGACAGCAGAAGCAGTGCTGCAAAAAAATCAATGCCAGGGCACCCAAAGACCCAGCTAAGAGAGCCCTATACAGCAAGCGCCTCACTGCTAACCTGGCGACCCTTGATGACCCCGAGATGCAGAATGCCCACAGTGCTTGGCCTGCCCTCCAGGCCACCATAACTAGTGTCTGCAAACAGACGTACGGTCACTCAATCAGGAAATACCAGGGGCTAGACTTTCCTCATTTTTTGCATGCTTAACGCCCACTTAACGTCCATTTTATCGATGAAATGACGTATAACGCCCATATATCGTCCATTTAGCCACAAAATGGAAACTGATGGGAATTTTTTGGAAACATATCGCCGAGCGTTACTTTCCCCATGTGCGTAATGCCAGGAAAAAATAATACCGCTCGCCCACTTTTTGGGGCGGAATCATCAGAACGGGTGTAATCAACGCCCATAATATCACCCAGCGTTACTTTCCGCATGGAATTAACACCGAGATTCAATAATACCGCCAACCCATTTTTTTTTGTCGTAAACATAGACATAGAAACATAGAAAATAAGTGCAGGAGCAGGCCATTTGGCCCTTTGAGCCTGCACCACCATTCAATATGATCATGGCTGATCATTCAACCTCAGTACCCCACCCCTGCCTTCTCTCCATACCCCCTAATCCCTTTAGCCATAAGGGCCACATCTAACTCCCTTTTGAATATGTCCAACGAACTGGACTCAACAACTTTCTGTGGCAGAGAGTTCCACAGGTTCACAATGTTCTGGGTGAAAAAGGTTCTCCTTATCTTGGTTCTATATGGCTTACTCCTTATCCTTAGACTATGTCCGCTGGTTCTGGACTTCCCCAACATCGGGAACATTCTTCCTGTATCTAACCTGTCCTGTCCCGTCAGAATTTTATACGTTTCTATGAGATCCCCTCTCATTCTTCTAAATTCCAGTGATTATAAGCCTAGCTGATCCAGTCTTTCCTCATATGTCAGTCCTGCCATCCCAGGAATCAATCTGGTGAACCTTCGCTGCACTCCCTCAATAGCAAGCACATCCTTCCTCAGATTTGAAGACCAAAACTGCACACAATACTCAAGGTGTGGTCTCACCAAGGCCCTGTACAACTGCAGCACGACCTCCATGCTCCTATACTCAAATCCCCTCGCTATGAAGGCCAGCATGCTATTTGCTTTCTTTACTGCCTGCTGTACCTGCATACCTACCTTCAATGACTGATGTACCATGACACCCAGGACTCATTGCACTTCCCCTTTTACTAATCTGTCACCATTCAGATAATAATCTGCCTTCTTGATTTAGCCACCAAAGTGGTAACCTCACATTTATTCACATTATACTGCATCTGCCATGCATTTGCCCATTCACCTAATCTGTCCAAGTCCCCCTGCAACCTCTTCGCAGCTCACACTGCCACCCAGCTTCATGTCATCTACAAACTTGGAGATATTACATTCAATTCCTTCGTCATAATCATTAATGTATATTGTAAATAGCTGGGGTCCCAGCACTGAGCCCTGCGGTACTCCACTAGTCACTGCCTGCCATTCTGAAAAGGACCTGTTTATTCTCACTCTTTGTTTCCTGTCTGCCAACCATTTCTCTATCCACATCAATACATGACCCCCAACACCATGTGCCTTAATTTTACACACTAATCTCTTATGTGGGACCTTGTCAAAAGCCTTTTGAAAGTCCAAATACACCACTTCTACTGGTTCTCCCTTATCCACTCTACTGTTACATCCTCAAAAAACTCTAGAAGATTTGTCAAGCATGATTTCCCTTTCATAAATCCATGCTGACTTGGACCGATCCTGTCACTGCTTTCCAAATGCGCTGCTATTGCATCTTTAATAATTGACTCCAGTATTTTCCCCACCACCGATGTCAGGCTAACCGGTCTATAATTCCCTGTTTTCTCTCTCCCTCCTTTTTTAAAAAGTGGGGTTACATTAGTTACCCTCCAATCCCTAGGAACTGATCCAGAGTCTATAGAATATTGGAAAATGACCATCAATACATCTACTATTTCTAGGGTCACTTCCTTAAGTACCTTAAGTTCCTTGAGTGCTGTTGAGGGGGATGACTCATCAGGAGTGGGCAGCAGCAGCCAAGTTCATGGCACCGTGGCTGGCTCTGTTGCACAGGAGGGCAGGAAAAAGAGTGGGCGAGCGATAGTGATAGGGGATTCAATTGTAAGGGGAATAGATAGGCGTTTCTGCGGCCGCAACCGAGACTCCAGGATGGTATGTTGCCTCCCTGGTGCAAGGGTCAAGGATGTCTCGGAGCGGGTGGAGGACATTCTAAAGAGGGAGGGAGAACAGCCAGTTGTCGTGGTGCACGTTGGTACCAATGACATAGGTAAAAAAAGGGATGAGTTCCTACGAAATGAATTTAAGGAGCTAGGAGCTAAATTAAAAAGTAGGACCTCAAAAGTAGTAATCTCGGGATTGCTACCAGTGCCACGTGCTAGTCAGAGTAGGAATCGCAGGATAGCTCAGATGAATACGTGGCTTGAGCAATGGTGCAGCAGGGAGGGATTCAAATTCCTGGGGCATTGGAACCGGTTCTGGGGGAGGTGGGACCAGTACAATCCGGACGGTCTGCACCTGGGCAGAATCGGAACCAATGTCCTCGGGGGAGTGTTTGCTAGTGCTGTTGGGGAGGAGTTAAACTAATATGGCAGGGGGATGGGAACCAATGCAGGGAGATAGAGGGAAACAAAAAGGAGGCAAAAACAAAAGACAGAAAGGAGATGAGGAAAAGTGGAGGGCAGAGAAACCCAAGGCAAAGAACAAAAAGGGCCATTGTACAGCAAAATTCTAAAAGGACAGAGGGTGTTAAAAAAACAAGCCTAAAGGCTTTGTGTCTTAATGCAAGGAGTATCCGCAATAAGGTGGATGAATTAACTGTGCAAATAGATGTTAACAAATATGATGTGATTGGGATTACGGAGACGTGGCTCCAGGATGAGCAGGGCTGGGAACTCAACATCCAGGGGTATTCAACATTCAGGAAGGATAGAATAAAAGGAAAAGGAGGTGGGGTAGCATTGCTGGTTAAGGAGGAGATTAAGGCAATAGTTAGGAAGGACATTAGCTTGGATGATGTGGAATCTATATGGGTAGAGCTGCAGAACACCAAAGGGCAAAAAACGTTAGTGGGAGTTGTGTACAGACCTCCAAACAGTAGTAGTGATGTTGGGGAGGGCATCAAACAGGAAATTAGGGGTGCGTGCAATAAAGGTGCAGCAGTTATAATGGGTGACTTTAATATGCACATAGATTGGGCTAACCAAACTGGAAGCAATACGGTGGAGGAGGATTTTCTGGAGTGCATAAGGGATGGTTTTTTAGACCAATATGTCGAGGAACCAACTAGGGGGGAGGCCATCTTAGACTGGGTGTTATGTAATGAGAAAGGATTAATTAGCAATCTCGTTGTGCGAGGCCCCTTGGGGAAGAGTGACCATAATATGGTGGAATTCTGCATTAGGATGGAGAATGAAACGGTTAATTCAGAGACCATGGTCCAGAACTTAAAGAAGGCTAACTTTGAAGGTATGAGGCGTGAATTGGCTGAGATGGATTGGCGAATGATACTTAAGGGGTTGACTGTGGATGGGCAATGGCAGACATTTAGAGACCTCATGGATGAACTACAACAATTGTACATTCCTGTCTGGCATAGAAATAAAAAAGGGAAGGTGGCTCAACCGTGGCTATCAAGGGAAATCAGGGATAGTATTAAAGCCAAGGAAGTGGCATACAAATTGGCCAGAAATAGCAGCGAACCTGGGGACTGGGAGAAATTTAGAACTCAGCAGAGGAGGACAAAGGGTTTGATTAGGGCAGGGAAA
Organism: Pristiophorus japonicus; assembly: GCF_044704955.1. Classification (NCBI taxonomy): domain Eukaryota; kingdom Metazoa; phylum Chordata; class Chondrichthyes; family Pristiophoridae; genus Pristiophorus; species Pristiophorus japonicus. Next base: position 70,727,058 of record NC_091985.1, read on the forward strand.
ATGGAGTATGAGAAGAAGCTTGCAGGGAACATTAAGACGGATTGCAAAAGTTTCTATAGATATGTAAAGAGAAAAAGGTTAGTAAAGACAAATGTAGGTCCCCTGCAGTCAGAATCAGGGGAAGTCATAACGGGGAACAAAGAAATGGCGGACCAATTGAACAAGTACTTTGGTTCGGTATTCACGAAGGAGGACACGAACAACCTTCCGGTTATAAAAGGGGTCGGGGGGTCTAGTAAGAAGGAGGAACTGAGGGAAATCCTTATTAGCCGGGAAATTGTGTTGGGGAAATTGATGGGATTGAAGGCCGATAAATCCCCAGGGCCTGATGGACTGCATCCCAGAGTACTTAAGGAGGTGGCCTTGGAAATAGTGGATGCGTTGACAGTCATTTTCCAACATTCCATTGACTCTGGATCAGTTCCTATGGAGTGGAGGGTAGCCAATGTAACCCCACTTTTTAAAAAAGGAGGGAGAGAGAAAACAGGAAATTATAGACCGGTCAGCCTGACATCGGTAGTGGGTAAAATGATGGAATCAATTATTAAGGATGTCATAGCAGTGCATTTGGAAAGAGGTGACATGATAGGTCCAAGTCAGCATGGATTTGTGAAAGGGAAATCATGCTTGACAAATCTTCTGGAATTTTTTGAGGATGTTTCCAGTAGAGTGGATAAGGGAGAACCAGTTGATGTGGTATATTTGGACTTTCAGAAGGCGTTCGACAAGGTCCCACACAAGAGATTGATGTGCAAAGTTAGAGCACATGGGATTGGGGGTAGTGTACTGACATGGATTGAGAACTGGTTGTCAGACAGGAAGCAAAGAGTAGGAGTAAATGGGTACTTTTCAGAATGGCAGGCAGTGACTAGTGGGATACCGCAAGGTTCTGTGCTGGGGCCCCAGCTGTTTACACTGTACATTAATGATTTAGATGAGGGGATTAAATGTAGTATCTCCAAATTTGCGGATGACACTAAGTTGGGTGGCAGTGTGAGCTGCGAGGAGGATGCTATGAGGCTGCAGAGCGACTTGGATAGGTTAGGTGAGTGGGCAAATGCATGGCAGATGAAGTATAATGTGGATAAATGTGAGGTTATCCACTTTGGTGGTAAAAACAGAGAGACAGACTATTATCTGAATGGTGACAGATTAGGAAAAGGGGAGGTGCAAAGAGACCTGGGTGTCATGGTACATCAGTCATTGAAGGTTGGCATGCAGGTGCAGCAGGCGGTTAAGAAAGCAAATGGCATGTTGGCCTTCATAGCAAGGGGATTTGAGTACAGGGGCAGGGAGGTGTTGCTACAGTTGTACAGGGCATTGGTGAGGCCACACCTGGAGTATTGTGTACAGTTTTGGTCTCCTAACCTGAGGAAGGACATTCTTGCTATTGAGGGAGTGCAGCGAAGGTTCACCAGACTGATTCCCGGGATGGCGGGACTGACCTATCAAGAAAGACTGGATCAACTGGGCTTGTATTCACTGGAGTTCAGAAGAATGAGAGGGGACCTCATAGAAACATATAAAATTCTGACGGGGTTAGACAGGTTAGATGCAGGAAGAATGTTCCCAATGTTGGGGAAGTCCAGAACCAGGGGTCACAGTCTAAGGATAAGGGGTAAGCCATTTAGGACCGAGATGCGGAGGAACTTCTTCACCCAGAGAGTGGTGAACCTGTGGAATTCTCTACCACAGAAAGTTGTTGAGGCCAATTCACTAAATATATTCAAAAAGGAGTTAGATGAGGTCCTTACTGCTAGGGGGATCAAGGGGTATGGCGAGAAAGCAGGAATGGGGTACTGAAGTTGAATGTTCAGCCATGAACTCATTGAATGGCGGTGCAGGCTAGAAGGGCCGAATGGCCTACTCCTGCACCTATTTTCTATGTTTCTACTCTGGGATGCAGACTATCAGGCCATGGGGATTTATCAGCCTTCAATCCAAACAATTTCCCTAACACAATTTGCTGACCAATATGGATTTCCCTCAGTTCCTCCTTCTCGCTAGACCCTCGGTCCCCTAGTATTTTTGGAAAGTTATTCATGTCTTCCTCAGTGAAGGCAGAATGAAACTATTTGTTGAAATGGTCTGCCATTTCCTTGTTCCCCATTATGAATTCTCCTGATTCTGACTGCAAGGGACCTACATTTGTCTTCACTAATCTTTTTCTCTTCACATATCTATAGAAGCTTTTGCAGTCAGTTTTTATGTACCCTGCAAACTTACTCTCATACTCTATTTTCCCCCTATGAATTAAACCCTTAATCATCCTCTGCTGAAATCTAAATTTCTCCCAGTCCTCAGGTTTGCAGCTTTTTCTGGCCAATTTATATGCCTCTTCCTTGGATTTAACACTTTCCCTAATTTCTCTTGTTAGCCACGGTTGAGCCACCTTCCCTTTTTTATTTTTACGCCACACAGGGATGTACAATTATTGTAGTTCATTCATGTGATCTTTAAATGACTGCCATTGCCTATCCACCGTCAATCCTTTAAGTATCACTCGCCAGTCTATCCTAGCCAATTCTCATCTCATACCGTCAAAGTTTCCTTTCTTTAAGTTCAGAACCCTAGTCGCTGAATTAACTGTGTCACTCTCCATCTTAATGAAGAATTCTATCATATTATGGTCACTCTTCCTCAAGGGGCCTCGCACGACCAGATTGCTAATTAATCCTCTCTCGTTACAAAGATCCAGTCTAGGATGGCCAGCTCTCTAGTTGGTTTCTCGACATATTGGTCTAGAAAACCATCCCTTATACATGCCAGGAACTCCTCCTCCACAGTATTGCTACCAGTTTGGTTAGCCCAATCTATATATAGATTAAAATCACCCATGATAACTGCTGTACCCTTATTGCACGCATCCCTAATTTCCTGTTTGATGCCATCCCCAACCTCCATCCTACTGTTTGGTGGTCTGTACACAATTCCCACTAGCGGTTTTTGCCCTTTGGTGTTTCGCAGCTCTACCCATATAGATTCCACATCATCCACGCTAATGTCCTTCCTTACTATTGCGTTAATCTCCTCTTTATCCAATAATGCCAGCCCACTTACTTTTTCTTCCTGTCTATCCTTCCTGAATATTGAATACTCCTGGATGTTGAGTTCCCAGCCTTGGTGACCCTGGAGCGCATGTCTCCGTAATCCCAATGACGTCATATCCGTTAACAGCTATCTGCTCAGTTAATTCATCCACCTTATTATGAATGCTCCTCTCATTGAGACTCAGAGCCTTCAGGCTTGTTTTTTTAACATTCTTTGTCCTTTTAGAATGATGTTGTAATGTGGCCCTTTTTGATTTTTGCCCTTGATTCCTCTGCTCTCCACTCTTGTTTTTCTCCTTCCTACCTTTTGCTTCTGCCCCCTTTTTGCTTCCCTCTGCCTCCCTGCATAGATTCCCATCCCCCTGCCATTTTAGTTTAAACCCTCCCCAACAGCACTAGCAAACAGTCCCCCAAGGACATTGGTTCCGGTCCTGCCCAGGTGCAGACCGTCCGGTTTGTACTGGTCTCACCTCCCCCAGAACCAGTTCCAATGTCCCAGGAATTTGAATCTCTCCCTCTTGCACTATTCCTCAAGCCACGTATTCATCTGAGCTATCCTACAAATCCTGCTCTGACTAGCACATGGCACTGGTAACAATCCTGAGATTACTACCTTTGAGGTCCTACTTTTTAATTTAACTCCTAGCTCCCTAACTTCAGCTTGTAGGACCTCATCCCATTTTTACCCTATATTGTTGGTACCTATATGCACCACGACAGCTGGCTGTTCAGCCTCCCCCTCCAGAATGCGCTGCAGCCGCTCCGAGACATCCTTGACTCTTGCACCAGGGAGGCAACACACCATCCTGGAGTCTCGTTTGTGGTCCCATAAATGTCTATCTATTCCCCTGACAATAGAATCCCCATCACTATCGCTCTCCCACTCTTTCTTCTGCCCTCCTGTACAGCAGAGCCACCCCTGGTGCCATGGACGTGGCTGCAGCTGCCTTCCCTTGATGAGCAACCTCCCTCAACAATACCCAAAACAGTGTATCTGTTTTGGAGGGAGGTGACCGTAGGGGACCCCTGCACTACCTGCCTTCCCTTGCTCTTCCTGATAATCATCCATTCCCTATCTGGCTGTGCAACCTTTATCTGCAGTGTGACCAACTCACTAAACATGCTATTCACGACATCCTCAGCATCGCGGATGTGCCAGAGTCAATCCATCCGCACCTCCAGTGCCGCAATGCAGTCTGTCAGGAGCTGCAGCTGGGTACTCTTCCCACACACGTATTAGTCAGGGACGCTGGTAGTGTCCCTGATTTCCCACATAGCACAGGAGGAGCATGACACGGATCTGGGCTCTCCTGGCATGACTTAACCCTTAGATTAACTTAATTTGTAACAATGCCAAAGGTTTCTTACTGCTAAGAAAAATAAAAGATCAAATACTCACCAACCAGCCAATCACTGACCCGCTTGGCTTTGACGTTCCACTTCGATTTCTTCTTACTTCTTTGTTTACCTTCTACCCCTGTCCCTGCACCAGCTAGCCTCCTCTGATTCTCGGGCCTTTATAGGCTGCTCGACTGCCCGAACTCCCGCTCCTGTGGTTACCTCCTCCGACTCTCGGGCCTTTATAGGCCGCTCGACCGCCCAACTCCCGCTCCTGTGGCCGCCTCCTCCAATTCTCGAGGTCAAGGTCACCGCGGCACTGTCTTTCGCCATGTCCGGTTCCTTTCGGGCTTCCGCGGTCGAGATTTGCCCTCTGTCTCAACATGCCACCCATCGCTGCATTAGACAGATCATGGAGGCCCTGTATGCGAGAAGGATGGACTTTATCAGCTTCCCCATAACCACGGAGGCTCAGACAGACAGGGCTAGGGCATTCTACTGCATTGTTAAATTCCCCAGGGTGCAGGGAGCAATAGAAACATAGAAACATAGAAACATAGAAAATAGGTACAGGAGTAGGCCATTCGGCCCTTCTAGCCTGCACCGCCATTCAATGAGTTCATGGCTGAACATGAAACTTCAGTACCCCATTCCTGCTTTCTCGCCATACCCCTTGATCCCCCTAGTAGTAAGGACTACATCTAACTCCTTTTTGAATATATTTAGTGAATTGGCCTCAACAACTTTCTGTGGTAGAGAATTCCACAGGTTCACCACTCTCTGGGTGAAGAAGTTTCTCCTCATCTCGGTCCTAAATGGCTTACCCTTTATCCTTAGACTGTAACCCCTGGTTCTGGACTTCCCCAACATTGGGAACATTCTTCCTGCATCTAACCTGTCTAAACCCGTCAGAATTTTAAACGTTTCTATGAGGTCCCCTCTCATTCTTCTGAACTCCAGTGAATACAAGCCCAGTTGATCCAGTCTTTCTTGATAGGTCAGTCCCGCCATCCCGGGAATCAGTCTGGTGAATCTTCGCTGCACTCCCTCAATAGCAAGAATGCCCTTCCTCAGGTTAGGAGACCAAAACTGTACACAATACTCCAGGTGTGGCCTCACCAAGGCCCTGTACAACTGTAGCAACACCTCCCTGCCCCTGTACTCAAATCCCCTCGCTATGAAGGCCAACAAGCCATTTGCTTTCTTAACCGCCTGCTGTACCTGCATGCCAACCTTCAATGACTGATGTACCATGACACCCAGGTCTCGTTGCACCTCCACTTTTCCTAATCTGTCACCATTCAGATAATAGTCTGTCTCTCTGTTTTTACCACCAAAGTGGATAACCTCACATTTATCCACATTATACTTCATCTGCCATGCATTTGCCCACTCACCTAACCTATCCAAGTCGCTCTGCAGCCTCATAGCATCCTCCTCGCAGCTCGCACTGCCACCCAACTTAGTGTCATCCGCAAATTTGGAGATACTACCGTATATACTCGCGTATCATGCGACTTTTGAAGACCTAAATTGTAAACTAAATTTGGGGGGTAGCATGATACGCGAGATACAAAATTTGCGGGTGTGAAGTGCTGGCCAAGATTAGGCTGTTAGGCTGTTAAGCAGACCGTATCCACGCTGAATCTCGGCAGGTATCTCCTGGGCTGGATTGCAGCCTCTATTGTCGCTTGTACTGTATCTTTGCTGTGGTCTAGAGATCGCCACCCACAGCTCCCTCTGAAGTTTGCTGCATTATTAGAGGCTCCATCTATCTCAGCCCATGCTTCTTTTACCTGCAAACACAGTAGAGGCTGTGGCTGAACGACGCTAGTCAAGCCAGCTGGAACGATTGCTGTATCGGTGTTCGATTCGCGAACAGCTTTCACAGCAGAATCCACTCGATGTTTCATGTTAAGGTCTGTATTCGATCTCAAAAAAGTGACTCGCATGATACATGAGATATATGGTAAAATCATGTTTTGGGGACGAAAATTTAGTGGTCGCATGATACGCGAGATCGCAGGATACGCGAGTATATACGGTACATTTAATCCCCTCGTCTAAATCATTAATGTACAGTGTAAACAGCTGGGGCCCCAGCACAGAACCTTGCGGTACCCCACTAGTCACTGCCTGCCATTCTGAAAAGCACCCATTTACTCCTACTCTTTGCTTCCTGTCTGACAACCAGTTCTCAATCCATGTCAGCACACTACCCCCAATCCCATGTGCTTTAACTTTGCACATTAATCTCTTGTGTGGGACCTTGTCGAAAGCCTTCTGAAAGTCCAAATATACCACATCAACTGGTTCTCCCTTGTCCACTCTACTGGAAACATCCTCAAAAAATTCCAGAAGATTTGTCAAGCATGATTTTCCTTTCACAAATCCATGCTGACTTGGACCTATCATGTCACCTCTTTCCAAATGCGCTGCTATGACATCCTTAATAATTGATTCCACCATTTTACCCACTACCGATGTCAGGCTGACCGGTCTATAATTCCCTGTTTTCTCTCTCCCTCCTTTTTTAATAAGTGGGGTTACATTGGCTACCCTCCACTCGATAGGAACTGATCCAGAGTCAATGGAATGTTGGAAAATGACTGTCAATGCATCCGCTATTTCCAAGGCCACCTCCTTAAGTACTCTGGGATGCAGTCCATCAGGCCCTGGGGATTTATCTGCCTTCAATCCCATCAATTTCCCCAACACAATTTCCAGACTAATAAGGATTTCCCTCAGTTCCTCTTCCTTACTAGACCCTCTGACCCCTTTTATATCCGGAAGGTAGTTTGTATCCTCCTTAGTGAATACCGAACCAAAGTACTTGTTCAATTGGTCCGCCATTTCTTTGTTCGCCGTTATGACTTCCCCTGATTCTGACTGCAGGGAACCTACGTTTGTCTTTACTAACCTTTTTCTCTTTACATATCTATAGAAACACTGCACTCGCATTGCCATGCGACCATCTTCTCAGGACCTGGAGCGTTTTCGTAACAGAAAAGGATTTCACTCCAACTAGTCGTCGACCACAACCAGATCATAATGGCAGTGAATGCCAATTGTCTGGGCACTTTCGATGAGGCTCACATCCTACATGAGAGCCCTGTCTCTGACATCTTTAAGAGTCAGCCACAAGGACAATGCTGGATGCTTGGTGATAACCGATACGGCCTAGCCACCTGGCTGAATACCCCACTGCGTGACACCCACACCGAGGCTGAGAAGCAATACAACCAGAGCCACAGAGACAGACACAATGTGGTCCAGAAAACAATAACTGCTTAAGCAGTGCTTCAGATTTTTGGACCACTCAGGAGGGGAGCTGCAATATAACCCTGAGCAAGTAGGTAAATTTATGGTCGTGTGCTCCATGCTGCACAATCTGGCTATCATGTGGGGCCAAGAATTGCCAGAAGGGACTGATGCTCCACCTCAGGAGAGAGAGGAAGAGGACAAAGAGGGGCAGGATGCTGACCTAGGATCAGACAATCAGGCTGGCTATGCAACCATGCCCACGACTCCCTCCAGATCGCAGGAAAGGGCCCGTGGTGGCTACATAGCTGCAAGACTCTTATGTGAGGAGTTGATATCTGAATGATTTGCTTGTGAGTCCCAAGGCTGACACACTGCTGTGTGTGTGCAGCTCAGACATCAATGGTGCCCATCAACTTGGTGCCAGTTACATTTTACTTTGATTGAAGTTAAGTTTTATTTAACCCTTTCATGTTAAGAAATAAACCAAGTGTGTAACAGTCCAGCTATCTGAGACAATATGCAACAAGGTTATGTTCAATTGTTAGATCTCTTAATTTTCAATGAAATGCGAACTCCGCTTGTAGATTTAATGTAATTTTTTTTCTGGCAGCAGCAACAAGCTCTGGCTGATTTCCAGGTTCTTTGTCCTTCTGAGAACACATGGCAAAACATGGCTGTCCTTATACTGGATCAATTTACAGAACTCGCCTCCTTTGACCTTATTGGTTCAATTGATATATTCTTAACCCCTAATTGGCTCGTTGCCAAAGGTCCTGAAATGTCACGTTGATTGATGACTTCATGCAATGTGCACAGTCGCACGTTGACATGGGTTCTGTGTTTTCTCACCTTTGCAGCCTGTCTGCAGCCTGTTTGAATTCTCTATCAATATTCTCTATCAATCCCCCCTTTGATTCTTTCACAAACTGTATCATAAAACATCAGGCATCACTGGTTAAACATTCTGCAAAATAATTTCATACAGGTTAATAGAGTTTCCTTCTAAAATTTGTTGATGTGTTTCGCCACATATCCAGACTAGTAGCTTCCACACAAATTTACATCAACCCGAATTCCATTGTAGCCACAATGGAAGTCTGGTTTTCGTAGGTTAATTAACCTCATTCCAATTTAATCCAAATCAATATCTTAATTCAACCAGTAAACAACCTTCCCTTAAGCATAACATACCCCTGTGCCACGTACAGAATGTCTGCTGGGACCTGCAAGGTGTCTCACCTGCGGGACAGCAGCTACAGCTGCCTGGTCGCAACAACATTTAATCAACATAAACAAACAATATAAAAGTAAAATAATTACAACGAATTCCACCAATGAAGTTTCTATTGAACCTAGCCATTCAGTGGTTCCGCTCTACAAAGTGAATGACGGGGGTTGCTTAAGATTTTCTACCTCCTTTTGGATATGTTCCGCTAAGTGGGTAATTTCTTCGGAGCAATCTGAGATATATGTGCAACACTCATTTCCAAGTAGGGCACAAGTACCTCCCTTTTCAGCCAGGATGTAGTCAAGGGCCAGTCTATTCTGTTGGGCTACTGTGCGGATTGCTACCATTTCTGCATTGATTTTAACTAAGGTCTCTGAAGTATCATTGGCTACCCGTTCCACAAGGGATGCCATGTTAACGGATTCCCTTGCCAGTCTGGCGGTCCCATACCTGGGGATCACAATGGCAAAGAACCTCTCTGTTTCTGTGATAGCTCTCTTAGGACGGTGTAGATGTTCCGACAGTGACTTTATATAATACATATATGGCACAATATAGGCTAAATAGCAGGATCCCGTCCAATTCTAGGGCAGCCAAGGGTAGGCCTTGTGGCCACACACCCAATAGGTGCCATTATAGGCAATGAATGTTAACTGTTTCTTTATCAGCAACACTCCAGGGCCTGTCCAGGCTTTTCCATCTGTTTTATTCAGAATCCCTGTTATGTTAAGAATTCCCACATCAGCCCAGTTTGGACGGTTCCGTGGCTTGATTACATTATAATTCCGGGAGCAGTTACTATACCCCATATTTTGGCCTCCTTTGATGTTTCTAATCAGACAGACCGATTCCCCCGGTCTTCCTATTCCCGTTGTATTAGTGATAACAAAAAATGGGGGCGGTTTGGAATTATTGTAGCACGGTTGGTACCCCCCTTCAAAGGTAGTCAGATTGTAACCTGCTGACTTCCATTTACGTGCCCAGTTTTCCGTATCCTGAAATGCATTGCTTGTTTTGTTTTGATTAATTATCCACTCAGCCATTTACGAGATATTCAAGGGAACTGGCCTCAAGGGAATTCCTCCCTTTGAGTGAATAGGAATATGCGCCCACACCCAACAACTAGAAATGTTACTTTGTTTGGCATAAATGTATGACATATGTCAAAAGGTATTTACATGTAATTCCCTGGGTACTCTACTATTTCCCTCTGGTGCAAAGGGTCGGCTAGTAAGAAGTAGGCAAATGCCTAGAATACCTGCAGTCAGTAATACAGTAAATTTATACATTTTGACAAAAAGTAATTGTCCTTATCAGACTTCAGCTTCAGTTACGGGTGCTCGTTTAACGTGTGAGGCGTGGATCCAGGCTTTCTTTCCTTGGGGAGGTCCAGAACCAGGGGTCACAGTCTGAGGATAAGGGGTAAGCCATTTAGGACCGAGATGAGGAGAAACTTCTTCACCCAGAGAGTGGTGAACCTGTGGAATTCTCTACCACAGAAAGTAGTTGAGGCCAATTCACTAAATATATTCAAAAGGGAGTTAGATGAAGTCCTTACTACTCGGGGGATCAAGGGTTATGGCGAGAAAGCAGGAAGGGGGTACTGAAGTTTCATGTTCAGCCATGAACTCATTGAATGGCGGTGCAGGCTAGAAGGGCTGAATGGCCTGCTCCTGCACCTATTTTTCTATGTTTCTATGTTTCTACAGCAGCTGCCTGGGTGGTCAATAACACTTGGTAAGGTCCCTCCCACTTGCCACCCAAAGGTTCTTTATGCAATTTTTTCACATAGACGCAGACTCACAGGATTATGTCGTGTCCTCCTTCGGGTGGATTACCCCAAACTGCCGACATCTGTCGGGAAACAGAACAAATAGCATTGGTTAGGTCCTGACAGCATGATAATAAAGTGTCACTCATTAAGTGAACATCAGCTTTCCGTAAATCGATAGTTCCTGGCAGCGACATGGGTCTTCCTGTTATAATTTCAAATGGGCTTAGACCTGTAGTTCTGTTTGGGGTTGCCCTAATGCTACATAGCACTATTGGTAGTACCTGGGGCCATGGTGTTCCTTCTTGGTGATATTTGGCAAGCCGTTGTTTCAGAGTTCGATTCATTCGCTCTACTTGTCCTGATGATTATGGGTGATAAGGACAGTGTCAATCCCACGTAATGTTCAGTAACCTACAGACTTCTTGGCAGACAGCACCTGTGAAGTGTGTTCCCTGATCTGAGTCAATTCTACTCGGGACTCCCCATCAGGGAATGTAATCCTTACACCAGACCTTTGCAGTGTGATTGGCTGTGGCTCTTTTAGTTGGGACAGCTTCTACCCATCTAGAGAATCTGTCGACCATGACAAGAATGTTAGTGTATCCTTGGCATGGAGGGAGAGATATATAATCAACCTGCAGATGCTGGAATGGTCCGACAGGGGCAGGGGGCCTCAGCTGGGGCATTACCGTGATGGGTCCAGAATTATTTTTCTGGCAGACCACACAGCGGTCTGCTACCAGCTGGGCATGTTTTTTAAATCCCCGACCCCACCAGCTTTTCTGGAACCGTGCTGTCATCTGTTGTGAGGCCAAGTGTCCCCACGAGTGGATCTGTTGGGCTAAAAAAGGCATAAGCGCTTGTGGGGCGACTGGCTTGTCGGTAACTCTTTGTTTCCAGACACCATCTTCGCATAGCTTAATTCCTGCCTCAATCCATGTCCATTTTTCCTCTCGGGAGCACTCGCCTTGCATTGTTTGAAGGTTTCGTGTCAGAGTCCTGAGTGCTTTCAATCTGCACATCTGTGTTGGTTCTTCTGGGGGAGCGCCCTGTGAGGCGGCATCTTTAGCTGCCTGGTCGGCTAGGGCATTTCCCTGTGCTTCTGTGTTATTTTCCTTGGTATGGGCCTTACACTTCAGGATGGACACTTCCTGAGGTAATTGTATGGCCTTTAGTAAGTCTCGGACTTCTTTTCCATTTCGGATAGGTGTACCAGCAGCAGTGAGGAATCCTCTTTTCCGCCATAACAGACCAAAGTCGTGAGTGACTCCAAAAGCATAACGCGGATCTGTGTAGACATTAGCTGTCTGTCCTTCTGCTATTCGACATGCTTCTGACAGGGCCCGTAACTCGGCCTGTTGTGCTGACGTTCCTGAGGGTAAACATCCTTTATCACACTACCTAGTATAAGGTTGTAACTGCCCATCCTGCTTTTCTGGTACCATTGTCAACAAAGGAGGAACCATCTGTAAACAGGATGAGGTCCGGGTTGTGCAGAGGTTCCTCTGCTGCTAAGGCTGCTTCTTCTGTTTCTTTTAAAATCTCCACGCAGTCATTCTCTTCACATTCTCCCCCCTCTTGCTCCCTCGATTCTGACATCGGGAGCATAGTTGCGGGATTAACTGGGCTGGCCCGGATGATATGGAGATTTGGAGTTTCCAAAACTGCTGTCCAGCGGGTCCATCTAGGTGCCGTCACCTGAGACATTCTATTCATGGACAGCAAAGCATGTACGGTGTGGGGACACTTGACAATCAGCTTTTGGTCGAGGACTAGACCCGCAGTGATCATTACCGCTCGACATGTAGCTTCCATGGCCCTTAGGCAACTTCCCCATCCGAGGGCTACCGCATCCAGTTTTGCAAAATAATAGCCAATAGGTCTTTGCCGATCCCCATGTTCTTGTGTCAGTATAGCTGTCATGTATCCTTCTTTCTCATGGACAAACAGGGTAAATGGCTTACCACTGTCGGGGATTCCCAGAGCCGGTGCCGAACACAAAGCCTTTTTCAAACTCAGGAAGGCCTCTTGCTGTTCCTTAGTGAGGGTGATGGCTTTTTTAGAGGCACGTTTCCCCTTTAAAATATCATTCAATGGCTGAGCAAGCTGTGTGAAGGAGTCAATCCAATTCCTGTTAAAGTTACACAATCCCAAAAAGGATCTTAGTTCCTGAATAGTGGTGGCTTTTTTAGCAGCTTGAAGGCTGCAGTTCTATCCTGGGTAAGTTCTCTCTTTCCTTGTGAAATCTTTTGTCCCAGGTATACAACCTCTTCTTGGGATATTTGTGCTTTGTCGATGCTGGCTTTATGTCCTTTCAGCCAAAGGTGGTCCAGCAAAGCTCGTAAATCTTGTTCATGCTCTTCTTCCGTGTTTGAAGCTAGCAGGATATCGTCTACATATTGGATGACTGTGGATGACAGGGGAGGTAATTCTCGCAAATGGCTTTGTAAAGCCATGTGGAATACCGTAGGGCTGTTGTGGAAACCCTGTGGTAACCGGGTCCAAGTATACTGTTGTCCTTGGACTGTGAAAGCAAACCACTGTTGAACCTCTGGTGGCAGAGGCACCGACCAAAATCCATTGGCCATATCTATAACCGAGAAATATTTATGTTCCAGTTGGAGGGCATTAAAAATGGTGGAGGGATCTGCGACCAAAGGAGCTTTTTGATCATTACACTGGTTAGCTTTCCTATAATCGACAGTCAAACACCAAGTCTCATTCGATTTCTGTACCAGCCACACAGGGCTATTGGAGGAGCTATGCATTTTAATAAGCACCCCTTGTTTCTCCAATTGCTGAATAACCGGTAAGATTCCCGCGATGGCAGTTGGACTGATGGGTTACTGTTTAGTGCATGGAGGCTTGGTCCCGGTAAATGATGCAGGTTACATCTGGAGTAGGCCACAATCGTTCTTATCTTTAGCCCATATCGGGTGTTCCTTCAATTTTTCTTTCTTCAAAGTTCTAATTGACCATGTCACCCGACCATCCTCGAAATGCAACGATGAATCTACTTGGATTAGAACGTCCATTCCCAAAAGGGGTTGATCTACTGGGCCTATCCAGACCGGCGTGGTTAGTTCATGTGGTCCCAGCCCTATAAGTACCGGTGTTGTCCTTTTAATTTCTATTTTATGGCCCCCAACTCCATAGGCTGTACGTGCCCTACCATCCAACGGCAAAAAGTCTCCATATTGTAGAGGTAAGCATGTTAATTCCGCCCCTGTGTCTAAAAGACAGTCCACATCCTTATCGCCCACCCTCACAGTTATATATAGCCCATCTCCCCTCTGTTGTATTAGTGCGAGGAGGGGGGCCAGGGTGGGCTCTAATCGTTTTTTCTATCCCAAGTAACTCCTTCTGTTGTTGTATTGTCAGTCGCTTAAATGCTTCTATGAGGTCATTATCTTGTGACAAAGCCTGGCTTGTTGGCTGAATTGTATCCCGGGCCGCATCCTCTTCCCCGGCCGCGACCTTGCTGTTTTGCCCTGCACGTCTTGGCCCAGTGACCTTCTTTCCCACAATAATGACATTTTCCAGGTAATTTTCCGCATGACTGTTTATCGGAATCCTGGGATTTCCATCCCATAGCTTGCAGAGCTCGGACTTTAGCTCCCATATCCCTGTCTAATTGGTTACATCGATCCACCAATGCTGCAAAGGTAGTTCCTCTACCTTTCCAGTCCGGCAACACTACCTTAAGCATTTTGGACAGTTCTGGCTTTTGACCTGCCACGACAGCTGCTTTCAGGGATCCAAACTCTTGTTCATCCATTTCCTCATCCGTATTATTCATACCCGAATGTTCTAGCCACGTGCATCTAAACCGCTCGTCATACTCCAGGACCTCCTCTGTTCCTTTCTGTTGGCAGGCTGCAATTTTTCCCCAGTCTGTCTTAGCTGGACTGAAGGCTTGCAGCCAGTGTTTAATCGCCTCCCATCCTGTGTCTAATTCTTGCTCATCCTGCTCCAAAGCTTCTTCTACCTTGTCGTGCAATTTTCTTCCTTGTGTTTTTGGCACCATTATGGTCAAAATTTGCACTCCGTCCCAGGGATGAAGTTGATATATATTTCTTAAGCGCCCCAATTGGTCCCACATTTTCACTCCCCCTTTCTTTGGATTGGGCAACTCCTTGGACCATTTATCAATTTTCTCTGGGTCTGTCGGATCATGAAATAAGTATACTGCAGACACCCTCTTCTTCGTTTTTTTGGTCCCGTCCTCATCCGCAGTCTCTTCTGATTTGACTACAACTCGTCTTTTTTAAACGGGGCAAAGCACACCCCTAATTCTTCATCCTCCGACCCTGTATCGTCGGAGGACTCAGAATCCGTATCTATTCCTCGGTCGTGTCTTCGGGTTAATTTATCCAAATATGGGTACCCTGGGAATTGACCGATACATTTTCCTTTTCCTATTACTATTTCTTGACCTAATGATTTTTTCCATTCTTTAATTTCACCTTTAAGATCTTTAACTTCTGCTTCCGACTTTTCAAGTTCAAGCTTTTTCTGTCTCAGCTATTCACAAACCGCTTGCAATTGGTTCTTCGTACTTGTCAGGTCCCTATCATATTGGGAATGCGTTATAATTTCATTCCACTGTCGGATCTGTCACATAACGGCTAGGGACCATCTGGTTCGTTCTTTATTTTTCACACGGGTCGTTTTTCCCCAGACCCTTTTGATCTCGTCCAAGGACCATTGTCCTTTGGAGGTTCCGTACTTTTGTTCGATCTTAATACAGGTTTTAGATAAGTCTAATTGTTGCTCTATGTGATCTTTCAACTGTTCGAGGATTTCATCTATTGAAAACTCAGGTGTTGCCCGCCCATCTTTAACAGTTGTAGGCAATTCTTTGCTCTTATCTTCTGCTGCCATATTACTAATTTCTTTACTGGGGTCTCGAGTCGTAGGCTTTCCAGCCGAATCAGTGGGTCGGTGATGAATTAACTAACACACCGCCGAAGTTGAGACATCTATGGGATCTCGAGCCGATCACCAACCGGAGGGTTCGCAAACTGGAGGCTTTCGGAATCGCGTAGCAGGGGAGGTAAATTTAGACAATTGACCGAGGACTTTTATTAAGAGGAGTCCTTACCTCGCTCTGTAGGTCCGATGTCCAAAATTCAGTTTCTTCCCTCAGCGATCCTGTTCGTGACGCCAAAATTGTTAGATCTCTTAATTTTCAATGAAAAGCGAACTCCGGTTGTAGATTTAATGTAATTTTATTCTGCCAGCAACAACAAGCTCTGGCTGATTGCCAGGTCCTTTGTCCTTCTGAGAACACATGGCAAAACATGGCTGTTCTTATACTGGATCAATTTACAGAACTCGCCTCCTTTGACCTTATTGGTTCAATTGATATATTCTTACCCCTAATTGGCTCGTTGCCAAAGGTCCTGAAATGTCAAGTTGATTGATGACTTCATGCAATGTGCTCAGTTACCCGTAGACATGGGTTCTGTGTTTTCTCAACTTTGCAGCCTGTCTGTAGCCTGTTTGAATTCCCTATCAATATTCTCTATCATCAATTAAAAACATTTTTATACCAACATTGGTCTGAAATCATAAGTATCACGGGCAACAACACCCAACCCCCTCCAACACCTCACTTTTTCCACCATTGACATCAATCAAATGTTCAAAATGTCCAGCAACACAGAATACAAATGCAAAGCAGGAGGGTGGTCCCCTCCCCCATACATGACAACAAATTGTATACACCCAGATAGAGATATAACGCAGTCATCACCTGCGCATGTGCACCTCACTTTCCTTCCCCCTCCCCTTCTGCTCCCCACCTCTACCCCCTCCACTCCTCGCTCCATGGCGCCTGGTCGAGGAGCTCCTCAGGTGGTGCCTCATTGGGGGGAAGATGAAGGCAGAGGCGGTGGTTGTACGGGTACGGGAGCGGGGGGTGCTGAGGGGACAACATTCTCTGATGCAGAAGCAGAATCTTTGTCCTTGCTCTCATTTGTCGTTCGTAGTGGTGGTGCGGAACCTAGGGGTGGAGTGCCGCGCTCTGGGACCACTGGGAGGCCTGTGCCAGCAGTGTTCCTGCCGATCGCATCCAGGGCCTCCGTCATCCACGGAACGTATTCAGTCATGGTGGAGAGCTGTCGGGATATGCCCCCCAATGCTTCGATGAACTGGTCACCAATGTCTACAGTCCTCCTGGACAACTATACCATCTCTCTGCTCTCATATCGCGCTCGAGGACCAGACCTGCCGAGTCCACGAGGTCTCCGCGGAGTCAGCGCCGTTCAGGGGACAAATGGGGTGCCCTGTGGCAAGGTGCTTGGGGCTGGTACCTCAAGAGTGGAGGCGGGAATGACCGGAGGACCACTAGATGGCCTTGGGGTGGAATGGCTTCTGGAGCGTGGCGATGCAGGTTCCTCGAAGTCCGCACTCTCACCTGTAGAGAACAGACCCAGCGGATTGACGGGCGAGAATCGGAGCTCCTCAGCGCCAGATGTAGGATCATCCAGAGAGTCGGTCCCCGCGCCCCCACCTTTTGGCTTCTGTGGCCTTGCCTGGGGCCGCACTAATGGCTGAGCTGCGAAACACAAATGAGGTTATTAGAAAAGAAGAAGGTGCTAGGGTCACAAGGTGAGTCCAGCGCTACACACAGCATATGCACGCCAAAGGCACCACCGCTCTCAAAATCAGCACAGACATCACATTTCATGACAATCAACACATTTGCATTGCAATGATTTTCATTAGGCCAGCATTATTTCTATGACAATTTTAAGAATCATCTATTATATATGATTGTTCGGATATGAGTGGGTGTAGCATCTATTGACTTGACATCACGCAATGTCAAGTGCAAACTTTACTGACGTGGCATCACTTCAGGGTCTGCAGATGCTTCCGTGCCTGTTTGGGGCTGCTTCCCCACGAGAGCGAGCACCCGCTCCTCCATCTCAGTGATGTTGCTGGGGACTGGTGGCCCCCCACCCATTTGCCCCTGCACGGACCTCATCGTCGATAGCTTCTTCTGTAAAAGATGACAGGATGACATGGCATGATATCATTGTGCGATATCATTGCTAGGTACTGTCACAGAGACTGATACAACACATAACCGATAGATGTAATCGTGATTATTATGATCATTATCATTCTTTACCTAAAGACATGCACCGTGACCACAGGCTTTGAGTAAAACATTCCCAGTAAAAGTACAAGACCTTACATCTGCTGATAGTCACTCATGACTGTTACAAATTAAATTATATAAATACATAAGTACATGTAAATCAATGTAATACACACTCTTGTGGATCCTACAAGGTCGTTCCATCGTTTTCAGCATTGGTTGCCCTCACGCACCTTGTTGGTCGCCAACGAGACCACCTTTGCTATCTCGGTCCATATCCTCTGGTAAGCCATTGAGGTGGGCTTCCCATGCCCTCCCTGTGTCAAATCACCCCAGTGTACCTCGACCTCCTGCAGGAGGGAGGCATTTGCCTTGTTTGAGAACCTCCTCACTCTTTTGTGCCCTCCAATGTGCTCCTCTCCCACCTCACGGCTCTCTCCGGCATCAGTCTCCACAGCGTGCTGTGATGCCTCCTCCTCTCCCTCCATTATAGGCCAAATGCAGGCAATTATGTGGCTGGTAACAGCTAATTTTTGTTTCCCTATTTGCTGTTAAGCTCTAAACTCTCTCTCCTTCCTCCAAAAGCAGCCACACCACATCCACACATGCCTTCAGTCCCTCTCAGCTTCCTCTCTCTCTGTCGCCTCTTCTGCGCATGTCATGATGACCCTTGACCTCCTGAATCACGGGAATCGAGCGTTGCCATGCCATTGCTAAGGACGGCGACACTTTACGGCAGAAGGTCAGAGAGATTTAACGCTACCGCCCATTTCATATCGCTCATGGTAACGACCAATTTCAAAAATGGAGAGTGGTGCTTTGAGAATGGGCGAGAAGCCGGCGATCTGAAAACCCATTTTTACCGCCCATGCCGGAAATAACGCCCATTTTGGGGTGATATGCACAAAAGTGTAAAATCTAGACCCAGGACTGGTTTGTTGAGAATGACCAGGAGATCCAAGAACTAATAAATCGCAATTGCAGGGCATTTTTGAACCTAACAAAACAACCCAACTCGGGAGCAGGAAAGCAGCATTACAGATGGCTTAAGGCCGAGGTCCAATAAAAAACCCATGACCTATAGAATAAATGGTGGGTGGAGAAAGCACAGGAGACCCAGCAGCTGGCCGACAGCCATGATGTGCGAGGATTCTTCACCGTAGTCAAGGCCACCTACCGCCCAAACACCCAAGGCCCCACCCCACTGCTGACCAAGAACAGGGAGACACTCATCAAGGACACCAAGGCAGTCAGGACCTGCTGGAAGGAGCACTTCAAAGATCTTCTTAACCGAAACTCTGCCTTTGACTCGAGTGTCCTCGACTCCATCCCGCAGCATGCTACCCGCCAGCATCTCAGCAAAACCCCAGCCCTGCACGAGGTAGAAAAGGTCGTCCGTCAACTGAAGAACAACAAGCCAACGGGAGCAGATAGAATCCCTGCTGAGGCACTAAAGTATGTCGAAGAGGCGCTAATGGCACGAATACATGACCTCATCTCTCTCATCTGGAAGGAGGAGAGCATGCTGGGAGATCTCAGAGATGCTGTAATCGTGACCATCTTTAAAAAAGGGGACGTCCAACTGTGGCAACTAAAGAGGAATCTCCCTCTTATCAGCCACTGGGAAAGTCGTCGCTAGAAACCTCCTCAACCGTCTTCTCCCTGTGGCTGAAGAGCTCCTCCTGGAGTCACAGTGCGGATTTCGTCCATTATGGGGTGCAACGGACATGATCTTTATGGTGCAACAGCTGCAAGAAAAATGCAGGGCACAGCACCAACCCTTGTACATGGCCTTCTTTGACCTTACAAAGACCATTGACACTATCAACCGCGAGGGTCTACGGAGTGTCCTCCTCGGTTTCGGCTGCCCCCAAAAGTTTGTCACCATCTTCCGCCTGCTACACATAAGCCATGATCCTGACCAATAGATCCATTACAGACCCAATCCACGTCCGGACCAGGGTCAAACAGGGCTGCGTCATCGCACCAAACCTCTTCTCAATCTTCCTCGCTGCAATGCTCCACCTCACACTCAACAAGCTCCCCGCTGGAGTGGAACTAAACTACAGAACCAGTGGGAACCTGTTCAACCTTCGTTATCTCCAGGCCAGATCCAAGACCGTCCCAACCTCTGTCGTCGAATTACAGTACGTGGACGATGCTTGCGTCTGCGCACATTCAGAGACCGAACTCCAAGTCATAGTCAACATC
Organism: Pristiophorus japonicus; assembly: GCF_044704955.1. NCBI lineage: Eukaryota > Metazoa > Chordata > Chondrichthyes > Pristiophoridae > Pristiophorus > Pristiophorus japonicus. Next base: position 70,747,034 of record NC_091985.1, read on the forward strand.
TTCACTGAGGCGTACGAAATCATGGGCCTTACATTAAACATCCGCAAGGCAAAGGTCCTCCACCAATCTGACCCCACCACACAACACTGCCCCCCAGTCATCAAAATCCACGACGCGGCCCTGGACAACGTGGACCACTTTCCATACCTCTGGAACCTATTATCAGCAAGGGCAGACATCAATGACGAGGTTCAACACCACCTCCAGTGCGCCAGCGCAGCTTTCAGCTGCCTGAGGAAAAGAGTGTTCGAAGATTAGGCCCTCAAATCTGTCACCAAGCTCATGGTCTACAGGTCTGTAGTGATATCCGCCCTCTTGTAGGCTCAGAGACATGGACCATATACAGTAGACATCTCAAATCGCTGAAGAAATACCACCAACCATGTCTCTACAAGATCCTGCAAATCCCCTGGTAGGACAGACACACCAATGTTAGCGTCCTCGATCAGGCCAACATCCCCGGCATCGAAGCACTGACCGCACTCGACCAACTCCGTTGGGTGGGCCTCATTGTCCACATGCCTGACACAAGACTCCCAAAGCAAGCGCTCCACTCGGAACTCCTACAAGGCAAACAAGCCCCAGGTGGGCAGAGGAAACATAGAAACATAGAAACATAGAAACATAGAAAATAGGTGCAGGAGCAGGCCATTCAGCCCTTCTAGCCTGCACCGCCATTCAATGAGTTCATGGCTGAACATGAAACTTCAGTACCCCCTTCCTGCTTTCTCGCCATAACCCTTGATCCCCCGAGTAGTAAGGACTTCATCTAACTCCCTTTTGAATATATTTAGTGAATTGGCCTCAACTACTTTCTGTGGTAGAGAATTCCACAGGTTCGCCACTCTCTGGGTGAAGAAGTTTCTCCTCATCTCGGTCCTAAATGGCTTACCCCTTATCCTCAGACTGTGACCCCTGGTTCTGGACTTCCCCAACATTGGGAACATTCTTTCTGCATCTAACCTGTCTAAACCCGTCAGAATTTTAAACGTTTCTATGAGGTCCCCTCTCATTCTTCTGAACTCCAGTGAATACAAGCCCAATTGATCCAATCTTTCTTGATAGGTCAGTCCCGCCATCCCGGGAATCAGTCTGGTGAACCTTCGCTGCACTCCCTCAATAGCAAGAATGTCCTTCCTCAAGTTAGGAGACCAAAACTGTACACAATACTCCAGGTGTGGCCTCACCAAGGCCCTGTACAACTGTAGCAACACCTCCCTGCCCCTGTATTCAAATCCCCTCGCTATGAAGGCCAACATGCCATTTGCTTTCTTAACCGCCTGCTGTACCTGCATGCCAACCTTCAATGACTGATGTACCATGACACCCAGGTCTCGTTGCACCTTCCCTTTTCCTAATCTGTCACCATTCAGATAATAGTCTGTCTCTCTGTTTTTACCACCAAAGTGGATAACCTCACATTTATCCACATTATACTTCATCTGCCATGCATTTGCCCACTCACCTAACCTATCCAAGTCACTCTGCAGCCTAATAGCATCCTCCTCGCAGCTCACACTGCCACCCAACTTAGTATCATCCGCAAATTTGGAGATACTGCATTTAATCCCCTCGTCTAAATCATTAATGTACAATGTAAACAGCTGGGGCCCCAGCACAGAACCTTGCGGCACTCCACTAGTCACTGCCTGCCATTCTGAAAAGTACCCGTTTACTCCTACTCTTTGCTTCCTGTCTGACAACCAGTTCTCAATCCACGTCAGCACACTACCCCCAATCCCATGTGCTTTAACTTTGCACATTAATCTCTTGTGTGGGACCTTGTCGAAAGCCTTCTGAAAGTCCAAATATACCACATCAACTGGTTCTCCTTTGTCCACTTTACTGGAAACATCCTCAAAAAATTCCAGAAGATTTGTCAAGCATGATTTCCCTTTCACAAATCCATGCTGACTTGGACCTATCATGTCATCATTTTCCAGATGCACTGCTATGACATCCTTAATAATTGATTCCATCATTTTACCCACTACTGAGGTCAGGCTGACCGGTCTATAATTCCCTGTTTTCTCTCTCCCTCCTTTTTTAAAAAGTGGGGTTACATTGGCTACCCTCCACTCCATAGGAACTGATCCAGAGTCAATGGAATGTTGGAAAATGACTGTCAATGCATCCGCTATTTCCAAGGCCACCTCCTTAAGTACTCTAGGATGCAGGCCATCAGGCCCTGGGGATTTATCTGCCTTCAATCCCATCAATTTCCCCAACACAATTTCCCGACTAATAAAGATTTCCCTCAGTTCCTCTTCCTTACTAGACCCTCTGACCCCTTTTATATCCGGAAGGTTGTTTGTATCCTCCTTAGTGAATACCAAACCAAAGTACTTGTTCAATTGATCCGCCATTTCTTTGTTCCCCGTTATGACTTCCCCTGATTCTGACTGCAGGGGACCTACGTTTGTCTTCACCAACCTTTTTCTCTTTACATACCTATAGAAACTTTTGCAATCCGCCTTAATGTTCCCTGCAAGCTTCTTCTCGTACTCCATTTTCCCTGTCCTAATCAAACCCTTTGTCCTCCTCTGCTGAGTTCTAAATTTCTCCCAGTCCCCAGGTTCGCTGCTATTTCTGGCCAATTTGTATGCCACTTCCTTGGCTTTAATACTATCCCTGATTTCCCTAGATAGCCACGGTTGAGCCACCTTCACCTTTTTATTTTTACGCCAGACAGGAATGTACAATTGTTGTACTTCATCCATGCGGTCTCTAAATGTCTGCCATTGCCCATCCACAGTCAACCCCCTAAGTATCATTCGCCAATCTATCCTAGCCAATTCACGCCTCATACCTTCAAAGTTACCCTTCTTTAAGTTCTGGACCATGGTCTCTGAAATTACTGTTTCATTCTCCATCCTAATGCAGAATTCCACCATATTATGGTCACTCTTCCCCAAGGGGCCTCGCACAATGAGATTGCTAATTAATCCTCTCTCATTACACAACACCCAGTCTAAGATGGCCTCCCCCCTAGTTGGTTCCTCAACATATTGGTCTAGAAAACCATCCCTTATGCACTCCAGGAAATCCTCCTCCACCGTATTGCTTCCAGTTTGGCTAGCCCAATCTATGTGCATATTAAAGTCACCCATTATAACTGCTACACCTTTATTGCATGCACCCCTAATTTCCTGTTTGATGCCCTCCCCAACATCCCTATTACTGTTTGGAGGTCTGTACACAACTCCTACTAACGTTTTTTGCCCTTTGGTGTTCTGCAGCTCTACCCATATAGATTCCACATCATCCAAGCTAATGTCTTTCCTAACTATTGCATTAATCTCCTCTTTAACCAGCAATGCTACCCCACCTCCTTTTCCTTTTATTCTATCCTTCCTGAATGTTGAATACCCCTGAATGTTGAGTTCCCAGCCCTGATCATCCTGGAGCCACGTCTCCGTAATCCCAATCACATCATATTTGTTAACATCTATTTGCACAATTAATTCATCCACCTTATTGCGGATACTCCTTGCATTAAGACACAAAGCCTTCAGGCTTGTTTTATTAACACCCTTTGTCCTTTTAGAATTTTGCTGTACAGTGGCCCTTTTTGTTCTTTGCCTTGGGTTTCTCTGCCCTACACTTTTCCTCATCTCCTTTCTGTCTTTTGCTTTTGGCTCCTTTTTGTTTCCCTCTGTCTCCCTGCATTGGTTCCCATCCCCCTGCCATATTAGTTTAAATCCTCCCCAACAGCACTAGCAAACACTCCCCCTAGGACATTGGTTCCAGTCCTGCCCAGGTGCAGACCGTCCGGTTTGTACTGGTCCCACCTCCCCCAGAACCGGTCCCAATGCCCCAGGAATTTGAATCCTTCCCTGCTGCACCACTGCTCAAGCCACGTATTCATCTGCGCTATCCTGCGATTCCTACTCTGACTATCACGTGGCACTGGTAGCAATCCCGAGATTACTACTTTTGAGGTCCTACTTTTTAATTTAGCTCCTAGCTCCTTAAATTCGTTTCGTAGGACCTCATCCCTTTTTTTGCCTATGTCGTTGGTACCAATGTGCACCACGACAACTGGCTGTTCTCCCTCCCATTTCAGAATGTCCTGCACCCGCTCCGAGACATCCTTGACCCTTGCACCAGGGAGGCAACATACCATCCTGGAGTCTCGGTTGCGGCCGCAGAAACGCCTATCTATTCCCCTCACAATTGAATCCCCTATCACTATCGCTCTCCCACTCTTTTTCTTGAGGGTTTCAAGGACACCCTCAAAGCCTCCTTGATAAAATGCAACATCCCCACCGACACCTGGGAGTCCCTGGCCAAAGATTACCCTAAGTGGAGGAAGAGCATGCAGGAGGGCGCTGAGCACCTCGAGCCTCGTCGCTGAGAGCATGCAGAAAGCAAGCGCAGGCAGCAGAAGGAGCGTGCGGCAAACCAGTCCCACCCACCCTTTCCTTCAACAACTGTCTGTCCCACTGTGACAGAGGCTGTAATTTCCATTTTAGACTGTTCCGTTACCTAAGAACTCGCTTTTAGAGTGGAAGCAAGTCTTCCTCGATTTCGAGGGACTGCCTACGATGATGAAAAGAGAATTGCCTGCTGCGGCACTAGTGTGATTTGGCAGGAATTCAAATTTTGACCTATATTTAAATATCTCTCATGTGACTTTCCATTGCATGTATCAGACCCTCAGCACATTAGTCTGCCCTAGTTTACATTAGATGATCTAGAGCATTAAAAGAATCATGGCTCCTTCATTTGGAGTAGGATAGGTAATTAAACTACAAAAACACAAAAACACACCTGAGGTGGAGTTGTTTAATTTTCTAACCTGGCTTTGACTTCAAAAAGGGAAAAGAAGAGGAAAGTGGAGTGAAAATGCAAGATGTAATATCACACCAGGGGCTAGAACCTCCACTTTTGTGGTTATCGCTAGCGATAATTCCGGCGTGGACATTAAAAAAAGGTTTTCAGATCGTTGGCTTCTTGCCCATTCTCAAAGCACCTAGTCTCCACTTTTGAAAATGGGCGTTACCACGAGCGATATAAAATGGGCGGCAGTGTTAAATTTTTTTGACCTTCTGCTGAAAAGTGTGGATGTCCTTAGCAATGGCATGGCAACGCTCGATTCCCGTGATTCAGGAGGTCAAGGGTCATCATGACATGCGCAGAAGAGGAGACAGAGAAAGAGGCAGCTCAGAGGGACTGAAGGCATGTCTGGGTGTGGTGTGGCTGCTTTGAGAAGAAGCAGGGAGACTTTAAAACTTCACAGCAAGTAGGCAAATAAAAAGTAGCTGTTACCAGCCACATATTTTCCCGAATTTGGCCGATAATGGAGAGAGAGGAGGAGGCATCACAGCACGCTGTGGAGACGGATGCTTGAGAGAGCAGTGAGGTGGGAGAGGAGCACATTGGAGGGCACAAAAGAGCCAGGAGGTTCTCGGACGAGACAAATGCCTCCTTCCTACAGGAGGCTGAGTCACGCTGGGATGATTTGACACAGGGAGGGCGTGGGAAGCCCATCCCAAAGGCATACCAGAAGATATGGACCGAGATAGCAGAGGTGGTCTCGTCGGTGACCAACGAGGTGCGTGAGGGCAACCAATGCTGAAAATGATTGAACGACCTTGTGGGATCCACAAGAGTATGTATTACATTGATTTACATGTACTTATGTATTTATATAATTTGATCTGTAACAGTCATGAGTGACTATCAGCAGATGTGAGGTCTTGCACTTTTACCGGGAATGTTTTACTCAAAGCCTGTGGTCACGGTGTACGTCTTTAGGTAAAGAATGATAATAATCATAATAATCATGATTACATCTGTCTGTTATGTGTTGTATCAGTCTCTGTGACAGTACCTAGCAATGATATCACGCAATGATCTCATGCCATGTCGTCCTGTCAATTTTTACAGAAGAAGCTATCGACGATGAGGTCCATGCAGAGGCGAACGGGTGGGGGGCCACTAGTCCCCAGCAACATCACGGAGATGGAGGAGCGTGTGCTCGCACTCGTGAGGAAGCACCCCCGGACAGCCACGGAAGCATCTGCAGACCCTGAAGTGATGCCATGTGAGTAAAGCTTACACCATTGCGTGATGTAAAGTCAATGGATGCCACACCCATTCATATCCGAACAATCATATATGATAGATGATCTCTAAAATTGTCATAGAAATAATGATTGCCTAATGAAAATCATTGGAATGCAAATGCGTTGATTGTCATGAAATGTGATGTCTGCGATAATTTTGAGAGCGGTGGTGCTTTTGTTGTGCATATGCTGTGTGTAGCGCTGGACTCACCTTGTGACCGTAAGACACCCTTCTCCTCTAATAACCTCATTTGTGTTTTTGAGCTCAACCAGCAGCGCGTCCCAGTGCAAGAAAACAGAAGCCAGAAGTTGGGGGCGCGGGGCCCGATTCTCCGGATGATCTTACATCTGGTGCTCAGGAGCTCCAATTCTTGCCGGTCAATTCGCTGGGTCTGTGCTCTACGGATGAGAGCGTGGACTTCGAGGAACCTGCATCGCCACGCTCCAGAAGCCATTCCACCCCAAGGCCATCTAGAGGTCGTCTGGTCATTCCCGCCTCTACTCTGGAGGTACCGGCCCCAAGCACCTTGCCACAGGGCACCCCATTTGTCCCCTGGACGGCCCCAACCCCGCGAAGGCCTCGTGGACGCGGCAGGTCTGGTCCACGAGCGCGACATGAGAGCGGAGAGATGGTATAGTTGTCCAGGAGGGCTGTAGACATTGGTGACCAGTTCATCGAAGCATTGGGGGGCATATCCCGACAGCTCTCCACCATGACTGAGTACATTCCGCGGATGGCAGAGGCCCTGGATGCAATCGGCAGGAACACTGCTGGCACAGGCTTCCCAGTGGTCCCAGAGTGCGGCACTCCACCCCTAGGTTCCGCACCACCACTGCGAACGACAAATGAGAGCAAGGACAAAGAGTCTGCTTCTGCATCAGAGAATGTTTCCCCCTCGGCACCCCCCACTCCTGTACCCGTGCAACCACTGCCTCTGTCTTCATCCCCCGCAATGAGGCACCACCTGAGGTGCTCCTCGGCCAGGCGTCGTGGAGTGAGGAGGGGAAGAGGTAGAGGTGGGGAGCAGAAGGGGAGGGGGAAGGAAAGTGAGGTGCATATGCACAGGTGATGACTGTGTTATATCTCCATCTGGGTGTATGCAATTTGTTGTAATGTATGAGGGTGGGAACCACGCTCCTGCTTTGCCTTTGTATTCTGTGTTGCTGGACATGTTGAACATGTGATTTATGTCAATAGTGGAAAAAGTGGGGTGTGGGTGGGGGTTGGGTGTTATTGTCTGTGATACTTATGATTTTAGACCAATGTTGGTATAAAACTTTTGTTATTTAACATAACCTTGTTGCGCATTGTCTCAGATAGCTGCACCGTTGCACACTGGTGATTCCTTAGCATGAAAGGGTTAAATACAACTTAACATCAATCAATGTAAACTTTAACTGGCACCAAGATGATGGGCACCATTGATGTCTGAGCTGCACGCCCACAGCAGTGTGTCAGCGTTGTCACTCACATCAACGCTCTTTCAGGCAAATCGTTCAGATATCAGTTCCTCACGTAAGAGTGGAATTTAAAAAATGCCAGCCACACCGTTGGCATTCGTTCAGAACAGTTCTACTTTTCGTGGTTGGTTTTTTGGGCGAGCAATATTGTGGGTGATATGTGTGTGAAGTGGTGAAATTGATGCTGGGTGATCTCATGGTCGCTAGTTTCGGTAAATATGTTCTTTACGACAAAAAAAAGTGGGCGGGCGGTATTATTGAATCTCGGCGTTAAATCAGTGCGGAAATTAATGCTGGCCGTTATTATAGGCGTTGATTTCTCCCATTTTGATGATTACGCCCCAAAAAAGTGGGCAGGCGGTAATATTTTTTCCCGGCATTAAGCATATGAGGAAAGTAACGCACGGCGATAAATTTCCTAAAAATGGCCGTCAGTTTCCAGTTTGTGGCTAAATGGGCGATATCTTGGTGTTATATGTCATTTCTGCAGTAAAATGGGCATTAAGTGGGCGTTTTAGCATGCAAAAAAAATGGAGGTTCTAGCCCCAGGTCTTTTTCATTGGTTTATTTAACTGTTAATCACTTGTATGGATAATAACTGGTTAGTTCTAGAGTCGATAATGCTGTACTTTAACCGGGTAAAGTGATCTATTGCTTCATCTTTTCATAGTCCATTGACAAACAATGTGGCCTAGGCAGCTGGTAACACAGCACGTTTCTCTATTGACATGCTACACTGCAGAGTGTTGGGATGCAGTTTCCCCTCTGCAAGACCTCCAGAGAGTGAGTTCTTAATCTCAGCCTGTTCACTGGGGAGACGTCTATATGGAGAGTGAACGCACCCAGAGTAGGAGAAAGAGAGGCGGAAAATCACAGGTTTAGACCACCCACACGCATGACTACTGGCAGGTTACAGAGAGGCAGAATCCGATTGCCTTTCTGCCATCTCGGTCATGAAATGATGTCTGGTGAGTGAGATGGATCCTAAACTGAACAGGAAGAAAAATCTACCAGAAAACTAGCATGCCTGGTAGACCTCACTCCTCCTGGCAAAGTTAAGAGCATTACTGTGCCAGTAACTCTACACTTCACTTTTAGAGCCATGTTTTCCATTAGATAATGCTGCATTAAATATCAAACATTTCAGGCATTACTCATACCAGTTGCCATCAGTTACACAAGCACACTATGAGGGAAATTGAATGTCTGGTCGGCATGATCATTTTTCTGCTCTCTTGTGCATTTGTCCAAACTTCCTTCATTTCTGATGATGATGACTGCTACTGCAGAGAGGGAGAAAATCAGATAGCTGACTGCAGAATATGTCACTGCTACGGGCAGATAGGTAATTAGATAACTGCTGTGGTAACACTGCCTTCAGTTACCATCAATGGTAAAATCATCCTCGAGATATTAATTGGACTGGATTTTTAAAATCTTTTTTATTTATAGGAATTTTATGGTGGCTTCACTCAATAACATGGGTTGGACTTCCACCACTAATTGATCATTATGAGAGTTTGTGTTACACTGCAAAAATAGCACACAGTCGTCTTACTAAGTAATTTGAGGATACTGGTCAGTCCTTCCAAAAGGGAAAGGTAGTCAACAGAAATTGAACATGTAAACAGCTACAGTAGCCTTTGGAAATCTGCTGTTTAGGTTATAAAGGTAACTGGAACATTGGAGCTTATGAAATAAGCTCAGCGGTGGTGACTTACATTTCTGTTAAATGTCAGAACCATCCAGTTGCCTCTCACTCCCTGGCTGAGACTGCAGAAATAAATATATTACAGTGTGCTTACCCACATACTGGTCAATTGGCCTGTTCTAAAATGCCTTAAGATATAAATTTAATTGGAATGTTTTTAAGATATGAAACCTACTCTGAGGAAATGGATAGGACAACAGTGAATCTTACAGGATTTCCATTATATCTCACTGTATCTAAAAGAGTCCTGTGGAGTTATTATTAAGGGGCAGTATGCCTTTTGTCACTCAGCAAATGTTTGTGAAAAGATAGACTCGGCTGCACTCAGTAAACAATTCTCTCTTCAACACACCCCTCTAATAGAATTTACTGGTCCTAGCAATAGACATCACAACTCCATTGTGATGTGAAGATACTATGCAGTTGCTTTTATACAGATTCAAAGATTATGCTTTATCTCTTAAATGGATATTGTGCCTTTTAGGAATATGACAACTGATGTACCTCGTTCTAATTTTTTTGTACATTGATAAAAGTATTTAATACCGCAGTTGCTTAGGTCCACAAAAGGCTTTTACTTCGTGTTTGTGCAGGTATTTTGCATTTTACTAAGCAGCTGTGAATGTAATTACCCTTCATTTGTAAAGTTTGAGCAAATATTACACATATCTCTAGTACTTTGCTTGACCCCTTTGTTTTTGGCAAGCAACACTAGCTAAGGTCCCTTAGGCCAGAATCAGCTTTTAATAATTTCAACACTTTTAATAATTTCTACAAACTATGCAGTATATGTGTGTACACCAGATATCAGTCTCGAAAGTATATATTTGCCATGATTTATTAACAATGCAATATTATTTGTTGCCTTATAATTCTTATTCAAAAAAAGTATTACGTTAAAAACATTCTTGTTCAACTGAAATATCCTTCTGTAAAGCAGTTGAAATTTATGGTCCAATATTTAAATATGTAGCCTGAAGTATAAAGCAAGTCCTGAGCAGTATCTGCTTTATATGGAGTATTGGGGCTGTAGCCTCAAGACAATGATCTGGTTTTGACTGGCAACCTGCCTCCGCAAATGGAGGAAGCAGATTGCCTCTTGCCTGCATGCTCCGAAGAGGTACTGATTTAATAACAGTGGACAAGCGGCTGGGAGCTGGGCTGTCAGCCTGTCACAGGCTGACAAATCTGTTGTTCATATGCAGGCAGGGTGCACTGATAGACTGCCATCATTGGCATCCAACCACTGCAGGCACGCAAACGTAAGTAAGCTCTCCAGCACTCAGACCAGCAATACTGCTCTCATCTTCTCTTCCTTTGAGTGCATCAGAGAAAAAAAAAGACAAGGCAACCTGCATCTCAAGAGGGTCACTTACCAATGATGGAGATATTGAGTTGGAATTGTCAGTCACTGCTGAATCTTCCATTAGGTGTTGAAGTGATCAGAAGAGACTGAGACTAGTCTCCTATTAAAGAGACAGTGTCCCTTTTGTTCTAAACATAGGCTGTGTTTTGAAAGTGTCAGAAATAACATAGCCTGAATATTTATAACAAATATTTAAATGCATCAAATAAAATCATGAGGTATATGTGCAATGTAATGTTTATTAGTCAGTAAACGGGTTACAAAATTGCTGTGTTAATCAGAAAACATAAACGCAAATAACAGTAGGAGTGAAATTTTAAAATTAAGTATGTATTCATTCTCATTCCTTCATTTCCTCTTACATTTACCATCTCATATCACGTTCCAGCTGGGACTAAAGCAAGACAGGGTGTGTTATAGATTTTTCTTTGATTGCTAGCAGCGGCACAAAGCACCGTTTAAATGAGTGGGCTGGACACTTTGCCTCCATACGGTACTCTCTGCAGTGCCTGGGCCAAGAAGTGGAGAAGTCACCTACTTGGGGCAAGTGAGTTCAAATACCATATAGCTCTGAGGCTTAAACTCACAACCTTCTGTTTCAGAATCAAGCGTTGACCCATTTCAGCTAGCAGGTCACACTACCTACAGGTACATTTGATTAACATATGTGCAGTATTGGACACCGACACTCCACAGAGACCCCATCCTCAGGTACATGTAGGTATATATCAATTTTAATATTTAGATTGAAGTTTCACCAACAATATCGGTTGACTTTTAATCATTTTATTTTGAAGCTGCATCAGACATTACATATTCATTGTTTTCTTCATTGAATCTGAGTGTAATTTTTGCAACAGAAAAATGACTAGCACACAGTGAGTTCCTATTATTTCAGAATATCATAAACATAAGCTTCACAAATTCATCAAAAAGCTTTTACCCTGGGATGAAATGTGAGCAGTTAGAAAGCATATTGTGCTAATACAACTTTTAAAATTTTGGATACAATTTATAAGAGATTCAAATTTTCAAACTGCCTAGCTGAACAACAAACGCAGACTGACTACAATATGTGTTATGCTACCTTTACAAGAAGTTAGACGATTAACAGAAATATAACAGGCACAAAGGATATTATATGAATTCTTACAAAAATATAACAACCTCTTTTCACCAGCTGAAGTATGTTGTTGTATCATTATAATTTGGTTTAATGAACATTTATTTCCTCTTTTAGATGGTTTTCAATTTTATATTTGAAATTTTGCATTGAATTTACATGACCCGGTGTCTTTAAATTAAATGTTACTGGGACCCCAGCCAACTGTTAAACCTATGATTTGCTGTTTTGGAGGAGGTAAGAGTTCAGAGGTTGAAGTTACACTTTGCTTTACTTTCTAGCAGTCAGATGCAGCACACAGCCACCCGCCCGAATACAAATGGTCTCCATTTGCCCAACAGGCAGTGATAATGAATTGGCTGATGCTGCTTCAACCACTTATTTGCCCCACTTCATACAACTCGCATAGCGGAAAGGAATATTTATTACAGGCCTGTTGAAATGAAAGGCTTTTACATTTTAATGAGCACTAAATAGGCACAAAGAAATATTGTTCATTAGCTGTAATCTGTGGAATTGCTTGAGTGAATTTCCTTTGGAGGCCGGTTTAAACTGTTCACTCAAGTAAAGCAGTTTGTATGATAATTAAGGGAGCATTTCTCTGTCAACATCTGTGCTGCTATTTATAAGACTGAAGACAGCTGATTACTCCACCAGTGCAGCTCTAGGAAGACAGACTTTTTTTCACCCTCGGAAACAATTCTGTCCACCATTGCGTGATACAAAGAATTATCTTTCTGACATCTCTTCATTAATCATATCATAGCTTCACAATGCTGGGAGATGCAAGCTGCTCGGCAGATGAGAGTGGCATGCTGCGCTGATAGGCTCACCCCAGACGTGGGGTAGGAATACCACAGCTGTTGCTGCCATCATCCACAAACTTATCACTGTGCCTTCACATGATGCCAAACTAGTGAGGCCGAGGGCCACATTTTCTGGATCAATAATAAGCCTGTGGCTTGAAAAGGTACAGCCGATTTCTGCTAAATAAATAACAATTTATTTAGCTCCCTCACATGAATTCATACTGTGATTACAGCATTGTATGTGTGCCACACGTTCAAATGGCTGCTATATGAGAATGTTTTGGTTTCATAATGTCTATTCTGTAACCTGGAGGCACGAGGTTGTGTTCTGGATTGCACATATCAGTCCTGCAGCTGAAGCATCTGCTCCATTACCCACATTTTTGGCCAGGTCCGGATTTGGGAGTTTCCAAATTCTTGGTAATAGTGAGCACATTTTGGCAATCAGGGTAGAATTAATGTTTGGCACCATCTTTTGAGAGTTGTTTCAGCAATTGCCTTTGAACTGTTGAGATCCCTGCTGCTCTATGAAATAATTTCTTCCAACCAAGTGATTAATAAAGATCCAAGCAAGGGGCTCCCCCAAAGACTTAGTGAGTAAATGCACTGGCCAGAGCAGAAGTGAGGCACACAGATCAGGAAGGGCTCGGGTTTCTCTGTGCCGATTTAGCTGGTTTTATTCATGGTGGTGAGCGGACCGGTGAAATTGGTCACCATATGCCTAGGCCAGGGAGGTGAAACCCAGAGTTCCCAATTCGGATTGTAATCCAGTAACTATTGCTGGGAAGTATCTGAATATTAAAGGACAGGATCAAGTTTAGCTAATGAGCCCCAGGATCAAATAGCTTGCCAATGTTTCACTGTCTAAACACACAGATGAAAAATGCCCCATTAAGCAAGGTACTGGAGAGCATTTGGTGTTTACAGAAACATAACCCAGCATAAGTAGATGCTTTTAGGAGAGGAGAAGAAAATAGAATCAAACAACATACATTAAATATAAACATACACACGCACAACATTTCAGCAGTGATTTTGAGGCTTTCAACTAATTAATGGGCTAGCTGAAATCCAATTACTATTCTCATAGTTTATGACATCATCGGAACCCCTTGATTAAATTTCTGCCTTGTAATCATTCCTAGTGTCCATTATTCTAATTTCACTTTAGGCTTCGCCTCCATTGAGCCACCAAATCCATAGTCGATGTTGAACCAGGACCGCAGAAGGCGAGTGCAGTACTGTGGTGTTCTTGCATGATGTATTGAAGTGGTAAGGTGCGGCTTTATGCTCCTTGGCTGATTTCTGACCTCACAGGGCATAGCCATGTATTCTGCATTTTTGCATGTCGTGGAATCTGGTAAGTTGGCCTGAGCACCAGCACCAGATTGTTTCCACAATCATGTCAAGATTTCAGGGTTATGCTGAGAGCACACATTGGCTTAATTACACCCAATATTTTATGCAAACTAGATTTAATTGGTACCACTATTAAATCCTTGTGTTCTTTTGGCTCCTGTTTGTGCACTGCTTGTCTGTTTAAACACGTGCTTCTTGGCACCCAAGCTATTCTGAAATCTGGGAATGACTTTTGTATGGTAACTTGAATTTTGTTACCTTGTTTTGAATTTCATACCGTGTTTCTACATTATGGTCCTAAATCTCCTCAGGGTGTTAAGTGGAACCGGTCTGAAAATGTCAGGGACCCAGTTGCCTCAGGTTCCCACCATTTCCTGTTTTTTTTCTTTGGTCAACCTTATAAAAAGCAGAACCTCTATTCACCTCATACAATGCCAATGATGTCAAGGGTTGACCCCAAAAAGGCAGAGTCTCGCTACACCGGGAGACCCTACTTCCCCAGCTCAGTTGGGACCTGTTGTAGGACTGGAGGCTGAGTGAGATGAGGTGTATGAATCTCCACACGGGGGTAAGTAGACCTGCCAGTGTCCAGGCGAGGAGTTGCTAACTGGGAACTGGGAAATGGGGACCTGGGCAACCCCACTCTCAAAGGCAGTTAGACACCAGATTTGCTGGTTGCATGGGGAAGGCGAGTACTGGAAATGCACCTGTAGTGGTGTTGGTGTCTGCCATTGCCATGCAAATTAGATACGCTCCACTGATATGCTGGAGAGCTCCGGCTGGGGCGGTCCCAGTGTAACCACTGGGATTGCAGCCTGCGGACTTTCAGGGACTACAACTTTAGCATTTATTTTCTATGCTGTTTCCCGATGAATTTTTGTAATAGAGGATTTATTTTGCACAGATGTCTAGCCAGAGCACAGTTGCTTCCAGCAGCTGCCAACCTTTGCTCGAACCAGATTGCTCAGCTTGAGCATTCGATTGGGCATCCCAATTGCTGTAATGGTTTGGGGGAGGAAGAGTTCTGGCAGATGGAAGAAAGGCACTTGGAGTTGTCCCCGAGGCACCTGCCGCTCACTCAGCATTGGTACACGAATCACGTTTTCAGACCCAGAACATTTACTCGGTCATGTCTGTGGAGACCTGCATTCGTCGGCCCATAGTTTCCTCCTAGTGAGATACATAATCTGGACGCAAATGAATTATGTGGTTTAAAAGATTACGGAAATTTGGCCATAAGTGTGTCACACTCCTAACTACAATGCACCTAAGTTTCCTCAATCTTTCATCAAAACCTCTGCCCGAACGAATCTTCACCCATAAAACTGTCCATGCCCCCAACTGTCAAATGCGAGTATCCTCCAATTCCGCTTGCTTGCATTGCAGGGTCTCTTAATATTGTGACCTGAATTTCAGGTGCACAGGTACTCATGGTCACCTGAAGTATTTGCAAATCAGCTGACCAGGAGATAATTGAAGCCTTCATCTTCTCTTGCTGCTACAGAAAGCTATTTTACAGCAGATTTAAAATAAAATAGAAAGATGGACCTTTTGATTGCTCGACTCCTGCTTTATGTTATAATGAAGGAGGAGGAGGAAGAGGAGGAACCAGAGACAGGAGGCCCAAAGAATGAAGCACCACAGGAGGAGACTGCATCCCATTTGCAGGTATCTAGCCCAGAGAGCAGACAAGCCTCAAGAGGCATTCCAGGAAAGGTTTGAGGAACTGTTTGCGCTTCGGCCAACTGTGTGACTTGCTCTGCGATGACTTGAAGCCTCAGTCCACATGTTGCTGAGCCATAACAGTGGAAATGAAAGTAACCACGGCCTTCAACTTTTACGAGACTGGAATCGTCGAGGTATCCACTGGGGACGTTTGTCGGATCAGTAAAGGGGAATGAGGAGCAGCATTCAACAGGTGAGTGACGCCTGGTTCCATAGGGCTAGGGAGTTCATAGAATTTCTGTGGTGGAGCAAAGGCAGAGGGCACTGAGCTTGAACAGAATTGTTGGTTTCCCCAGAGTTTTCTGAGTGATTGATGAAGCGCATGTGGCACTGAATGTTCCCGTTAAGAACCCGTAAAGCTGCGTGAACAATGTGCAGATAATCTGCGACGTAAGGCTGCACATCCTGCATGTTCATAGAATCATAGAACAGTACAGCACAGAAGGAGGCCATTCGGCCCATCGAGTTTGCGGCAGCTCTTTTGAAGAGCCATCTAGTTCATCCCACTCCCCCGCTCTTTGCCTATATACTTGCAATTTTTTTCTCCTTCAAGTATTTATCCTATTCCCTTTTGAAGGCTACTATTGAATCTGTATCTCCCACCCTATCAAGCAGTGCATTCCAAATCCTAACCACTCGTTGCGCCAAAACGTTTATTCTTATGTCACCACTGGTTCTTTTGCCAATCATCTTAAATCTGTGCTCTCTGGTTATTGACCCTTCAGTCATTGAAAACCGTTTCTCTTTATTTACTCTATCTATGTTACGTGCAGCACCCGGGTGCCTGTCACGATGCTTTTATTGTGTGGAATTTAGTAATAGCATGAATGTTTTGGGATGAAGAAATGGTGGAAGGGTAATTGGTGACAAGGTTTACCATCTGCTGACATGCCTGATGACGTCCTTTCGCGTCGCACAGACTGAAGCGGAGGAGAGGTAAAACCAAGAGCATGTGTCCATCAGGCAGGTCATTGAGAGAACCATTGGGGTTGTTGAAGAGCCACTTCAGGTGCTTGGACAGGTCTGGGGGCATACTTCAATACTCCACAGAGAGAGTGGTGAGGATTGTCATTGTGTGCTGCGCCCCGCACAACTTTGCCATGACTGATCCTGCGCTGCGGGAGTCTGAGCAAAGGACCTGGCGTATCCGCAAGGGGCATCTCTTCCAGAGGGCAGGGCTGGCAGAGCTCAGTCTGTGGCGCAGGCTTTTACCCAAAGAGCAACGCCCACAGAGGTTCCAACCAGAAGATTCGGACATTGGATGTTGTGTGCATTCTTGCCCTGCAAAGACAAAAGCAAAAATGAAAACGATTTGGTTTGCAATCCTTTAAGTGTGTGGAGCAATTGAAGGAACTATTGGTCTGCATCTTTCTGGGTCGGGGTGGGGGGGGGGGGGGTTTGGCCAACTGGTCACTAATCAGTTTCTTCTGCCTGACTGTGGCGACCCCTGTGGGTGGGGGAGGAAATTATGGCATTGTAAGTTACTTACCTTCCCTGCTCTGGCTCGGTGGTGGAATTTTTTTTGCGACACTGCTTCGCCATCCTGGGGTCTATTGACGTGTCACTCTGTGTCTCTGTCACCTCCGCCATTACCCGCCTCCTGACCTCATGAGAGAGCTGAGATGTGAGGGAAATGATGAGCCGGTCACGTCTTCCTTCTATCTTATCCAAGAGGGCCTGCAGGTCCTCATCAGCAAAGTTAAATGCCGTCTTCCTGACCTTCTCCTGTGAATCAGTCATCTGTGAGAGGGCAGAAGTTTGAGGCAGTTTAGATTCTCAAGAGAGCAATTTCAGTGAATTAATTTAAAAATGTACAGGACAGAGAGCTGTGGGCTGCTTACCTTGCACTCTCCAGCCTCACTCTGAAGGAAAACTGTTTTTTCTTTGACTTTTATATTCCTCCACCCTAGCACCTTGAGGCCCGATTGGCTCCGTTCCAATTATGTTTGAACCCCGCTGGACAATTACGCAGAAAGACGCCCATCTTTAAGTTCAGGTATATTCAAATTAGACTGCGAAGATACTTCGGTGTAACATCTGGCGCAATTTCAGGTTTAATTTCTGGATTGTGCCTACGGTGGAAACTATCGGCCATCATGCCCGTTTCACAAAAGAGGCTGTGATGGAGTTACTGCAACCTGACTGCAAACAAACTGGAAGACTGTGTTAATTATCGATTGACAGGACTTTCACTTAAAAGCTGCACTCATAGCCCCCATGAACAGTTCTATGATGCTTTTGGTAATATACGGTTCACATTAAAAAAAATATTCTGCCTAATCATCGCTGCCTTTACTGCTACCAGCTCTTTCATATAACTTTTCTGACAATAAATCTACACAGTATGTACCAAAGAAGCTGCAATCCATTTATTTCCCCACTCAAGTTCTATGTCTCTGCTTTAATGCTTACTTCTTCAGTGTGTTGCCTCAATGAGAGAGTGAAATGTGTGTTGTTGACATCCTAGTCTTGTGATCCTTCTATCACCTCAGTGGAAGGAGTGTATAGTAGCAGATTGCTGCTCTTCAATGAGGGCCTCATAATTTGGCTGTGATCATTTACTTCTTTTATCCAGATCATGAGGTAGTTCTGCTTGCATTTCAGCCCCAGCTAGTTGCACCTATCAGATACTCTTCTGCAGTTCTCTGAAAGGGCATGTCTGGGCTGAGTGGACAGGCCATCACACTGCAAGGTAATTGCCTCATTTTGCCTCTTCCTATCATGAACTAGCTGCTTGGTGCCCATTGTGGAAGACCATAGATCTGTGTGAGGAAAGACCCTTGGCCCCAACTATGGAATATGAAGTCTACCACCATAGTCCTCTCAAGCCAATCCCTTAGCCCGTCGAGACTGGAAGTGAGGTTTCTGCAAATTGGACTCCAAGGCTGAATAGCCGCAGACACAGTATTGACTAGCAAATCTGCATCTTCCCCTGAGCTCTCCATCTTCAGGACTCCTCTGTAGATCACCCTGGAATTGATATTCACTCCAAAGTGGATACAACTTTCTAAAATCCTCTTGCATGTCTGCACAGATGTATATTCTCCACCATTTCTTGCAAGGAGCTTTGAAGATTCTCAAAGGTCATAGAAATACTTCTGGTAGTTAATGCATTCAGCTCTGTGTACAGCCCATACAGTATGACCCAATTAATCCTCCAGCAGATGTATGTGTGGCCCAAGCTCAACACTTCCTCATCTGCTACCATCTCCATTTGCTACTTTTCACTTATGCTCAGTGACTTACTACAAGATACCCCCTGCTTTCCTGGGGCAAATGAATGTGACTTGGCGCTTGCAGCTTGTGGAGTTTGGACATTTTTGAACATTTGTTATAGGTAGGATATTTGGATTAATTTATATTAATATTGCTTCCTCAGGCTAGAGTACGTCATCTGCTTAGTCCTTGACCACAGAGATTGCTTTTAATGGGTGATGAATCACCACCTGCTTCAGGCTGGAGCCTTTTCCCCCTCTAGGTAGTCCAAAAGTATTTACTTTAAAAAAGGGGGGGGAGAAGAGAAAACAGGTAATTATAGACTGGTCAGCCTGATATCAGTAGTGGGGAAAATGTTGGAATCAATTATTAAAGACTTAATAGCAGCGCATTTGGAAAGCAGTGACAGGATCGGTCCAAGTCAGCATGGATTTATGAAAGGGAAATCATGCTTGACAAATCTTCTAGAATTTTTTGTGGAAGTAACTGGTAGAGTGGACAAGGGAGAACCAGGAGATGTGGTATATTTGGATTTTCAAAAGGCTTTTGACAAGGTCCCACACAAGAAATTAGTGTGCAAAATTAAAGCACATGTTATTGGGGATAATATATTGACGTGGATAGAGAACAGGTTGGCAGACAGGAAGCAAAGAGTAGGAATAAACAGGTCCTTTTCAGAATGGCAGGCAGTGACTAGTGGGGTACCGCAAGGTTCAGTGCTGGGTCTCCAGCTATTTACAATATACATTAATGATTTGGACGAAGGAATTGAATGTAATATCGCCAAGTTTGCAGATGACACTAAGCTGGGTGGCAGTGTGAGCTGTGAGGAGGATGCTAAGAGGCTGCAGAGTGACTTGGACAGGTTAGGTGAGTGGGCAAATGCATGGCAGATGCAGTATAATGTAGATAAATGTGAGGTTATCCACTTTGGTCACAAAAACAGGGAGGCAGAATACTATCTGAATGGTGACAGATTAGGGAAAGGGGAGGTGCAACGAGACCTAGGTGTCATGGTACATCAGTCATTGAAAGTTGGCATGCAGGTACAGCAGGCAGTGAAGAAGGCAAATGGCATGTTGGCCTTCATAGCGAGAGGATTTGAGTATAGGAGCAGGGAGGTCTTACTGCAGTTGTACAAGGACTTGGTGAGGCCTCACCTGGAATATTGTGTACAGTTTTGGTCTCCTAATCTGAGGAAGGACATTCTTGCTATTGAGGGAGTGCAGCGAAGGTTCACCAGACTGATTCCCGAGATGGCAGGACTGACATATGAAGAAAGATTGGATCGATTAGGCTTATATTCACTGGAATTCAAAGAATGAGAGGGGATCTCATAATAACATATAAAATTCTGACGGGATTGGACAGGTTATATGCAGGAAGAATGTTCCCGAAGTTGGGGAAGTCCAGAACCAGGGGTCACAGTCTAAGGATAAGGGGTAAGCCATTTAGGACCGAGATGAGGAGAAACTTTTTCACTCAGAGGATTGTGAACCTGTGGAATTCTCTATCACAGAAAGGGTATGGAGAGAAAGCAGGAATGGGGTACTGAAGTTGCATGTTTAGCCATGATCAGATCGAATGGTGGTACAGGCTTGAAGGCTGAATGGCCTACTCCTGCACCAATTTTCTTTGTTTCTATGTTTCTATATTTAAAACAGCTTGTTCGTGGCCTCTTCCTGTGCCTTGTTCCAAGAAAAATAGGTGTACCCTTCCACAGTGTAGAGGAAGATTTACTCTGTATCTAACCCGTGCTACACCTGCCCTGGGAGCGTTTGATGGGACAGTGTTGAGGGAGCTTTACTCTGTATCTAACCCGTGTTGTACCTGCCCTGGGAGCGTTTGTTGGGGCAGTGTAGAAGGAGCTTTACTCTGTATCTAACCCGTGCTGTACCTGGCCTGGGAGGGTTTGATGGGACAGTGTAGGGGGAGCTTTACTCTGTATCTTACATGGGCTGGACTTGCCCTGGAAGGGTTTGCTGGACAGTGTAGAGGAAGCTTTAATCTATATCTAATCCGTGCTGTCCCTGCCCTGGGAGAGTTTGATGGGACTGTGCAGCGGGAGCATTACACTATCTCTAACCCGAGCTGTACCTGCCCTGGGAGAGTTTGATGGGCAGTGTAGAGGGAGCTTTACTCTGTATCTTACCCGTGCTGTAACTGCCCTGGGAGTGTTGATGGGACAGTGTAGAGGGAGCTTTACTTTGTATATAACCTTGGGCTGTACATGCCCCGGGAGGGTTTGATGGGACAGTGTAGAGGGAGCTTTACTCTGTATCTTACATGAGTTGTATCTGCCCTGTGAATCTTTGATGGGACAACGTAGAGGGGGCTTTACTCTGTATCTAACCTGTACTGTGCCTGCCCTGGGAGGTGTCATGTATTCAACCATCATTGTAATCCATGTATAAACTGACCTAAGTTATACACTGTGAGAACAATGACCACTAGGTGGTGAACTTGTGGGAGACACTCCTAACCTGGACTTTCAGGTATAAAAGGGGATTCTCCACCCACCTTCATCACTTGAGTGCTAGCAAATAAAGGTTACTGGTCACAGAGCAACCTTCTCTCAAGCATGGGCCTCGTGTGCATTTATACTGTATAGTAAGGACATATTAGGAGGGTTTGTTGGGACTGTGTAGGGGGAGTTTTACTCTGCATCTAACATGTGCTGCACCTACCCTGGAAGAGTTTGATGGGCAATGTAGAGGGAGCTTTACACTGTACCTAATCTGTGCTGTGCATGTCCTGGGAGAGTTTGATGGGACTGTGCAGTGGGAGTTTTACTCTGTATCTAACCCATGCTGTTCCTGCCCTGGGAGAGTTTGATGGGCAGTGTAGAGGGAGCTTTACTCTGTATCTTACCCATGCTGTAACTGTCCTGGGAGTGTTTGATGGGACAATGTAGAGGAAGCTTTTCTCTGTATCTTACCCGTAGTGTACCTGCCCTGAGAGGGATTGATGGGACTGTGTGGGAGGAGCTTTATTCTGTATCCAACACAGTGCTGAACTTGGCCGGCAAGGGTTTGATGGGACAGTGTAGGGGGAGCTTTAATCTGTGTTTAACCCGTACTGTACCTGCCCTGGGAGGGTTTGATGTGACAGTGTAGAGCGAGCTTTACTCTGTATCTAACACGGGCTATACCTGCCTTGGGAGGTTTGATGGGACATTGTCGAGTGAGCATTACTCTGTATCTAACAGATGCTGTACCTTCCCTGGGAGTGTTTGATGGGACAATATAGAGGGAGCTTAACACTGTTCCTAACCTGTGCTGTATCTGCCCTGGGTGTGTTTGATTGGACAATGTAGGGGGAGCTTTACTCTGTATCTAACTCATACTGTACCTGCCCTGGGAGGATTTGATGGGCCAATGTTGAGGGAACTTTCCTCTGTATCTAACCCCATTGTGTACCTGACCCAGCAGCGTTTGATGGGACTGTGTAAAGGGAGTTTTACTCCATATCTCACCGTGCTGTACCTGCCCTGAGTGTTTGGTCAGACAGTGTCGAGGGAGCTTTACTCTGTATCTTACATGGGCTGTACCTGCCCTGTGAGTCTTTGATGGGACAATGTAGAGGGAGCTTTACTCTATCTAACTCGTGCTGTACCTGCCCTGGGAGTGTTTGGTGGCACAGTGTAGGGGGAGCTTTACTCTGTATCTTACATGGGCTGTACTTGCCTTGTGAGTCTTTGATGGGACAATGTAGAGGAAGTTTTACACTGAATCTAACCCGCACTGTACCTGCCCTGGGAGGGATGATGGGACTCTGTAGGCGGAGCTTTACTCTGTGTCTAACACTGTGCTGCATCTTTCCTGGGAGTGTTTGATGGGACAATGTAGAGGGAGCCTCACACTGTACATAATCTGTGCTGTACATGCCGTGGGAGAGTTTGATGGGACTGTGTAGTGAGAGCTTTACTCTGTATCAAATTTGTGCTGTAGCTTCCCTGGGAGTGTTTGATGGAACAATCTAAAAGGAGCTTTACTCTATATCTAACAAATGCTGTACCTGCCCTGGGAGAGTTTGATGGGACAGTGTAGAGGTAGCTTTACTCTGTATCTAACCCATGCTGTACCTGCCCTGGGAGTGTTGTATAGGACAGTCTGGAAGGAACTTTACCCTGTATCCAACCAGTGCTGTACCCGCCGAGGAACTGTTTGATAGGATAGTGTAAAGTGAGGTTTAATCTGTATCTACTTCTGAGTGTGATGGATGGGACAGTGGAGAGGAAGCTTCACTCTGTATCTAACCTGTGCTGTACCTGACCTGGGAATGTTTTATTGGACAGTGTAGCGGGAGCTTTACTCTGCATCTAACCCGTGCAATACCTGTCCTGTGAGTATTTGATTGGACAGTGTAGAGAGGGCTTTGCTCTGTATCTCACCTGCGCTGTAACTGTCCTGGGAATGTTTGGTGAGAAAGTGTAGAGGTGGCTTCACTCTATATCTAACCTGTGTTGTAACTACTCTGGGAGTGTTCTATGTGACAGTGTAGAAGGAGCTTTACTCTGTATCTAACACGTGCTGTACCTGCCCTGGGAGTGTTGTATGGGACAGTGTCGAAGGTGCTTAATTCTGTATCTAACCAGTGCTGTTCCTGTTATGCAAGTGTTTGATGGGACAGTGTAGATGGAGCTCTACTCTGTATCTAATCCATGCTGCACCTGCCCTGGAAGTGTTGTATGGGACAGTGTTGAGGGAGAATTACTCTGTATCTGACCTGTGCTGTACCTGTCCTGAGAATGTATGATGGGATAGTTTGGAGGGAGCTTTATCCTGTATCTAACCCATGCTGTACCTGTCCTGGGAATGTTTGATGGGACAGTGTAGAGGTAGCTTTACTCTGTATCTTTCCCATGCTGGACCTGCCTTGGGAGTGTTTAATCGAAAGTATAGAGGGAGCTTTACTCTGTATCTCACCTGCGCAGTACCTGCCCTGGGACTGTTTGATGGAACAGTGTAGAGGAGCTTTACTCTGTATCTCATCTGTGCAGTACCTGCCCTGGGTGTGATGGATGGAACAGTGTAGATGGAGCTTTATCCTGTATCTAACCTGTGCTATACCTGCTTTGGAAGTGTTTGATGGGACAGTGTTGAGGGAGAATTACTCTGTATCAAACCCATGCTCTACCTGCCCTGGGAGTGTTTGATGGGACAACGTAGAGGGAGCTTTAATCTTTATCTAACCCGTGCTGTACCTGCCGTGTGTGTGTATGATGGGACAGTGTAGTGGAAGCTTTATTCTGTATCTAACGCGTGCTGTACCTGCCCTGGGAGTGTTTAATGATCAGTGTAGAGGGAGTTTTACTCTGTATCGAACCCATGCTCTACCTGCCCTGGGAATGTTTGTTGGGACAGTGCAGAGGGAGCTTTATTCTTTGTCTAAGTTGTACTGTACCTGTCCCAGGAGTGTTTGATGGGACTGTGTAGAGGGAGCTTTACTCTGTATCTAACCCATACTGTACCTGCCCTGGAACTATTTGATAGGACAGTGTAGAGAGAGCTTTACTCTGTATCTAACCCGTGCTCTACTTGCTCTTTGTGTGAGGGATAGGACAGTGTAGATGGAGCATTACTCTCTATCTAACCTGTGCTGTACCTGCTCTGGAAGTGTTTGAAGGGACAGTGTAGAGGGAGAAGTATTCTGTATATGACCCATGTTGGATCTGCCCTGGGAGTGTTTAATGGAAAGTGTAGAGGGAGCTTTACTCTGTATCGAAGCCATGCTGTACCTGCCCTGCGAGTGTTTAATGGACAGTGTAGATGGAGTTTTACTCTATATTGAACCCATGTTCTACCTGCCCTGGGAGTGTTTGATGGGACAGTCTGGAAGGAGCTTTACCTTGTATCTAACCCATACTGTACCTGCCCTGAAAGTGTTTGATATGACAGTGTAGAGGAAGCTTTACTCTGTATCTAACCCGTGCTCTACATGCCCTGGGAGGGTTTGATGGGTCAGGGTAGAGGGAGCTTTACTCTGTATCTAACCCGTATTGTACCTGTCCTTGGAGTGTTTGATAGGACAGTGTAGAGGGAGCTTTACTTTGTATCTAAACCATGCTGTGCCTGCCCTGGGAGTGTTGTATGGGACAGTCTGGATGGAGCTTTATTCTGTATCAAACCCGTGCTGTCCCTGCCCTGGGAGTGTTTGAAGGGACAGTGTCAAAGGAGCTTTACTCTGTAGCTAACCGGTGTTATACCTGCCCTGGAAATGTTTGATGGGACAGTGTAGACGGAGCTTTACTCCGTATCTAACCCATGCTGTACCTGCCCTGGAAGTGTTTGATGGGACAGTGTTGAGGGAGAATTATTCTGTATTTGACGCTGTGCTGTACCATCCCTGGGAGTGTTTAATGGGACAGTGTAGAGGGAGCTTTGCTCTGTATCGAACCCGTGCTCTACCTGTTATGGGAGTGTCAGATGGGACAGTGTAGAGGGAGCTTTAAGCTACATCTCACCTGCGCTGTTCCTGCACTGGCAGTGTTGTATGTGACAGTCTGGAAAGAGCTGTACCCTGTATCTAACCCATGCTGTTCCTGCCCTGGAATTGTTAGATAGGACAGTGGAGAGGGAGCTTTACTCCGTATCTAATCCATGCTCTATTTGCTCTGGGTGTGATGGTTGCGACAATGCAGATGGAGCTTTATCCTGTATCTAACCCAGCTGTACCTGCCCTGGAAGTGTTTGATAGGACAGTGTAGAGGGAGCATTACTCTGAATCTAACCCGTGCTGTACCTGCCCTGGAAGTGTTTGATTGGACAGTGTAGATGGAGCATTACTCTGTATCTGACCCTTGCTGGAACCTGCCCTGGGAATTTTTGATGAGACAATGTAGAGGGAGCTTCACTCTGTATCTCACCAGTGTCTGTATCTCACCAGTGTCTGTACCTGTCCTGGGAGTCTTTGATGTGACAGTATAGATGGAGCTTTACTCTGTATCTAACCTGTACTGTACCTGTCCTAGGAATGATTGATGGGACAGTGTAGAGGGAGCTTTACTCTGTACCTGACCTGTGCTGTACCTGCCCTGGAAGTGTTTGATAGGACAGTGTAGAGGGAGCTTTACTCTGTATCTAACCCATGCTCTACTTGCCCTTGGTGTGATGGATGGAACAGTGGATGGGAGCTTTATCCTGTATCTAGCATGTACTGTACCTGCCTGAAAGTGTTTGATTGGACATTGTAGAGGGAGCTTTACTCACTATCTAATCCATGCTGTAACTGCCCTGGGAGTGTTTGATGGGACAGTGTACAGAGCTTCTGCTATCTCCACCTTTGCTTCATTCAGCAAACTCGAGTGCATTACATCGGGACTGGATGACTTGTTAACTTGAAGAGAAGCCAACCTATTTATCATCTCCTTTCTATTTTGAGCTGATCCAATATCTCTACTGCCTCTCCTCTCCTGCAACATTAACTTAATTCTCTTCTTTTGTCAAGACAGATGTAAAGTAATCAATCAGTACCCCAGTCCTGCCCTCTGCCTCCACACAATGTTTTCCTTTTTGTCCCTAATCAGCCCCACATTTATGACGGGTGAAAAGGGATTGGGGTGTTGCAGACTCCAGGAGGGCGATTTTCGCTAAATACTTTGGGTGGTAAAGAGCTGGTCAAGGTGGGGTCTTAAGCTGATGCAGCCGTTTAGCTCATGTTTAGCACAAGCTGCAATCTTGGTAAAGGAGTTGAAGACCGTGCTCGGAATGGCTGCCCAGAGGCATTTTGAACTGACGGCCACTTAAAATGCCTGATAACGCTCATTAAAGTGGCTGCATGGCATTCTGGTGGCTAGCGCTTCAACTAACGGCCACTTCTAACAGCAACCAACTGGGAGTAAAAATGGCGTTTATGTCGATTTCAAGGGCTACTTAAAGGGATACTCACCACTTAAAGGTACACTCACCATTTAAAGGGGAACCCACCATTTCATGGTCATTGTTGCTGGAGCTGTGAAGACGATCTCTGAAACACATCGAGTGACTTTCTCGGACATTTTGTCAAGACTTCATCAACACTTGAGCAACATTTATTCCAGAAAATCTCTGAGGATTTCCCCTAAGTGCTGTGCTACTCCACCTTATTGGACACCTAATAAGAGTCACCAGGAGAAAGGGAGTGCTTGGTCCTGGTCATCTTGCCAGGGACTCCCCTTGGTCTGGATGAGGAATGGGAGGAGGACATGAGACCAGGAACAGCAGCACCAACTGCTGCAGGAGAGAGAGACAGGAGGGCGAGGTGGCATCCTTTGTGGTAAGGGTAGAGGGGGTCAGGGGAGAGGACTTTAAGAAGACAGTTGGTAGAGGAGAAGAGCAGTCGGGGCTTATCTATGCATTCTAGGATGATCAGTTGTGACAGAGGAGAGCAGGACCCAATACTGCTTGAGGTGGTCCAGCCAGATCTGGCAATGAATGACTAAACCAACAACAACTTACTCAACAAGGAGTCCTCTGAATTGAAGATCTCCCTGCTGCCCAAGGACACACTGGAGGGGGAGCTGCCCAGTTTATTTCCAAGCATCCTGTCTCTCTAGGAGAAGCAACCAGGGCATTTTTCCATCACAGAGTGTCTGTGCCGGGTACTGGATGTTGCCATAGAGATGAAGTATCTGGGGCTGAAAGCACAGGTGGACAATCTGCTTAAAAGTCTCCAGCAGCAGATGTGTGTTTTGGCTGGGTATGATAACCATCTTGCTGCGAAGAAATGCAAGAAGATCTTTTGCTGTTTTGAAGTTCTGGCCCCAGCTTATGAAGATTCAATGCTCAAACTTATCCTTTCGTAGTTAAAGGACACTGAACAAAAACTGAGAGTAGGAGTACTGAGGCAGCTCATCATATCAGTCTCCCCACAATCTGAGAGCAAGGCTCAGATTGTGGAAACCTTAAAACCACTTCTCCAAAACAAGAGCAGCAATCAGGAGAAGAAGCTCGTTGCCCAGGCAATCTGTGTCGTGGCCCAGCAAGGTTACCTTGAGCTAGAGGGAGAAAAGGCAATGGTAGAATTTGTCACCCAAGAGTGTGCTGCATCTGTTGATTCAAGGACCTTGGTACTATTCAATACAGATGAGGAATTAGTGACTGTATGTGAAACAGTAATGTGTGTAATCACAACTGCAGTTAAGATGGAGGATATCCTTTGGCCATTCTTACTGCAGTTTGTCACTAGGAGAGAGGCGGGAGTCGAGAGAGGCAGCGGCCTATAAAAGGCTCAGCAGTCCGGGGAGCGTCGAGAGAGGCGGGAGTCCAGAGAGGCAGCGGCCGATAAAAGGCTCAGCAGTCCGGGGAGCGTCGAGAGAGGCGGGAGTCCAGAGAGGCAGCGGCCTATAAAAGGCTCAGCAGTCCGGGGAGCGTCGAGAGAGGCGGGAGTCCAGAGAGACGTACCGGTGCAGCTCCAGCTGGGAGAGAAGGCAAAAAAGTAGTAGAAGGAAATCAAAAGGTGACGTCACAGCCAACGTGGTAAGTGATTGGCTGCTGATTGGTGAGTAGTTTTTCTTTTTCTTTATTAGTCAGTAACTTTTAACATTGTTGTCGGCAATTTAAGTGTATCTAAGGGTTAAGTCATGGCAGGACAGCTCGGTCACGTGATATGCTCCTCCTGTACCATGTGGGAACACGGGGACAACACCAGTGTCCCTGACGACTACATGTGCGGGAAGTGTGTCCACCTCCGGCTACTGACGGTCCGCGTTGCGGAGTTGGAGCTGAAGGTGGATTCACTCTGGAGCATCCACGATGCTGAGAATGACGTGAGTATCACGTGTAGCGAGTTGGTCTTACTGCAGGAGAAGGGTCCACAGCCAGCGAGGGAATGGAAGACCAGCAGGAAGAGTAGTGCAAGGAAGGTAGTGCAGGGGTCCCCTGTGGTCATCCCCCTGCAAAACAGATACACCGCTTTGAGTACTGTTGAGGGGGATGACTCATCAGGGGAGGGCAGCAGCAGCCAAGTTCATGGCACCGTGGCTGGCTCTGTTGCACAGGAGGGCAGGAAAAAGAGTGGAAGAGCGATAGTGATAGGGGATTCAATTGTAAGGGGAATAGATAGGCGTTTCTGCGGACGCAACCGAGACTCCAGGATGGTATGTTGCCTCCCTGGTGCAAGGGTCAAGGATGTCTCGGAGCGGGTGGAGGACATTCTAAAAAGGGAGGGAGAACAGCCAGTTGTCGTGGTGCACGTTGGTACCAATGACATAGGTAAAAAAAGGGATGAGTTCCTACGAAATGAATTTAAGGAGCTAGGAGCTAAATTAAAAAGTAGGACCTCAAAAGTAGTAATCTCGGGATTGCTACCAGTGCCACGTGCTAGTCAGAGTAGGAATCACAGGATAGCTCAGATGAATACGTGGCTTGAGCAATGGTGCAGCAGGGAGGGATTCAAATTCCTGGGGCATTGGAACCGGTTCTGGGGGAGGTGGGACCAGTACAATCCGGACGGTCTGCACCTGGGCAGAATCGGAACCAATGTCCTCGGGGGAGTGTTTGCTAGTGCTGTTGGGGAGGAGTTAAACTAATATGGCAGGGGGATGGGAACCAATGCAGGGAGATAGAGGGAAACAAAAAGGAGGCAAAAACAAAAGACAGAAAGGAGATGAGGAAAAGTGGAGGGCAGAGAAACCCAAGGCAAAGAACAAAAAGGGCCATTGTACAGCAAAATTCTAAAAGGACAGAGGGTGTTAAAAAAACAAGCCTAAAGGCTTTGTGTCTTAATGCAAGGAGTATCCGCAATAAGGTGGATGAATTAACTGTGCAAATAGATGTTAACAAATATGATGTGATTGGGATTACGGAGACGTGGCTCCAGGATGAGCAGGGCTGGGAACTCAACATCCAGGGGTATTCAACATTCAGGAAGGATAGAATAAAAGGAAAAGGAGGTGGGGTAGCATTGCTGGTTAAGGAGGAGATTAAGGCAATAGTTAGGAAGGACATTAGCTTGGATGATGTGGAATCTATATGGGTAGAGCTGCAGAACACCAAAGGGCAAAAAACGTTAGTGGGAGTTGTGTACAGACCTCCAAACAGTAGTAGTGATGTTGGGGAGGGCATCAAACAGGAAATTAGGGGTGCGTGCAATAAAGGTGCAGCAGTTATAATGGGTGACTTTAATATGCACATAGATTGGGCTAACCAAACTGGAAGCAATACGGTGGAGGAGGATTTTCTGGAGTGCATAAGGGATGGTTTTTTAGACCAATATGTCGAGGAACCAACTAGGGGGGAGGCCATCTTAGACTGGGTGTTATGTAATGAGAAAGGATTAATTAGCAATCTCGTTGTGCGAGGCCCCTTGGGGAAGAGTGACCATAATATGGTGGAATTCTGCATTAGGATGGAGAATGAAACAGTTAATTCAGAGACCATGGTCCAGAACTTAAAGAAGGCTAACTTTGAAGGTATGAGGCGTGAATTGGCTGAGATGGATTGGCGAATGATACTTAAGGGGTTGACTGTGGATGGGCAATGGCAGACATTTAGAGACCGCATGGATGAACTACAACAATTGTACATTCCTGTCTGGCATAGAAATAAAAAAGGGAAGGTGGCTCAACCGTGGCTATCAAGGGAAATCAGGGATAGTATTAAAGCCAAGGAAGTGGCATACAAATTGGCCAGAAATAGCAGCGAACCTGGGGACTGGGAGAAATTTAGAACTCAGCAGAGGAGGACAAAGGGTTTGATTAGGGCAGGGAAAATGGAGTATGAGAAGAAGCTTGCAGGGAACATCAAGACGGATTGCAAAAGTTTCTATAGATATGTAAAGAGAAAAAGGTTAGTAAAGACAAATGTAGGTCCCCTGCAGTCAGAATCAGGGGAAGTCATAACGGGGAACAAAGAAATGGCGGACCAATTGAACAAGTACTTTGGTTCGGTATTCACGAAGGAGGACACGAACAACCTTCCGGTTATAAAAGGGGTCGGGGGGTCTAGTAAGGAGGAGGAACTGAGGGAAATCCTTATTAGCCGGGAAATTGTGTTGGGGAAATTGATGGGATTGAAGGCCGATAAATCCCCAGGGCCTGATGGACTGCATCCCAGAGTACTTAAGGAGGTGGCCTTGGAAATAGTGGATGCATTGACAGTCATTTTCCAACATTCCATTGACTCTGGATCAGTTCCTATGGAGTGGAGGGTAGCCAATGTAACCCCACTTTTTAAAAAAGGAGGGAGAGAGAAAACAGGGAATTATAGACCGGTCAGCCTGACATCGGTAGTGGGTAAAATGATGGAATCAATTATTAAGGATGTCATAGCAGTGCATTTGGAAAGAGGTGACATGATAGGTCCAAGTCAGCATGGATTTGTGAAAGGGAAATCATGCTTGACAAATCTTCTGGAATTTTTTGAGGATGTTTCCAGTAGAGTGGATAAGGGAGAACCAGTTGATGTGGTATATTTGGACTTTCAGAAGGCGTTCGACAAGGTCCCACACAAGAGATTGATGTGCAAAGTTAGAGCACATGGGATTGGGGGTAGTGTACTGACATGGATTGAGAACTGGTTGTCAGACAGGAAGCAAAGAGTAGGAGTAAATGGGTACTTTTCAGAATGGCAGGCAGTGACTAGTGGGGTACCGCAAGGTTCTGTGCTGGGGCCCCAGCTGTTTACACTGTACATTAATGATTTAGATGAGGGGATTAAATGTAGTATCTCCAAATTTGCGGATGACACTAAGTTGGGTGGCAGTGTGAGCTGCGAGGAGGATGCTGTGAGGCTGCAGAGCGACTTGGATAGGTTAGGTGAGTGGGCAAATGCATGGCAGATGAAGTATAATGTGGATAAATGTGAGGTTATCCACTTTGGTGGTAAAAACAGAGAGACAGACTATTATCTGAATGGTGACAGATTAGGAAAAGGGGAGGTGCAAAGAGACCTGGGTGTCATGGTACATCAGTCATTGAAGGTTGGCATGCAGGTGCAGCAGGCGGTTAAGAAAGCAAATGGCATGTTGGCCTTCATAGCAAGGGGATTTGAGTACAGGGGCAGGGAGGTGTTGCTACAGTTGTACAGGGCATTGGT
Source organism: Pristiophorus japonicus (assembly GCF_044704955.1). Taxonomy (NCBI): domain Eukaryota; kingdom Metazoa; phylum Chordata; class Chondrichthyes; family Pristiophoridae; genus Pristiophorus; species Pristiophorus japonicus. The sequence goes on from NC_091985.1 coordinate 70,778,891, forward strand.
GAGGCCACACCTGGAGTATTGTGTACAGTTTTGGTCTCCTAACCTGAGGAAGGACATTCTTGCTATTGAGGGAGTGCAGCGAAGGTTCACCAGACTGATTCCCGGGATGGCGGGACTGACCTATCAAGAAAGACTGGATCAACTGGGCTTGTATTCACTGGAGTTCAGAAGAATGAGAGGGGACCTCATAGAAACATATAAAATTCTGACGGGGTTAGACAGGTTAGATGCAGGAAGAATGTTCCCAATGTTGGGGAAGTCCAGAACCAGGGGTCACAGTCTAAGGATAAGGGGTAAGCCATTTAGGACCGAGATGCGGAGGAACTTCTTCACCCAGAGAGTGGTGAACCTGTGGAATTCTCTACCACAGAAAGTTGTTGAGGCCAATTCACTAAATATATTCAAAAAGGAGTTAGATGAGGTCCTTACTGCTAGGGGGATCAAGGGGTATGGCGAGAAAGCAGGAATTGAAGTTGAATGTTCAGCCATGAACTCATTGAATGGCGGTGCAGGCTAGAAGGGCCGAATGGCCTACTCCTGCACCTATTTTCTATGTTTCTATGTTTCTATGTTTCTATGACCCAATACACCACTGCTTCAACAATAATACGTAACTGTGCTGCACATCTTGGAAAAAAGAAACTGCAAGCCGACAGTGAAAGATATTTCCTCACTTGCAATGAAGATGTCAATCTCCCTAAAGCTTAGACATTGCTGACCCGGCTCCTTGTCGTGTCTTGTTGCCCATATCAGGGAGGAAGCCGAGGAACTGCAGCACTGAGACTAATGCAAGTTCTGAGCTTCAATAGCCACCCAGCAACAGTGAGGGGGTGGGAAGAGGAGCTTCCTTCATTGGTAGAGGAACCGTTGACAAATTCAAAGGAGTCTCTGGCCCAAAGGGAATAGGAGGAGAAATTATTGCTGGTCTTGTCCACATCTCTCAATGCCATTGATGACGAGGAATGGACATGTCAGCTCGCTGATCAAATACACAAAGAGATCAGCACCAGCAATCTTTCTCCACAAGAGAAGGGCTTTCTCTACAAATCTCTGGAGACAGTGCTCCGTCACACCCACACTAAGGAAATAAAGGGGGAGCTTTCCAAAATGCTACTGCGTGTGCAGCACAGTGAGAGTGCGGAGAGAGAGGGTGCAGTCCTTGCCATTGGTTTCTGTGCCATGACATACTTTGGTGAAATCCTCAGTAGCCTGAAGGAGTTTGCTAACTCCAATTATTGAGGTAAAAAGAAGACTTCTCTTCCTCAAGGTAGACTCCCTGATATAAGGAATCGACACCTGCCCTTTGACATAGCGACCACGGAAACACTCAGACGAAACCTTCGGTTCAACCAGTTTTTTCGAGTATATGCAAGGAAAGAGTTCAAACATGAACCTTCCCGGAACAATGGTTCTCACCCACAATTATACAACAAACCGAAGTGTGTGACTCTCCACAAAAGCACCGGTTGGTTTACTGTTTATCAGCGAAGTTACATTGATTTGTCGTCTCTTATCAGACTGGCTCTAAATGGTGTTTCCCAACTGTCCATCTCCCGTCATATGTCAATTTGTGTTGTTCAGTGATGTGAACTTTGCCTTAGTCCCCATGAAGTGTGAAGTAACTGTGTTCCCAAACACCGGCTTTCTTATCTCTTCCCCGAGAGAACTATCGCCAAATGTTATGTATCTTAATTGCTGACCTCTACTGTCCTTGTTATTCAGTACTGAGTGTATGTTTTCATCTTCTATCAGTCTGTGCTAAGGGTCAATGCAGTGTTGGCTACTTATGATGGTTCATTAACCATCAAGCTTTGCAACATAGCAAGCTTTGCTGCTTCCCCCTCTTAAAACCCATTCAAGCAAGTGTATAAGCATGCTTTACATACATAAGCGAGTTTTATATTCAATTACAATTGATATAAAGACAGAGGAACACCCGATTCCTCAGAACCTCCTAATACTGATAAGCCCTACAATTTAGTTCGGGTATCGGTTTTCCTCCCCTTACACAACCACTTTAAGAAAGCTAAAGGTTTCTTGAATATTCTTCAGGACAAGTCTGATGGGGATTTGGCTGAAGCCAAGAGCACTCTGGCTCTGTGTTACGGGAACATGGCCTTCTACGCACCTGAGGAACTAGTGCTGTCCACAATTGAGACCCACATTCTGCCAGCTGTATTCAACCAATACACCACAACTGGGGCAGGAGAAAAGGTCAATCCAGGGATGTTACCCTAAAGCTCAGCCTGATAAAGACCATTACTCTGATAGCCAGATCCCTACATTCAAATCGCCAGAGAGCTCTCCTCAACTTTATCAGAAATAGGGAGCTGCTGACGTACATGCTGGATTTTATCGAGGCCGAGCCACCAGAGCTGCTGCAGAGCCCTGTTTGACAGTTAGCCATGGTCGCCTGCACATATCTGATAAAATTAAACATTGAAACAACCAAAGCGGACATCTGCCAATTGATCCAAGCCTGCTTGACCAGTGCTTTCAGCTTTTTACCTCCAGAACTGGACAATGCCAAGGATATGAATGGTGATAGAAAAGAGATAGCAATACTTTATACCCAAACCATGAGTGCCCTGGAAGAGCTTCTGAAGCAATTATTGCTTCAGGACCTGATCCCTGAAGGACTTGAGGTCATTTTGCACCAGTTAGCAGTCTGGATTATTTCAGGAGCAGCTCACAAGTGCGAGAGAGCCATGGTCATGAAATAACAGCTGCTAACATTTTACAGGGAGCAGCTCAATGTTCATCATGTAGCACCTGAAAATAACATGGGGACTCTGATTGGATGACTGATGCTGTGTTGTGCCGACCCATCGCTTCCCTTTCGACAGATGGCTCTGGACACCTTGTACACCATCCTGGCCATTCAGATATCATATGAAGGTACCAATCGGGATCAGCAAAAGGAGCAATTGGAGGTTCTGAAAGCAGTCAGGGAACAGTTAATTATCCCTGATGCTTCAGTCCTCTTTCAAACTTGCTGCCAGATCGTGGAGGTCATTTCCAAGTGTTTGCCCCATGACCAGCTGACAAACTTGCTCTTCGTGTCCTTCAAAGGATTGTCCGACCAACACCTCAGCTTTTCCAGTGCAGCCGCTGTCCTCATGAAAGTCATTATTGAAAGATGTGGCAGTGAACTTCGGGATCATGTGACAGAGATAATTCACGTGTTGAGTATTCAGTTGGAGTCAGTTCTTCATGAGGAGGTGAAACTTTTGGTTTTAAGGAGCATTGCCATTTTGGCCTCCCACAACAGAGCAACAGTTGTGTCCTGTCTCCTCACCTACCCTGTCCCTTTGGACAAGTACCTTAGTGACATGTGGCAATCGATGACAGAGAACACTGACTGTGCCACGAGTAAAATGAGAGAGCTGCTGGACATCCTCAATAATCAGCTGCCATTTCCGATAAGCAGAATCAATCCTGACAAAACAACCAAACATTCGAGCCAAGAATGCCTGGCTGCCATCTGTGGGCTGCATGAGATGATAAATGAGTCCGAGTCGACAAAGGCGGTGACATCGTAATTCCCGCAGATATTTAGTGCCCTGCTCATTTATCTTAACACTTGCACGAATGTTTGTCTGGTCAGTGGTTTGGTTCCTGATGGTAAATTCCAGCAGAGGGAAATCTCCATTGAGCCGATAATACCTGAGAGCAGCGATTTGTGCGTGAACTGTGTGCAGACGCTGAAGGTCCTGCTAGCACGGACAAATAATGAAGCAGTGCTGAACAACATGGAGCAAAGTGGAGGATGGGACCAGATAATGGATCTCCGCAAGTCCCACAAGGGCGTTGTCTTGCTGGCCAGGGCAATGGGGAGATTTACTGGCCCCAGTCTGACTGGCGTTGTGACACTGCTGGCAGCCCAAATCCTTACGCTCCAAGACTGTCAGGCAGTCACCGTGGCTTCCTTCTTTTCAGAGCTGTTGAAATCCCCACTGGCTTCACAGCAGCAGCTCACTTGCATTCTGGTGAGTAGATTGCAAAGCTGTTTGCTCTGTGATTCTCCAGTTGTCCATTTGGTGTGTGTCAGAGGCCTATACAACATTCAAGTGCATCATGATACTCAAAGTTTGTCTGAGAACATGATACACACAATGATTACCAGGAGAACCAGATGGAAGTGGTATTATTTGAGGTGCTGTCATGTCTCTCAAAGCACTTAATCCTGTCAGGAGCAAACACCATCCAAACCTTTATAGGGAAAATCCTCGCCAGGATTCAACCTCTCTTTGAGGCTGAATCTGATAAGGTGCGGGCTGAAGCATTCAGTATGTTAGGGATCTTGGCCAAATGTGGAATGGGAAGTTCCAAATCCTCCTTCTGCCGACAGGTCCATTCCAACCTGGTGCACTTGTTGTTGCACCTGGATGGATAGAGTGAGGGGGTGACCAGGACTTGTTCTGCACTCCAATTGCTCTTCCCACTCATTGGATCTGTCGAGGCTTCCTCACTGATCGACAATTATGAGGATATGCCCACCAGGAGTTACATGGGCTTCTTAAGAAGCATTTCACGCCAGTTGGCTCGAGATCTCTCGAAGCGGATCACGTCGTATGACCAGGATTGCCAGTCATTCTTCCAGGACCCCCAGGAACAACTGTGAGCAGGTGCAAAGATCTTGGCATGTATACTGCACCAACAGTCGGAAATTGTCCGACTTACCCGGAGGGTCAGCTGGTGGAAAATGAGCGCCATGAACTGCTGGTGTTCACCATCATCATCATAGGCAGTTCCGCCCCCTCCCCCCGTGCTCACACCTGTCCTGGGCCCAGATCACATCGCTCTGTAATCTCTCGCCACATCTTTTCCCCGGCCTCGCTGCTCCTGCTCCCTCAAAGTCTCCCTGATAAAGTGCGACATCCTCACTGACACCTGGGAGTCCCTGGCCATAGACAGTCCTAAGTGGAGGAAGTGCATTTGGGAGGGCACTGAGCTCCTTGAGTATCGTCGCCGAGAGCATGCAGAAATCAGCGCAGGCGCGGAAGGAATGTGTGGCAAACCAGGCTCGCTGCCCACCCTTTCCCTAAATATATTCAAAAAGGGGTTAGATGTAGTCCTTACTACTAGGGGGATTAAGGGGTATGGCGAGAAAGCAGGAATGGGGTACTGAAGTTGCATGTTCAGCCATGAACTCATTGAATGGCGGTGCAGGCTCGAAGGGCCGAATGGACTACTCCTGCACCTATTTTCTATGTTTCTATGTTTCTATGACTATCTGTCCCACCTGTGACAGAGACTGTGGTTCTCATATTGGACTGTACAGCCACCTAAGAACTCATGCTAAGAGTGGAAGCAAGTCTTCCTCGATTCCGAAGGACTGCCTATGATGATGATGTACCTGCCCATGCTCCAATCAGTGACCTGTACCTTGGTGACGTCCAATCCAGTCGCTCTCTTCACAACCATCACTCTCCAGCACTCACTGTACCTTGAAGTGGTATAGTCCTTTGAATGCCCCGACCTGCTGATGGTCCTTGCTGCCATTCACCAACAGACTGAAGGCTCAATGCTCAGGCCACCAACCTTCTCCACCTCCTCTCAGCAGCAAACTGATCAATCATTCAACCTGATTTCTAAATATGTAATTTTATGGCTTGTAAATGGCAGAGAGTTGTATGGCACAGGGTTGTGGGGATCTGGAACTCACTGGCTGGAAGAGTGGTGGATGCAGAAACCCTCACCACTCATAAGAGATGGTTGGATGGGCATTTAAAGTGCCGTAACCTGCAGGGTTACAGATCTAGAGATGGTAATTAGGATTAAACTGGATAGCCTCTTGTTGGCCGGTGCAGATATAATGGTAACTACTGCAGGGAATCGAATATTGCCAGGGTGATGATCTGGACGAGTTTCGATCACCTAGATGGGTTGGAGTGGAATTTTCCCAGATTTTTTTCCCTAAATTGGCCTGGGTTTTTATCTGGTTTTTGCCTCTCCCAGGAGATCACATGGCACCGGTTGGGGTCGAGTGTAGAATGTTTCAGTGTAATGGGTGTCGCAGTTGTGTGGGGCGGACTGGTTGGGCTGGGTGCTCTTTACCTTTCCTCCATTGTTCATTGTTCATAGGTTTATATGTAATCTTCAAGGCTGCTGACTGAGGGCCGTGCAGCTCTTTGTTGGCTGGCGCGGACACAATTGGCCGAAATGGCCTTCTTCTGCGCTATAAATTTCTATGTTTCTAAATAAGTTGATATCCTGTTGTTCCATTATGACTATGCGTGGATCTTTAAAAGGTGCAGGTTCCATTGCTGTGTGACTGGTAGTGAACTTTCCTGATACTCTCACACACACACTCACACCTGACATTAGATACAGATCCTGCTCCTCACTCCTCGCTGGTTCACCATGCTAGTTTATTTATAGACCCTGTCCCCTTACAAACAGTGCAGGGATTTGCCCGTGCATTCCCAAAGTGCATCACTTCGCACTTATTCACATTAACTTGCATCTGCCATGTGTCTGCCCATTTTACCAGCCTATGTGCTCCTGAAATCTGATACTATCCTGCTCACCATTTACTGTGTTGCCAAGGTTTGTATCATGTGCAACCTTTGACATTGCACTTAATGTCGCAAAATGTCCCAAGGCGCTTAACATGAGCAATAGCAATAAAAACATTTTTTGACACCGAGCCATAGAAGGATGTATCGAGATAGACGGACAGACAGGAGAAAGCTTGAGGAAAAAGGAGGGCTCGGGCGAGTAGGAGTGAAAGTCACAGAGGAACACGATTGAGAAAGGAACAGACATTGAGACGATTGGATGGGAGAAAGACTCACAAAGCAGCAAATCAATTTGGGATAGAGAGCAGGGTCAGAGAGGAAGAACTGCGAGTTCTGTTAGGATGGATGCTCATTTGTTAGGAATAAATGCTCGCCTGTTTGATAGTAAGAAATCACCCCCATGTTATCAATCTTCTGCCTTCAGTATTTTCATTTAAAGAGAGCAGACATCCACGTTTTGTCGGAGCATTAGGGCAACCATTGCACATATCAGCTACAGCAATCATGCTTTCTCAACCTGCCCTGCCAACATCAACGATTTGTGCACACATACCCCCAGATCTCTCTGTTCATGTGTAGGTAAAAAGGAGCGTGCCTTTACCATACGTAACAGTGTCCATGACTCCGGGAATTATAGACATATACACACAATGCCGGATTAACCGTGAAGACTTTTATATGTGTAACCAAAGTTAAATCTCTCACAGAGGCAATGATTATACACAGCACAACATATACAAAGTAAATACCTAAAGGTTCTCTTTTTATGCTACCCAGACCCAAGTACTGGTCAGGCCTACCTTGTCCCGGGTAATCTCACCTTAGTGACCAAACTAAGGGCTCCTCGACTGCAGTAAGTGTTAACTCATCCAACCCTCATATTTAAGCCTGAATTCCAGTGGCTGCAACCGAATGTTCTAATCTGTTTGGTCAGTGGCCCCTCGGCGAGAAGACTGCTTGTTTGTTGTATAGAACGTCTCCTGCACGCCCCCCCCAGTTGTCAGGGACAGTTATGCTCGTATCTCGTTTAGGTTTTATAACTTCGTTTTTACAGGGATTTTTCTTTTACTTTTTCTAAACACTTTTTGTAAGGCTTAGCTCATTATGGCAGCCATCTCACAGTTTCCAAATCTTATAATGACAGCAGCCATTTTACATGTCCTCCCTCACATGCCTTTACTGACTGAAAGTCAGGGAGGGCATGTTCATTGGCAACTGGATAGCACAAATAAAGTTCTCCCCTCTCGCGTTACAATTTATTTTCTCCCGCAGAGTATAGAAATTTCACCGTTTCCGTCCGGCCCTGGGTAACCTATAGGCTCCTCACCAGGCGCCCAATGCGATAGCAATGCATAAGCATTCTAGGGACAAGGTAAGACTGTAGAAGCAATAATATCACTGATGTTAGACGTAGCCAGGGATTTTGGGGCAGGTTGTATGTTGTCGCATACTAGGGTCCTGCTCCTAGTTCCTCATCTAGCTGACTAGCTCTTTCCTTAGCCCTCTGTCGCTTGATTACCAGATGTTTCTGGGAGGTAGCGGTGTGTTGCAAGATTTGCTTCAGATTTAGAGAGAATGGAGGAATTGGATTCCCGAAGGCGTGAGCTGCCTCAACGGCTGCAGCCATTCCTTTATTTTTAGTCAGAGTGGTGGAATTGTGTTGCTGTGTCAGATAGTACTGATCCTCCCCAATGATGGTTTTCTCAATGGGGTGGAAGCAGAAGTTAGAGATTGTGAACATACATGTTTTTAATCCAAGTCGATACGTTTTGTTTGATTGGCCACTCCAAAGATCGTGCCATTGGGGACATATAGCACCCGGTGATTCGGGTGACCCCATTTCTCAATACTCATGGAACAAACCGGGGGATCATCCTCATTTAAGGTCAAACCCCATCCCAGATTACATCACAGAAGCAAACTAAAGCTCCTCCAATCGGGTGGCAACATTCAGTGTTAGGGGCCTTCCAAGTTACGCTTCTTCTTATGTTCCGAATGTACCTCACCCTCTAACACTCCCACGAGGACACTATAACTCATTCCTATTCCTATGATTTCTCCAATCTGGGCATCCGCAGGGTTGCCCTGACAAAGAGTCTGGGACTGTTACCTGTGTGATTAATACTAGGGCACAGTCTTCGGGCCCTCATCGTCCTTCCATATCTGCAGATCGCACACAGAGGAGGGGAGTCAGTCTCAGGGTACATCGGAGAGACCCTCTCGCAGATTGGTCATCAGATACCCAGAAGAGGATCCTTCCCTTTTCTAGGACCTGGAGCCCCTCCTGTACTTGTGTCAGGAGGAAATTCTCAAACATCGTAAACGCTACCGACCTTGCAGCTTGACGATTTGATTCCCCATTTTCTGAAATATTGTTGTTAACATTTTCCTGAGTTTTCCCTGAGTGCTGTTACAACCTCAATAATTGACTGGAGCATTATGGTTTGCTCACTTAGAGACTGTTTTTGTTCCTCATTCATATCTTTCAGCAACCTGTATAGCGCTTTGCACATAGCCTAATGCTCCTCCCAAACATTCTCTATTACCAGAATTCATTGCTTGGGTTCCCAGGGCTCCTCCTATCTCTATCCACTCCATAAGTTATCTCTTTCTATGCGTACCTCCCTTCAATAACACTATTCTCAAAAGATGACCCCTGGCATTCTGTCCCTACATCACTGCACCCTATAAAGCCATTTTGTGAAAGTGGTGGCTGGCCACTTGACACTGTTGGCAGAAGTCCGAGAAGACCAGTCTTCCCTGACGTAAGGTTATGAACCAGAATGTGGACACAATCATTGCCTGAAACAAGCATGTTTTACGTGCCTTGCGCCTATCCCACAGTTGCATTACAGATTGATCCCCAATAATGGGGCATCTTATATCCCTGTAGCGGTCCCCATTTATGGAGGCACATCGATAGTGGCTCTGTGTATTTAATCAGACTTGTCCGAGCTTGCACAGGGTGCTATTCACGTTGCATGCATCACTTTACCTGTTGTCTGGAGAGCAATGATCACTCTGGACCCCAAGAGGCTCACAAGTACAAATCCCAGCATTGACATTATGAATCTGCCAGACAATTCAATCATCAAAGTCATCATGGCAACCTGGAAGATAACACATGGGTAACTCTCCTGATTCTTTTCTCAGGAGATGTGTGGGTTAATTAGGTGAAAACCAAATTGTCTTTCTCCTTTTACGTTTATTTGCCTCTATACTGTGTGGGGTCTGTGATAGATTCACAGCACACACAGAACACGTCTTTTAAGATGGAGCAGCTTTCCAGAACTCTGGATCTGATTGTTTATTAAACACTCTGGTGCAGTAACACAATACATCCACAGTATGGAGCTACAGACATTACACTTCTCCCTCCTTAATGAAGAAGTTATTATAACAAACAATCAACATACTTAACTTGCATGGTTATACATAACAAAGGATCTGGACTTATTTTGCTGAAATTAGAAATTAAGCTTAACCACTTGTTTTCTGTTTCGAAGAAGATACCTTCGCTCTCGAACAGAATCTTCCAAACATGGTGTGAATTTAAACTCATTCAAGGCTGATCCTGAGGAAAGTTTTCCTCCAAGGGATGCCCTTGATTTCCATTTGGACTCACTATAACTTCAGACTGTTTGTTTTCCCTATTCAGACTCAGACTTAAATTCTGATTTTCTCTTGGATTTGTTTCCAGTACATTAGATGTAGGATATGCTACTGGTACATCAAAACTATCCGATGAGTCAGAAATAATTGAATCATTCCCACCTTCAACTCCTTCCATGTCTGTAGGTAAAATATGATCAATGTGAACAAACCTAACCTGTCCATGATCAAACATCTTGACTAAATATGTGCGAGGACCACATATCTTCACCACTCATTCTAGTAACCACTTTACCTATTTATGGTGATGGTTCTTCACTCTCACCTTCTGATTTAATTTCACACTTCTCTCTTTTACCCTATCTCTATCATGATTGTCTTTCTGTCTTAATTGTGTCTCTTTTACGGACTGTGCCAAATTTGGATTTAACAATGAGAATCTGGTTCGTGGCTGTCGTTTGAGAAACAACTCTGCTGATGTTCCACCAATAGTTGTATGAGGAGTATTACGATATGTAATTAGCAAATTAGCCAATTTGTGATCCAATGACAACTGTCGTTTCTTTGGATTTGGATCCAACATTTGTTTGATGAGGACGTTTTACAATTTGTACATTGCGCTCTGCTGCACCATTCGAAGCAGGATGATATGGTGGAACCTTGGTATGTTTCACACTATTTTTGCTCGTGAACTGTGCAAATTCTTCTGAACGAAAATGTGGTCCATTATCAGAAACAATTTCTTCTGGGAGGCCAAATGAAGAAAATATACTTCACAAAATGTCTAATGTTTTACTTGTTGTTATTTTCCACATTGGAAACACCTCGACCCACTTCGAATGGCTATCAATCACAATGAACAATTGTTGTCCTTCTAGCTCAGCAAAATTGATATGTAGCCTTTGCCTGGGAGGCCATTTCCATGGCTGTAATGGTACTGATGGTGGTTGCTTGCTTACCGATTGACATGTCGTACACTGACTCACGATGTACTCTATATCTTTATCAAGACCTGGCCACCATAAATAACTATGTGCAAAACTCTTGGTCAAGCACATTCCCAGGTGCTAGTCATGGAGGTCTCCTAATAATTTGGACCTGAATTTATTTGGTATAACCACTCTTGCACCCCACATGATACAATCTTTATCAACTGATAATTCATTCCTATGAATGAAGAATGGATGAATATCTTTGTCTGTTACCTGATTTGGCCATTCATTTACAATATAATCATACACCTTTGACATCACTGGGTCATGTTTGGCTGCTCTACCAATCTCTTCAGCTGTGACTGGCAGTTCATCAATGTATGAAAAATAGAACACTTCTTCCCTATTGGGTGTAACTTGTGATGGGGAAGGCAATCTAGACATAGCACCAGCATTACTGTGATCAGCTGATAATCTGTATTCAATATCATATGTATATGCTGAAAAGTCAAAGCCCATCTCTGTATTCGGGCTGCAGCTAATGTTGGAACTGGGGACTTTGGATGGAGATTTGCTGTCAGGGCCTTATGGTCCGTAACAATGGTAGACTTAAGACCATACAAGTATTTGTAGAACTTCTTGACCCCAAAAATTAATGCCAAAGCTTCCCTTTCGATTTGCGCATAATTACTCTCACTGGCACTGAGAGTGCGTGAAGCAAAAGCAATTGGTCTCTCCTCCCCACTACGTGATACATGAGAGATCACTGCCTCAATTCCATATGGATAGGCATCACATGCTAGCTTGATCTCCTTAGATACGTCATAGTGAACTAACATGGTACCCTCTACCAACTCGCTTTTACACTCCTTGAATGTTGTAACGCATTCTTTTGACCAACTCCAATGGACGTGTTTTCTCAATAGTTCATTCAGTGGATATAATACTGTAGCCAAATTTGGTAGGAACTTCCCATAATAGTTCAAAAGACCCAAAAATGATTGAAGTTCAGTGACATTCTTGGGAGTGGGTGCATTTCTGATTGCATCCAGCTTTCCCATGGTTGGATGTAAATCATCTTTGTCTACTCTGTACCCTAAGTACTCCACTGAGTTTAGAAATAACTCACACATATGAGCAGACACTCGTACTCTGTGCTTCTCTAGCTGTTTGAGGACTTCATTCAATATGTTATCATGAATTTGCCTATTTGGTGCTTGTTATATATGTAAACTTGTATTTACTCTGTACAGCCACCAGAGGGCTCAACCCCTGGAGTCCCAAGGGTTCCCATAATCCCTTGGGAGCACAGGTATTTAAGGAGGCCTCACAGGTTGGAGAGGCACTCTGGAGATCTGCAATAAAAGACTACGGTCACACTTTACTTTGAGCTCAGTGTTCAGTCTAACTCTTTCTACATACATAACAACTGGCGACGAGATACAGGTAGCGAACCCAAAGATGCAGAGAACAGTGGGCATTCTGGAGAAATTCTCAGAGGGAGATGAGTGGGAAACTTTTGTGGAGCGACTCGACTATTACTTCATGGCCAACGAGCTAGATGGGGAAGAGAATGCTGCCAAACGAAGGCCGATCCTCCTCACCGTCTGTGGGGCACCAACGTATGGCCTCATGAAGGATCTGCTCACTCCAGTGAAACCTACGGAGAAATCGTATGACGATTTGTGCACACTGTTCCGAGAACATTTGAACCCGAAGGAAAGTGTTCTGATGGTGAGGCACCGGTTCTACACCTACAAAAGGTCTGAAGGCCAGGAACTGGCGAGTTATGTCGCCGAGCTAAGAAGCCTTGCAGGACATTGCGAATTTGAAAGACATTTGGAGCACATGCTCAGAGACTTTTTCATACTTGGCATTGGCCACGAAACCATACTTCGCAAACTTTTGACTGTAGAGACCCCAATTTTGAGTAAGGCCATAGTGATAGCCCAGGCATTCATTGCCACCAGTGACAAAACGAAGCAAACCTCTCAGCACACAAGTGCTGCTAAAAGTATTGTGAACAAAGTGATGATGTTTTCGAATCGTAACGTACAGGGCAGGTCACACATACCTGCAGCTGCACGTCTGCAGATGTCTCAGAATCCACCATCAAGGGTGATGAATGCAAGGCCATTAACATCTTGTTGCTGCTGCGGAGGTGATCATCGTTTCCATTCATGCCGATTCAAAGGGTATGTTTGCAATGGCTGTGGAACAATGGGACACCTCCAACGAGTGTGCAGGCGAGCTGCAAATCCTGTTAAACCTGCAAACCACCATGTTGCAGAGGAGGACAGATCCATGGAGGATCATGACGAACCAGAGCCTCAGACTGAGGAGGCAGAGCTACATGGGGTGCACACATTCACCACGAATTGTCCCCCGATAATGCTGAATGTTGAACTAAATGGACTCCCGGTCTCAATGGAGCTGGACATGGGCACGAGCCAGTCCATCATGGGCAAAAAGACTTTCGACAGATTGTGGTGCAACAAGGCCTCAAGGTCAGTCTTAACTCCAGTTTGCACAAAACTAAGAACTTACACAAAGGAACAGATTCTTGTAATCGGCAGTGCTACCGTAAAGGTCTCCTACGATGGAGCGGTGCACAAGCTACCACTCTGGGTGGTACCGGGTGATGGTCCCATGCTGCTCAGCAGGAGCTGGCTGGGAAAGATACGCTGGAACTGGGATGATGCCCGAGCGCTTTTGTCCACTGACGACACTTCGTGTGCCCAGGTCTTAAACAAATTTCCTTCGCTGTTTGAACCAGGCATCGAGAAATTCCAAGGAGCAAAAGTGCAGATCCATCGAACTCCAGGGCCGCGACCCATCCATCACAAGGCGAGAATAGTATCATACATAATGAGAGAAAGGATAGAGATCGAGCTAGACCGGCTATAAAGAGAGGGCATCATTTCACCGATCGAGTTCAATGAGTGGGCCAGTCCTATCGTCCCAGTCCTCAAGGGAGATGTCACCATCAGAATCTGTGGTGATTACAAAGTAACTATCAATCATTTCTCCCTGCAGGACCAATACCCACTACCAAAGGCCAATGACCCCTTTGCAATGCTGGCGGGAGGAAAGACGTTCACGAAGCTGGATCTGACTTCAGCCTACATGATGCAGGAACTGGAGGAATCATCGAAGGCCCTCACCTGCATCAACACGCACCAAGGTCTTTTTGTTTATAACAGATGCCCGTTTGGAATCAGATCGGCAGTGGCGATATTCCAGAGAAACATAGAAAGCTTACTGAAGTCGGTTCCCCACACCGTAGTCTTCCAGGACGACATCTTGGTCACAGGTCGGAACACAGTCGAGCATCTGCAGAACCTGGAGGAGGTTCTTAGTTGACTCAACTACGTGGGGCTCAGGTTAAAACGCTCGAAGTGCATTTTCCTGGCGCTTGAAGCGGAGTTCTTGGGAAAGATGATTGCGGCGGATGGCATCAGGACCACCAACCCGAAGACAGAGGCAATCGAGAACGCACCGAAGCTACAGAACGTGACGGAGCTGTGGTCGTTTCTGGGATTCAAGAACTACTTTGGTAACTTCTTACTGGATCTCAGCACACTTTTAGAACCACTGCATGTTTTACTACGTAAAGGGGACGAATGAGTTTGGGGCAAAAGCCAAGAAAATGCCTTTGCAAAAGTGAGAAAATTGTTATGCTCAAACAAATTGCTTGTGTTTTATGATCCATGTAAGTGTTTGGTACGAACATGTGATGCATCGTCATATGGCGTCGGGTGTGCATTGCAATAAGCTAATGATTTCAGGAAACTGCAACCGGTTGCTTATGCATCCAGAAGTCTGTCTAAGGCTGAGAGAACCTACAGCATGATTGAGAAAGAAGCGTGAGCGTGTGTCTATGGGGTAAAGAAAATGCATCAATACCTGTTTGGGCTAAAATTCGAATTGGAAACTGACAATAAGCCACTTATATCCTTGTTTTCCGAGAGTAAAGAATAAATCCCAACGCATCGGCCCACATCCAGAGATGGGCACTCACGTTGTCCGCATACAACTACGCCATCCGCCACAGGCCAGGCACAGAAAACTGCGCCGATGCTCTCAGTAGGCTGCCATTGCCCACCACGGGGGTGGAAATGGCATGGCCCACAGATCTAGCCATGGTTATGGAAGCATTTGAGAGTGAGCAATCACCCGTCACTGCCCGGCAAATCAAAACCTGGACAAGCCAGGACCCCTTATTATCTCTAGTCGAAAGCTGTGTGCTTCACGCGAGCTGGTCCAATGTCCCAGTGGAAATGCAGGAAGAGATAAAGCCGTTCCAGCGGCGCAATGGTGAAATGTCTATACAAGCAGACTGCCTTCTATGGGGCAATCGAGTAGTGGCCCCCAAGAAGGGCAGAGACACCTTCATCAATGACCTCCACAGTACCCACCCAGGTATCGTAATGATGAAAGCGATAGCCAGATCCCACGTGTGATGGCCCGGTATTGATGCGGACTTACAGTCCTGCGTCCACAGATGTAATACATGCTCGCAGTTAAGCAATGTACCCAGGGAGGCGACGCTAAGTTTATGGTCTTGGTCCTCCAACCCGTGGTCTAAGGTTCACGTCAACTATGCAGGCCCGTTCTTGGGTAAAATGTTCCTTGTGGTTGTAGACACGTACTCCAATTGGATTGAATGTGAGATAATGTCGGCTAGCACGTCCGCTGCCACTACTGAAAGCCTGCGGGCCATGTTTGCCACTCATGGCTTACCCGATGTCCTGGTGAGCGACAACGGGCCATGTTTTACCAGTGCTTAGTTCAAAGAATTCATGACCCATAACGGGTTCAAACATGTCACATCTGCCCCGTTTAAACCAGCGTCCAATGGTCAGGCAGAGAGAGCAGTGCAAACCATCAAGCAAGGCTTGAAGAGGGTAACTGAAGAACATAGAACATAAAAACATAAAAGAACATAAGAATTAGGAGCAGGAGTAGGCCATCTAGCCCCTCGAGCCTGCTCCGCCATTCAAAAAGATCATGACTGATCTGGCCGTGGACTCAGCTCCACTTATCCGCCCGCTCCCCGTAACCCTTAATTCCCTTATTGGTTAAAAATCTATCTATCTGTAATTTGAATACATTCAATGAGCTAGATTCCACAGATTCACAACCCTCAGGGAGAAGAAATTCCTTCTCAACTCGGTTTTAAATTGGCTCCCCCGTATTTTGAGGCTGTGCCCCCGAGTTCTAGTCTCCCTGATCAGTGGAAACAACCTCTCTGCCTCTATCTTGTCTATCCCTTTCATTATTTTAAATGTTTCTATAAGATCACCCCTCATCCTTCTGAACTCCAACGAGTAAAGACCCAGTCTACTCAATCTATCATCATAAGGTAACTCCCTCATCTCCGGAATCAGCCTAGTGAATCGTCTCTGTACCCCCTCCAAGGCTAGTATATCCTTCCTTAAGTAAGGTGACCAAAACTGCACGCAGTACTCCAGGTGTGGCCTCACCAATACCATGTACAGTTGCAGCAGGACCTCCCTGCTTTTGTACTCCATCCCTCTCGCAATGAAGGCCAACATTCCATTCGCCTTCCTGATTACCTGCTGCACCCTGCAAACTAACTTTTTGGGATTCATGCACAAGGACCCCCAGGTCCCTCTGCACCGCAGCATGTTGTAATTTCTCCCCATTCAAATAATATTCCCTTTTACTGTTTTTTTTCCCAGGTGGATGACCTCACCTTTTCCGACATTGTATTCCATCTGCCAAACCTTAGCCCATTCGCTTTACCTATCTAAATCTCTTTGCAGCCTCTCTGTGTCCTCTACACAACCCGCTTTCCCACTAATCTTTGTGTCATCTGCAAATTTTGTTGCACTACACTCTGTCCTCTCTTCCAGGTCATCTATGTATATTGTAAACAGTTGTGGTTCCAGCACCGATCCCTGTGGCACACTACTAACCACCGATTTCCAACCCGAAAAGGACCCATTTATCCCGACTCTCTGCTTTCTGTTAGCCAGCCAATTCACGATCTATGCTAATACATTTCCTCTGACTCCACGTACCTTTATCTTCTGCAGTAACCTTTTGTGTGGCACCTTATCGAATGCCTTTTGGAAATCTAAATACACCACATCCATCGGCACACTTCTATCCACCATGCTCGTTACATTCTCAAAGAATTCCAGTAAATTAGTTAAACATGATTTCCCCTTCATGAATCCATGTTGCGTCTGCTTGATTGCACTATTCTTATCTAGATGTCCCGCTATTTCTTCCTTAATGATAGCTTCAAGCATTTTCCCCACTACAGATGTTAAACTAACCGGTCTATAGTTACCTGCCTTTTGTCTGCCCCCTTTTTTAAACAGAGGCGTTACATTAGCTGCTTTCCAATCAGATGGTACCTCCCCAGAGTCCAGAGAATTTTGGTAGATTATAACAAATGCATCTGCTATAACTTCCGCCATCTCTTTTAATACCCTGGGATGCATTTCATCAGGACCAGGGGACTTGTCTACCTTGAGTCCCATTAGCCTGTCCAGTACTACCCCCCTAGTGATCGTGATTGTCTCAAGGTCCTCCCTTCCCACATTCCTGTGACCAGCAATTTTTGGCATGGTTTTTGTGTCTTCCACTGTGAAGACCGAAGCAAAATAATTGTTTAAGGTCTCAGCCTTTTCCACATTCCCATTATTAAATCCCCCTTCTCATCTTCTAAGGGACCAACATTTACTTTAGTCACTCTTTTCCGTTTTATATATCAGTAAAAGTATTTACTATCTGTTTTTATGTTTTGCGCAAGTTTACTTTCGTAATCTATCTTTCCTTTCTTTATTGCTTTCTTAGTCATTCTTTGCTGTCGTTTAAAATTTTCCCAATCTTCTAGTTTCCCACTAACCTTGGCCACCTTATATGCATTGGTTTTTAATTTGATACTCTCCTTTATTTCCTTGGTTATCCATGGCTGGTTATCCCTTCTCTTTTACTTTATTTCGAATGCTGCGTGCGTTTAGGTAGAGTGTTTTAATACTAGTTTTTAAACCATGATTTTTAGTTTTGACCCCTCCTGCAGTCCCTTTATATTCATACATATTGTCCCTTCCTATCACCTTGTGGTTTACACTTACCCCAGTGCTACTCTGCTCTGTTGCCTCCTGCCTTTTGCATTCTTTCTTGGGGTTCTGTTCATCTGAGCTCTCACCCACTATAACTAGCTCAGAGCCCTCTCCTGGGTTCCGAATACTCCTCGCATTGAGGCACTGAGCTTTCAGGCTTGCCTTTTTATTACACTTTGACCCTTTAGAATTTTGCTGTACAGTGGCCCTTTTTGTTTTTTGCCTTGGGTTTCTCTGCCCTCCAATTTTACTCATCTCCTTTCTGTCTTTTGCTTCTGTCTCCATTTTGTTTCCCTCTGTCTCCCTGCATTGGTTCCCATCCCCCTGCCATATTAGTTTAACTCCTCCCCAACAGCATGAGCAAACACTCCCATTGGTAGGACATTGGTTCCGGTCCTGCCTAGGTGCAGACCGTCCGGTTTGTACTGGTCCCACCTCCCCCAGAACCGGTTCCAATGCCCCAGGAATTTGAATCCCTTCCTGCTGCACCATTGCTCAAGCCACGTATTCATCTGAGCTATCCTATGATTCTTACTCTGACTAGCACGTGGCACTGGTAGCAATCCCGAGATTACTACTTTTGAGGTCCTACTTTTTAATTTAGCTCCTTGCTCCTTTAATTCGTCTCGTAGCACCTCATCCCGTTTTTTACCTATATCGTTGGTACCTATATGCACCACGACAACTGGCTGTTCACCCTCCCTTTTCAGAATGTCCTGCACCCGCTCCGAGACATCCTTGACCCTTGCACCAGGGAGGCAACAAACCATCCTGGAGTCTCGGTCACAGAAATGCCTATCTATTCCCCTTACAATTGAATCCCCTATCACTATTGCTCTCCCACTCTTTTTCCTGCCCTCCTGTGCAGCAGAGCCAGCCACGTGCCATGAACCTGGCTGCTGCTGCTCTCCCCTGATGAGTCATCCCCCTCAACAGTACCCAAAGTGGTGTATCTGTTTTGCAGGGGGATGACCGCAGGGGACCCCTGCACTACCTTCCTTGCACTGCTCTTCCTGTTGGTCTTCCATTTCCTATCTGGCTGTGTACCCTTTACCTGCGGTAAGACCCCCCCAACTCGCTAAACGTGCTATTCACGTCATTCTCAGCATCGTGGATGCTCCAGAGTGAATCCACCCACAGTTCCAATTCCGCAACGCAGACCGTCAGGAGCTGGAGGCGGACACACCTCCCGCACACGTAGTCGTCAGGGACACTGGAGGACTTCCTGACTTCCCACATAGTACAGGAGGAGCATAACACATGTCCGGGCTCTCCTGCCATGACTTAACCCCTAGATTAACTTAATTTGGCAACAACAATGCTAAATGTTACTTACTGATATAGAAAAGAAAAAGAAAAACTACTTACCAATCACCAGCCAATCACTTACCCCCTTGGCTGTGACGTCACCTTTCGATTTCTTTTTACTTTTTTGCCTTCTGTCCCCGCTGCAGCTGCACCCTTACGCCTCTCGCCGACCCCGGACTCGTGCTGCTTCGAGCTCCTGCCTCCTCGACTGGCTGCTCGAACTGCCCGACTCCCGCAGGCCTTTATAGGCCTCTCGACGAGCCCGGACTCGCGCTGCTCCGAGCTCCCGCCTCCTCGAAGGCTCACTGCAGACTCACCTATCCCGAGTCCTGCTTAACTACCGCACGAGACCCCACTCACTCACTGGGATCCCACCTGCTGAACTGCTCATGTAAAGAACACTTAAGACAAGGCTGTCGTTAGTTCACCCTGATCAACATGAACAGGAAGAGGGCAGGTGGCTTCAACAAAGTGCATACCATGATAGCGCAAATGTGTCACGAGAGATTGAAATCAATGATCCTCTATTTGTATTGAATTATGGACAAGGTCCCAAGTGGCTTCCCGGCACTGTCGTGGCCAAAGAGGGGAACAGGGTGCTTTGGGTCAAATGGACTCATTCACCGGAAACACTTGGACCAAATCAAACTTAGATTCATGGACTATCCTGAGCAACCCACCTTGGAACCTACCTTTTATGATCCCCCAACATACATACCAGTGGCAACCGGCACTACGGTTGACCACGAAGCAGAACCCATAATCCACAGCAACCGAGCAAGGCCAAACACACCAGGCAGCCTAGCAAGGCCAGCGGCACAGCAGCCCAGCGAGGGCCCAACAAATGATTCAACAATACCAGCTTTCACACCAAGACAATCAACCAGGACAAGAAGGGCCCCAGATTGACTCACATTGTAAATAGTTACACCATTGACTTTGGGGGAGAGTGTTGTTATATATGTAAACTTGTATTTACTCTGCTTAGCCACCAGAGGGCTCATCCCCTGGAGTCCCAAAGGATCCCATAATCCCTTGGGAGCACAGGTATTTAAGGAGGCCTCACAGGTTGGAGAGGCACTCTGGAGATCTGCAATAAAAGACGAAGGTCACACTTTACGTTGAGTTCACAGTGTTCAGTATGACTCTTTCTACATACATAACAATGCTGAAATCGGTATGTCATTTAAATAACATACTATCCCTTCAATACCTTGCAAAATCTGGTTCATCACCCCTTGGAATATGGCAGGGGCAGAAGACACTCCAAACTGTAGCCTATTAAATTGATGTAGGCCTAGATGAGTATTTATAATCAAGCATGACTTGGACTCCTCATCTAGTTCAAGCTATAAGTAGGCATTCGTAAGATTCAACTTTGAGAAGATCTGACCACCTTTCAGTGTTGAGAACAAATCTTCTACATTTGCTAATGTATTGGGGATATTACCCTCTAGAACCTGGTTTACGGTTACTTTATAATCACCACACAATATTATCTTACCATCGGACTTAGGTACAACAACAATTGGTGTAGCCCAATTACATCGATCTATATTAGGAATAATGTTCTCAGTCTCTAGTCTTTTGAGTTCTTGCTCAACATTTTCCTTGAGGGCATATGGTACGGAACGTGGCTTGCAGTAAACCGATCTAGCGTCCTTCTGTACCCTGACATTCGCCTTGAAGCCTTGGATCGGACTGCCCGTTTCGAACACTTGAGGATAATTCTTGATGACATCATCCGTTGATGCAAATCTCGTTTCAACACGAAAAATCTCACTCCAATCCAGCTTCAGTGATCCCCACCAATTTCTTCCTCATAAGGCAGGCTTGTCTCCTTTCACTATTAGAGGCAAGCTTTGATCTTGATCCTTGTATTTCACCGGTACGGTGATACGACCTACCACAGGAATTTTCTCTCCCGAGTAGCCTCGCAGCTCTATCTTGTATTTCTCCAGTTGGAAATCACACAATTTTTCGCGGTATAGCAACTCCGGTACTACACTCATGGATGCACCCGTGTCGATTTCCATGGGTATCTTGAATCCCTCAACATCTATGTGGATTATGATACTTTTCGAATTGCTGTCCGTTAACCTCGTGCTCCTGATGACGTTTAACTCTAACATCTCGTCCTGTTGTTGTTCTTCCATGCTATGTAGTCTCTGTGGATTTCTACTCATAGCTTTGAAAGCTGGTTTACCCTTCAGTCGGCATGCGTTTGCAAGATGCCCAGTTTTCCTGCAGAAGAAACACTCTGCCTTCACATATGGACAACTTTGAGCAATGTGTTGTCTCAAGTACCGATAGCAGGACTTCAATGCTCTTTTACAGTTTCTGGTTTCTGAGACTTTGGGCCCCCACCGCCTTTTACTTTGAACCTGCAGGCAGACCTCGGTTGTCTAATGACTGAAAATAGCATGAAATTCTCGGGAATATTGGTCGGCCATGTTCATCAACCTAGCTGTCTGACAAGCTATATCAAAAGTCAAGTCAGGCATTGTCAATAACTTTCTTCTTATCGCATCATTTTTCATCCCACAAACAAAATGCTCAGTTCTGAAAGTTTCTGAAATTACAGTGAATAGATAGCTTTTTTAATGCTACAATGTACTCACTGATATTTTCATCGCCCTTTTGATTTTGTATACCGAAATGATAGCTTTCAGCAATTTCCAAGGGTACGGGTTTGTAGTGCTTTTCCAGCTTAATTAAAATCTCCTGAAACATTGTGTCCTTTGGCTCGGCAGGCACAAGCAAATTTATCAGCGTTTCGTACAACTCCGGCCCAGCTTCAGTGAAGAAAATAGCTCTTTTCGTTCCAACACTGCCCCATTCTGGTGTGCATCCTCTGGGACTTCGATTATTTTATTTGCAGTGAAATACATTTCTAGCCAATCCACATACGCTTTGAACCTTTCCCGGTCACTTTTATATTCCACTAAATGCCCCATCACTCCCATAGGTGCATCCATTTTGACTCTGGCAGTTCAAACAGTGTGCTCGTAATTTACCTCGAGTTTGTAACTGTAATCAAAACAGAGAAGCTCTCAAAGTCTCTCCGTCAGCTGGCTGAATCCTTCACCAACAAAAATTTCAGCTTTGTTTTATCCGATTATCCCATTCATCGTCGCCATTTGTGATAGATTCACAGAGCACACATCTTTTAAGATGGAGCAGCTTTCTGGAACTCTCTGTGGAAGCTGCTTCTTGTCAGGTGACCTGACTGTTTATTAAACACTCTGGTGCAGTAACACAATATGTCCACAGTGTGGAGCTACAGACATACCCATTGCCGTGGTGGGGTCCCTTGAAGGGCTACTGGGTCAGGGTCCAATGTCGGAATGATGGGTGCCTGTAAGGTTTACACATTTTCACGAAAGGCACAGCAAGAGGCCACAAACTAAAATGGTTTAAAATAAATCTTTGGGACTGCTTGGGTGGGAGAAAAGGGCGCCAGCCTGGGGTAGGTGGTGATTCATTAATGATTAATGCAATTTCTGCGGTCAGGAGCTAGACCTGATTAAACATCGAAACAAAGGGTTTGATACAATCAAGCAGAGGAGCCCCTGGATTGATTGGCCTTAAATTACATGTGCTGTACCTGCCCTAGGAGTGTTTGATGGGACAGTGTAGAGGGAGCTTTACTCTGCATCTAACTTATGCTGTACCTGCCCTGGGAGCGTTTGATTGGATAGTAGGGGCTGCTTTACTCTGTATCTAACTCGCACTGTACCTGATTTGGGAGGGTTTGATCAGACAGTAGTGGTTGCTTTACTCTGTATCTAACTCGTACTGTACCTAATTTGGGAGGGTTTGATGGGACAGTGTAGGGGTTGCTTTACTCTGTATCTAACTCATACTGTACCTGATTTGGGAGGGTTTGATGGGACAGTGTAGGGGGAGCTTTACACTGTATCTGACCCATACTGTACCTGACTTAGGAGGGTTTGATGGGACAGTGTAGGGGGAGCTTTACTCTGTATCTTACATGGGCTGTACCAGCCCTGGAGTGTTTGATGGGACAATGTATAGAGAGCTTTACACTGTACCTAACCTGTGCTAAACCTGCCCTGCGAGAGTTTGATGCGACAGTGTAACGGAAGTTTTACGCCGTAACTAACTCGTACTCTACCTGCCTGGGAGAGTTTGATAGGACAGTGTAGGGGTTGCTTTATTCTGTATTTAACTTGTACTGTACCTGCCCTGGGAGAGTTTGATAGGACAGTGTAGGGGAGCATTACTCTGTATCTAACCCGTACTGTACCTGCCCCGGGAGTGCTTGATAGGACACTGTAGGGGTAGCTTCTCTCTGTATCTAACTCATGCTGTCCCTGTCCTGAGAGTGTTTGATGGGACAATGTAGCAGGAGCTTTATTCTGTATCTAACCTGTGCTGTACCTGTCCTCGCCCTGTTTGATGGGATAGTGTAGAGAGAGCTTTCTTCTGTATCTAACCCATGCTGTGCCTGCCCTGGGCATGTTTGATGGGACATTGTAGGGGGAGCTTTACTCTGTATCTAACTTGTGCTGTACCTGCCCTGGCAACGTTTGATGCGACAGTGTAGAGGGAGCTTTACTCTGAATCTAACCCGTGATGTACCTGCCATGGGAGGGTTTGATGTGACAGGGTAGAGGGAGCTTTACTCTATATCTCACCCGTACTGTAGTTTTGATGAGACAGTGTAGCGGGCGCTTTACTATGTATCGAACACAGGCTGTACTTGCGCTGAGCGCGTTTGATGGGACAATATAGGGGGAGCTTCACTCTATATCTAACGTTCTGTACCTGCCCTGGGAGGATTTGATGGGACAATTTAGGGGGACCTTTACTTTGTATTTAACCCCTGCTATACCTGCTCTGGGAGGGTTTGATGGGACTGTGTCGTGGAAGCTTTACTCTGCATCTAACATGTGCTGTACCTGCCCTGCGAGAGTTTGATGGGACAGTGTAGTGGGAGGTTTACTCTGTATCTAACTGGTGCTGTACTTGCCCTGGGAGAGTTTGATGGGACAGTGTAGGGGGAGCTTTACTCCGTATCTAACTCATGCTGTACCTGCCCTGGGAGAGATTGATGGGACAGTGTAGGGGGAGCATTACTCTGTATCTAGCCCGTGCTGTACCTGCCCCGGGAGTGCTTGATGGGACACTGTGGGGTAGCTTTCTCTGCATCTAACCCATGCTGTACCTGCCCTGGGTGTGTTTGATGGGACTGTGTAGACATGGTTCTGGTGACGTGAATCATAGAAATTTACAGCACGGAAGGAGGCCATTTCGAGCCATCTTGTCCGCGTCGGCTGGCCAAGAGCTATCCAACCTAATCCCACTTTCCAGCTCTTGGTTCATAGCCTTGTACATTACGGCACTTCAAGTGCATATCCAAGTACCCTTTAAAAGTGTTGAGGGTTTCTTCCTCTACCACCCTTTCAGGCAGTGAGTTCCAGATCTCCACTACCCTCTGGTTGAAGAAATTTCCCCTCAACCCCCCTCTAAACATCGTACCAATTACTTTAAATCTATGCCCCTTGGTTGTTGACCCCTCTGCTAAGGGAAACCATCCTTCCTATCCACTCTATCCAGGCCCCTCATAATTTTATACTCTTCAATCAGGTCTCCCCTCAGCCTTCTCTGTTCCAAAGAAAACAAAGCCAGCCTATCCAGCCTGTGAGTGAGATGGTGCAACAGACTGTGCTATAGAAAGAACACCAGGATGGAAGGTCACACAGACATTCTCTCCGTGACCACTTCCTGTCGTATAACTGCAGTGAAGCACTATTTTAAATTATCGAGATACTTTATCTACTGTTTGGAGAACTTGGCCCCCATTTTTGAACTTGGTATGTAATCTTCTTAGTGGGGCCAGAACATTCTAGCCACCCAGCAGTAAAGGCTGCCCAATTGTGGAGTGATGCGCCATACAAGTGTCTGTCCAAGCTCACCTGATCATGGCTCTTGAATCACTGGGTTACCGTGCGCTGCACCAACTCGTGCTGGCTTCGCATCGCGCTGCCCATGTACCAGTCTGGGACCTGTGTCTGCGGGTTATGGTGACCCGAATAGTAATTGCAAGTCTTGCAGAACTAGAACGAGTTAATTTACAATCTCTCAGCAAATGTAATGAATTAAAAAAAAATGATTACCTGTTAATTGAAATGCGAATATTGCTAATTGTACTTGTATTTATTTTCCCAAATCAGATCTCAGTTGGCTTGCAACAGCCATAGCCTTTGTGGGCAAACTAGGAATCACTATAAGCTTCGAAATGGTGGTGTTTGTAAATGCTGAATTATACCCAACATTTATAAGGTGCGTGCTGAATAGAAATAATTCTCTACATGGAAACAGCAGTCTTTTAATGAATCTTATAATTCAATTATAGTTCTAGTGTCAGCTGTGGCTCAGTGGGTAGCACTCTTGTCTCTGAGTCAGAAGGTTGTGGGTTCAACTCCAGGAACTGGAGCACAAAAATTTAGGCTGACATTCCAGTGCAGTGCTGAGAGAGTGCTGCACTGTCGGAGGTGCCGTCTGTAATGTATTTAACCCTGTGTAACCTGCATGACACCTGACCATCAGAGGGCCCACCTGTTGGAGTCTCAAGGGATCCCAGCATCCCTTGGGAGCAGAGTATATAAGCAGGCCACCCACGAGGAACCTGCATTCTGGAATCTTATTAAAGGAGCGAAGGTCACACGTGCTCATTGTACACAGTACTCAGTTTCATCCTTTATTATGAGTGTCCCACCGTCTTTCAAATGAGACGTTAAACTGCACCCGTGTGCTCCCTCAGGTGGTCGTAAAAGATCCCATAACAGTATTTTGAAGAAGAGCAGGGGAGTTATCCCAGTGTCCTGGCCAATATTTATCCCTCAATCAACATAACAAAAAAACAGATTATCTGGTCATTTGTGGGAGCTTGCGGTGCGCAAATTGACTGCCGTGTTTCCTACATTGCACCAGTGACTACACTCCAAAAGTCCTTCATTGGCTGTAAAGCGCTTTGGTGGACATGAAAGGCGCTATATAACTGCAAGTCTTTCTTTCTAATTCAGTTATCGATTATGTTGTGTATCTGTAAAGCATGCACTCCCATGTTCCGCCATCAGTGAGTGCATCCCCTGACGTCCCAAGGGATCCCAGCATCCCTTGGGAGCACTGTATATAAGCCGGCCCCTAAGGCCTATTCCGCACTCTGGAGTGTCTTAATAAAGACTGAGGTCACTGTTACTTTAACCTCCCTGTGTGCAGTTTCATCTGTGTTAGGAACATAATAGATTACACATAGCATCTGGTCTAAGTCACCCATTCTCTTGAACTGTAACATAAAGATGAAACCTGACTTGCTGGAAGTATTTAGTGCTCGTGAAATAGAGAAGCTACTTTGTGAGGAGGTAACGGTGCATTTTTTTTAATACAGGAATCTTGATGTTTCAGTGTGCTCATCATTGTGTGACATCAAATGGATTGCCGCCCTATCCATCGTGTACAGACTGGCAGATATTTGGATGGGAATGCCTCTTGTGGTTTTTGGTGAGGATCTTGTATTTCCTGCAATGCATTTAGCTAGTTTAATGTTTTGCTTTTATTATTTGCTGACACAACAAGACGCACAACTATAATGTTTACAATTCTCAAAAGTCACAATAAGTCCACAATGGGCAAAGCAAGCTCAGATTTCATACTCATTAAAAAGCAAACACTTCTTACATCACTGTCTCTAAAAATTCCTATTCTCAAGAAAAGGACCAATCACATCCCTCCATTCAAGTGGGGAGATCAGACCGAGGGGAGATCAGACCGAGGGGGGAATCAGACACCAAGGGGGAGGGGGGGATCACACTGAAGGGAGATCTCAGACTCGGGATGACTCCTCAGGGACAGTACAATTCAGGATTGGTCAGAATCCAAACTACTGTTTTTCTGCAAACAATGGCACTGAAATCCCGGCCTGCCAGGGTCCGTATGGAGTGTGTACGGACCTGGGAAGGCATCGGAAAAGCTGTTTTTCGGCACGCAATGCACATGCACCGTAAACCAGCTTTTCCGATCTGTCAAGTTTCTGGCTAGACAGATGGCCGCATCTCGGGGAGAAGGACATTCTCACGGCAGAGATTGTGCTATTTGCCCATCTCTTGCCCTGAAAATGTCCTTAAAACTCCTGCACCTGGTAAAAGCAGGCGCATAGCCTACTTTTACCTGTGTAAGATTTTAAAAACATATGAAAAACATATTAAAAATAAAATTTTAAAATACATAATTATGTTAAAAACCCTGCCCGCTCAGGCAATTTAATTTTAAACCATAATTAAAACTTTTTTTTTAAATCGGCAAATATTTTTTTTCAAAAACAGTTCTATCAACTTTGATTTCTATAATGTATTTGTGTGAGTTTTTTTTTAAATGTTTTATGTAGTATTTGGGGGTGTTCCTCATTCATAGTAATAGGAGTTTCGGACTTACGAAACTCCGATTACTATGAATGAGAAAATACTTTACCATGATTGGGCATCCAGGCCCACGTGACTCCTACGGACGTCCCAACGTGAACGTGCTCCGTTGCGCAAGAAGTGGAGGCCTCAGGAGCGGGATCTCTGGTGAGTATTTGACCAAAAGGTAAGTGCGCACGTTTTGTCCTATTTTTAGTCGAACATCCGCGGGAAGAAGAAACTGGGATTTCAGGGCCATACATTCTTTACTTCTGTTTCAACATTCAGAGTTGGTGTAGAACAAACTGTATTATAATGTATTTTCTTTATGTACAATTCCTATGCACATCGCAGAAAATATCCCTGCAGTAGCATTCCTGAGCGAGAGTTCTTCAAAATTAGTTTGATTTAAGCTAATCCATTTGTGTTGTTTGCTGTAAATGGTTCCATGTTGTGTCCATTCATTCCCAGGGGTGACGGGTTTGATTTCTGGTGGCCTAGTATTGCTCTTGCCTGAAACAAAGGGATTGACTTTACCCGACACCATGGAGGATGTGGAAAGATCAGGCGGTGAGTCAATGAACAATTGTGGCCGGACTGGTGAGCTCTTGCCATCAACATTCCTCCCACTTGATTATTTTGCCCACTTACTGTGCAATGGTGACCACCATGAGATCTGGAGGCCAGTGGAAAAAGTGGCAGGACCTTGGTCAAGTAGTTCGTGTAAGTAATATTTTCATTTATTCAATGGAATTGCAACTGCAAATGTGACCAGCTGCATATGTCCCACCCAGCAGAAAGACACCCTCTCTAAAAAGTTGCATTTTCATCTTTGCAGAGGAACGTGGCACATAATAAAAGGGAAAGAACTCGAACAGGAGGAGGCCCGGCAAATCTGTAGCCTCTGACACCATTGGAAGAGAGAGTCGCTGCTTTGATGGATCCTGCCTGGAGAAAAGCAACCACCACTGCACAAGCTGGGCCCACACTCGAGGTAGAGGGTAAGTCCTGCAAATTCCACAGTTTGGCTTTACTAAATGTTAAGTACTGCGCGGGCTAGCCATGCTTCAGTTCCTGGGGATGTCTGCGTCAGTTACGCTTTGGTTGGTGCAATGTGCTATCATCCATTGTGGTCCTTCAAATGAGCCTGCTGCCTGCTCTGTGTCAGCCTACTCCTGCCACCCACCCTGCCCCCTCCTCAGCTGCTAACCTTTTGTCTGAGTTCTGTTATATTTTGCAGAATTTGAGGCCAGCCCTGACGATGCAGAAGAAGATTCAGATGAGGACGCGCCTGAAGAGGAGAACATCTTCTAATCCCACCCTCCAGACCAAGAACATGGGGTTGAGGGGATGGAGGTGGATGAAGCCCCCACTGTTTTACTGACTTTGGTGGTGCAGGTGCCGCCCATTGAGATGCCAGCCCCTTCCATGACTAGTGGTTTGAGTGTTGGTGGGACATTCCATGGTTTCCTAACATCCGAGGCTGCGGGTCCCAGTGGTGGGGTGCAGCGAGGCACACCCAGGGCCCCACCTTCCAAGGCTGCGGTTTCCAGTGGTGGGGTGCGAGCCACACCCGTGGGGAGGAGGGGAAGGATAGATCAACCACGGTGCAGGATCTAACAGATGTGGTTCAGATGATGGCAATGAGTGGGGAGAGCATTGACGTTACGCGATCACTCCTGGACACCATCAGTGGGGTGGGTGACGAGGTAGCAGGACTGTCGGGAGAAGTAACAGCAATCTCACGAGAAATGGGAACGATGTCAGTGACCATGAGGGAGGGAATGTCACAGGTAGCTGATGCGCTGTCAGTGAACATCAGCGAGGGAATGTCAGAGATGGTGCAAACACTATCACTGAACATGAGGGAGGGAATGTTGCAGGTCGTTGAGACACAGTCAGGGCACATGTTGCAGTTAGCTGCTGCAATAAGGGAACACGCCCAGACCCCGCGCCCATTGACGGAATCAGCTGCCACTCCTACTTCCATCCCCACACCAGCCTCTGAAGAGCCCAAGCCGGGCCCTCCATATTGCAGCCTGGGCCCTCCATATTGCAGCCTGGGTCCTCCACATTGCCGCCTGCTGCTCCCCCCAATCCCCACCTCCTCTCCCCCTCTAATAACAGATGCACACTACCCGAGATCTTAGAAAGAATAAGCTTGGTACCAACCCCAGAAACACTGTGCCACCGCCTGTGGGTAAGGGTGGTGGAGTCACCAAGAACAAACGTGGCAGGCGGTCTTAGAATAAGGTGGAGAAGAGATGGGTGCAGCCTTTTTTTGCCGTAGCTGCTGTTGCTGTTGTTGGTATTATTATTGTTGCTGTTGTAACTATTGTTCTCAAATTAAAAGATTTTTGTAAAAGTTAGTTAGTGATCTTAAAGTTTTTAAGTGATCTTAGAGTTTGTAAGTGATCTTAAAGTTTTTAAGTGATCGTAACTGAAAACTTTTAAGTTTGATACAAGAATAATTTTATTAAAGTTAAGTTAAGTACAAAGAACTGTTTCTTAAATTTTTTAATAAAATATATTTTACATTAAATCTGAATCATTTTATTTATTTGTTCCATTATTACCGCAACTTTTGGAACTCAAGAAGAATAATTTCCATTATTTGTTCGATTATTAACAAATCTTTTGAAGTAAACAAGAATCATTTCCATTTTTTGTTCCATTAACACATCACAACATTACGGAACAGGTCCAAACAGTAAACAGGGTCCATGTGGAATAGTTGTTGCTGATCCTTCAGGCAGCAAAGCGTTCACGGATGAGCTGCTGCAGCAAGGCTCGAGCAATCGTTAAAGGGGCCGATGGCCCGCCCTCCTCCGCCGTCGTGCTTCAGGTTCATTCATGGCTTCCTCATCCTCCTGCTCGTCATCTGCATCTTCCTCCTCATCATCAGCCACTCTCACTGCAGGTGGGTCTTCTCCTACCAGCTGCTGCTGCCTCATGTTGGCTAAGTTATGCAGCATGCAGCACACAACAGTGAACTGACTGACAATCTCAGGGGAGTATTGCAAGTAGACTCTGGAATGGTCCAGGCATCAGAAATGCTGTTTCAGGATGCCAATGGTCCTCTCTATGATGCTGCGCGTCGCAATGTGTGACATGTTGTATTCCCGGTCAGCTTTCATCCGGCTTACGTGTAGGGGCGTCTTGAGCCAGGTGGCGAGGCCGTACCCTTTGTCTCCCAGTAGCCAGATCTGCCCTTCTGGCTGCTGCTGAAACATGGCAGATATAGCGCTCTCGCATAGGATGAATGCATCATGGGTGCTCGCAGGGTATCCTGCATCGACTGACATGATGCAATACATGTCGTCACACACGAGCTGTACATTAATGGAGTGGAAGCTTTTTCTGTTCCTGTACATCTTGGCATCCTCCAAAAGTGCTCGCAAGGCAATGTGGGTACAATCAATTAAGCCCTGTGTCTTTGGGTAGCCAGCAATCCTGGAGAAGCCCTGTCACGCATTGCTTGGGCGGTCATGGGGAACTTTATGTAGTCATTCCTCCGTGCTTATACTGCAGCTGTCACCTGCTGAATGCAGACATGTGTTGTATGTTGAGAGATGGCGCACACATCCCCAGTTGTAGCTTGAAACGATCCGGAGAATGAAAGTGCAGCTGTAACCTTCACTTCAATTGACAAATCAGTCCTCCTGACCCTTCTAGGTTGCAGGTCTGATTTCACCAACTCATAGATCTCAGTTACAACTTCTTTGCGGAAATGCAGCCTTCTGATACAGTCTGCATCACTCAGGTGCAGGTACAAATGCCTGTCTCAATATACCCGACATGGGTAAGGCCTCCTGCCCAGCACCCCACGTGCTCTGATGTTGCTCATGCGATGACATCGAATCAACTGTCTCCTACGTAGCACCATCATGCAGAAAGCTCACACAAGGTAAGCCATTGTCAGTAAAGATCCATTGTTAAATTTTACCTTTGCAAGAAACTCAAAACGGCAGGTAGGCAGACAGGACAGGTTCTTTGTTCTCTTTCCCCAGGGCCTGTATGGATGGACCACACCCAGGTCTTGTGACCTCTCCTCCCGCTTCCCCCCCGCAACTCATTGCAGTGCTTTAACTTCTCCCCCGCCAAAAAAACGGCATAAATGACCCAGGATAATTGAGTCCAAAAAGAGGTGCCTTACTCCAGATTTCCTACCCACCTGATACCATCGTGCTCCTACACTCATAGAAAATTGGCAGAGAACATATAACAATTACATGAATGAAAAATGTGGAGGTCCAAAGAGATTTGGGGATCCAGATATATAGATCATTAAAATATCATGAACAGGTCTAATGGAATGCTGGCCTTTATATCTTGAGGATTAGAATACAAGGGGGCAGAAGTTATGCTGCAGCTCTACAAAACCGTGGTTAGGCCACATCTGGAGAACTGTAAGCAATTCTGTGCACTAAACCTCAGGAAGGATATATTGACCTTGGAGGGAGTGCAGTGTAGGTTTACCAGCATGATATTCGGACTTCAAGGGTTGAGTTACGGGAGAGATTAAAAGAAAGAAAGAAAGCCTTTCATGACCACAGGACGTCTCAATGCACTTTACAGCCAATGAAGTACTTTTGAAGTGTAGTCACTGTTGTAATGTGGGAAACGCGACAGCTCCCACAAACAGCAATGTAATAATGACCAGATAATCTGTTTTGTTATGTTGATTGAGGGATAAATATTCACCAGGACACCGGGGATAACTTCCCCGCTCTTCTTCAAAATAGTGCTATGGGATCATTTACATACACCTGAGGGAGCGGGCCGGGCCTCAGGTTAACGTCTCATCTGAAAGACAGCACCTTCGACAGTGCAGCACTCACTCAGTACTGCACTAGTGTGTCAGTCTAGATTTTAGTGCTCAAGTCTCTGGAGTGGGACTTGAACCCACAATCTTCTGACTCAAAGGTGAATGAGCTACCTACTGAGCCACAGCTGACAATCAAATTAAGGCCGTATTCCCTAGAATTTAGAAGGTTAAGGGGTGATCTGATCGAAGTTTTCAAGATATTAAGGGGAACAGATAAGAAAGATAGAGAGAAACTATTTCTGCTCTTTGGGGATTCTAGGACTAGGTGGCATAATCTAAAAATTAGAGCCAGACCTTTCAGGAGTGAAATTAGGGAGCACTTCTACACAAAATGGCTGAAATCTACCCAGCCCTGTGAGTGCGGATTTGGAGGTGGGCCCACTGTCAAAATGGCTTTGATTGACAGCGGGACAGGATCCCACTCTAAACCCGCCTCCATGTCAGTTTCTCAACTGTCAGGCTCCGACGGATCGCAGAGAGTAAGCAGCAGGCCAGTTAATTAAGATAGTT
This sequence comes from Pristiophorus japonicus, assembly GCF_044704955.1. Taxonomy (NCBI): domain Eukaryota; kingdom Metazoa; phylum Chordata; class Chondrichthyes; family Pristiophoridae; genus Pristiophorus; species Pristiophorus japonicus. The sequence continues at coordinate 70,812,131 of NC_091985.1, forward strand.
AACAGGTCGTTGAATGCTCTTAAGTGGATTAAAGGCAAGCACTTACAATTTTATGAACCTTTTGACGGAGAACACGCCAGGTTAAGTGGAGTTGGGTTCTCATTGGCTCTCCATTGCTTTGGCTAGTTGACAGCTGCAGAAGTAGTATAAAAGTTACCATTTCACAGCTGTTCACTTTCCAATGTCAGAAGCTGAAGCCTTCAGAATTTGGAAGAGACATCTGACCTGTATGCAGTTTGGAAGTGTTTGCAGTGAACTCTCTTTCTCCTCCTTGGAGGAATCTCTCTCACCATTGACAGATTGCTTCTATCATCTCAACCTCATCTGCCATCAAATCCAGCAGCATCGGTGCCCTTAAAAAAATCTCACCTTGGTCTTCAGAATCCCACAACGATCTGCCCTAACACCAACAACACCAGGCACACCAGCAGCACCAACAACAACACCAACCTTCTCCGCAATTACCTGATGCTGTATGGGACACAGAGCATCAGCACTTGACCACGTTGCTGCCCGGGAGACCAGGGATAGCCTCAATTTGACCACATTTACTTCCCTGGCTGCCACATGATGCACCAGGTTGGCACCATACCACGCCAAGACCATAAAGCATCCCTGCAATGCTCAAGCAATTCCTTTCACACTCATCATCATTGTGCAGGGTACTATTATGTCTCACCATTCACTGCAACTCACTAAGCCACTTCCAAAGGTGCCCACAAATCTATCCAAGGACACAAAATGCTGAAAATAAAAATTTCAATGTTTGACAACACATCAACATAAACTTTACATGAACATTGGCTAAAGGACCCAAATGCTTACTCTTGTGTGTTGTTAGTTGGTATGATTGGACAAGAATGAGGGTGAGTCTGAGGGGTGGCTAATGAGATGGGAAACTGATAATGTAGATGGACAGAGATGGATGGGTGGAGGTGCAAGGTAATTGGTGTGAGTAAGGATGTGCAGGGGTATAGTAGGGAAGGCAGAGTGATGGGAATGTGATGAGTGGCACAGTAGGATGATGTTGAGTGTGGCTTTGCAGTAATATTTTGTGATCTACTGCGATGATTGAAAGGCTTGCGCCACTGCAGCCAGGTCCTCCTGACAACATCCCTGCTTGTGCCCTCCTCTGTAATGTGCAACTAGGCTGCGTTTGTGCATGGGAGGTTTCTTCCCTCCATGGGAAGGGAAGAGAGCCTCCCTGCATGCTGTGGAGGGAGTGATGGGAGAGCCTGGGTACAGTCGTGCGCCTCTGTGCAGTGCTTGTCAGTGTTTGCAGCACCTCAGTGCTGCAGAACACTGACAGAACAACTGTCAAAGCAATGTGCGCATGGTCCTTTTAAGGAAAGCGGCTGATGAGGCCTCACCAAATAGTATCATTAGACCGGCTTCCTGTTAATTGGCCAGGAACCTCACAGGGCAGGCTTAACAAGCCCCATCAACGGAAGGTTTCTGCGGAAGGGCAGGCTGGAGCGAGGAGCGCATTTCCCACATGCCACCGACCCCAGTCATACTGGACTTGCTGCGGGTGGCAAAATCACAGCCAAAGGGTGGTAGAAGTTTGGAACTCTCTACCGCAAATGGCAATTGATGCTGGATCAATTGTTAATTTTCATTCTAAGAGTGATAGATTTTTGTTAACCAAAGGTATTTAGGGATATTGGCCAAAGGTGGGTATAAGGAGTTTATTTGCAGATCAGCCATGATCTCATTGAATGGCGGAACAGGTTCAAGGGGCTCAATTGCCTACTCCTGTTACTATGTTCCAAGAGCACACTGAATCCAGTCCGAATATTCCAATTGAGAGAACAGGTGCACAGTGAGATCTTGGGACCATTTGTCTCCCAATTGGGGAAATCAAACCTATTATTATTTGAAACCAAAAAGATTTTGGCCCCAAGTTTCGGCCCGCGCCGAAAACGGCGCACCTCCGAGCTGGACGCCTGTTCTTCGCGCCTAAAAGTGCGCTAGAAAAAAACTTTGATATTCTCCGGCTCCTCGGAGCTCGATCTCAGCTTGGTGCGGCGCACTCTTCACAGCGGGGGGTGGAGCCAAACACTCGCGCCGATTCTGTAAGTAGTGGGGGGCATGTCCAATTTAAATGAGCCAACGTGGTGCCGGCAACCCTGCGCGTGTGTGCACGCGCAGTGTCAAACAAACATTGGCACTCGGCCATTTTTAAAAGGACTCGGCTGCCGTCGAGCCACTGACGCCGCCCCTTAAGCGTGGCCGAATGGTCTCAACCCCCTTGAAAAGCTGCGTGCGTCTGGTATTGATCCTTCGGCTGCCGGCCAGCCACTGACGCTGCTCCTATCCCATGGCCGAATGGCCTCAGCCCCCTTGAAAAGCTGCGTGCGTCTGGTATTGATCCTTCGGCTGCCGGCCAGCCACTGACGCTGCTCCTATCCCATGGCCGAATGGCCTCAGCCCCCTTGAAAAGCTGCGTGCGTCTGGTATTGATCCTTCGGCTGCCGGCCAGCCACTGACGCTGCTCCTATCCCATGGCCGAATGGCCTCAGCCCCCTTGAAAAGCTGCGTGCCTCCGGTGTTGATCCTTTGGCTGCCGGCCAGCCACTGACGCCGCTCCTATCCCATGGCCGAATGGCCTCAGCCCCCTTGAAAAGCTGCGTGCCTCTGGTGTTGATCCTTCGGCTGCCGGCCAGCCACTAAGAGAATGAAGGCCTGCCTGCAGCACAGCAGCTCAGCTCGAAGGCTGCTTGCTGCCACTGTTGGGGCTGCCGTTGAGACACTGACACCACACCCCTGCCTGTCTCCAACATGAAAGGCCTGCCTGAAGCACTTTCACACAGGTAGGAACATGGTTTATTTAATCTTTTCTTTGCTTATAAATTTTTATTCAGGTTGGATTTATTTGTATAATATTTGTATAAGTATAACTAAGGATTGATTGTAGAATTTAATGACTTCCCTTCCCCCCCCTCTCCCCCCCCCCCCCACATTCCCTACGCCTAATTTGTAACCTACACCTGATTTTCTAAAGTGTAGACAAGGTTTTTTCGAGAGTACAAAAATCTTCACTTACTCCATTCTAAGTTAGTTTGGAGTAAGTTTTCACTGCCGAAACTTTGAAAACAGGCGTAAGTGGCCGGACACGCCTCCTTTTGAAAAAAAAATTCTGTTCCAAAGTGAAACTGTTCTAACTGACGAGATCTGGAGCAAACTAAATGCCGAGAATTTGAATTTCTAAGATACTCCGTTCTACACCAGTTGCTCCAAAAAATCAGGAGCAACTGAGGCCGAAACTTGGGCCCTTTAAAACTAAAATTCTGTGTTTTTTATGTTAAAGTTTTTAGAACTGTTTAATAATGCAGAATTATCTGCTAACTTCCATTAATGTGGCTATGTAGGAACACTTACCGAATCACTATAGTATACATAAGGGCCGAAAGGTGTCGAATGGCCGCCGATTTGTCGTGGAATAGCCGCCGCTCGCGAAATTCTCTGCGGTGATTTTTCCGGCAGACCCCACTTCCGCCCTGCTGCTGCCGAACCTTCCTAAGTGCGTCATCAAAGCGCGCACTGCTGATGTCTCACTCCACAAGCAAAATTCACCTTAAAAAATCTTCCGGCCACCACTCCGTGCCCCTGACAGTTTTTTGTCGGCGCACTGTGTTTGTAGTGTGTGTAAAATGGTGGTGCGGCCACCATTAAAGGGACTGCCAGGTCGGCCTGACAATTATGCCCCTGGGTTTGGCCTGGCCGCCAACAAGCAGCCTGGCACCCCCTCTTGGGTGCCAGGGCGCTGGCCCGGCCGAAACCCTCCCTGATGACCCAGTGGACATAACTTAAAAAGCTGCAGAGCTCGCAGCGGCTCTCCCCTTTAACTGAAGTGGAGAGACGTGTTGACGCGCCTGCGCAATGATATCACCAGTCCGGCGCTGATGACTGACAGCGGCGGACACTCTGCCCCCTCCCACTTCCGCCCCTCTTATGACGGACACTTTGCTCCCGCCCTCACTTCCGCCCCCATTATGAGCGACTTTCACCCCGTTCAAAAAAAACCAAAGAGCTGAATTTTACCACATGGGCCACCACATCCATTGCCGCAGGCAAAGCACAAGAAAAACGGTAGGTACGACCCGTTTCTGGCGGGGGTGAATTTCAGCCTCTTAATGTGGTGTCATCATCATCATCATCATCATCATCATAGGCAGTCCCTCGGAATCGAGGAAGACTTGCTTCCACTCCCAAAGTGCGTCCTTTGATTTTGATGGCTGAACAGTCCGAAACGAGAGCCACAGACCCTGTTACAGATGGGACTGACATTCGTCAAGGGAAGGGGTCAGTGGGGCTGGTTTGCCATGCGCTTCTTCCGCTGCCTGCGCTTGGCCTCTTCATGCTCTTTGCGTTGGGACTTGAAGAGCTCGATGCCCTCCCAGATGTACTTTCTCTACCTCGGGCAGTCTTCGGCCAGCGTCTCCCAGGTGTCAGTGGTGATTTTACCTCCTTTACCAGGGAGGCTTTGAGGGTGTCCTTATAACGTTTCCACTGTCCTCCTTTGGCTCGTTTACCATGAAGGAGCTCCGCATAAAGCATTTGCTTAGGGAGTCTCGTATCTGGCATGCGAACTATGTGGCCTGCCCAGTGAAGCTGATCGAGTGTGGTCAGTGCTTCAATACAGGAGATGTTAGCCTGGTCAAGGACAGTAATGTTGGTGCGCCTGTCCTCCCAGGGGATTTGCAGGATCTTGTGGAGACATCATTGGTGATATATCTCCAGTGACTTGAGGTGCCTTCTATACATCATCCATGCCTCAGATCCATACAGGAGGGTGGGTCTTACTACAGCCCTGTAGACCATGAGCTTGTTGGTAGAGTTGAGGGCCTGGTCTTCAAACACTCTTTTCCTCAGACAGCTGAAGGCTGCACTGACGCACTGGAGGCGATGTTGGATCTCCACATCAATGTCTGCCTTTGTTGATAAGAGGCTCCCGAGATATGGGAAATGGTCCACGTTGTCCAGGGCCACACCGTGGATCTTGATGACTGGAGGGCAGTGCTGAGCGGCGATGACAGGTTGGTGGAGGACCTTTGTCTTACGGATGTTAAGCGTAAGGCCCATGCTTTCATATGCCTCAGTGAACACATTGACTATATCCTGGAGTTCAGACTCTGTGTGTCACGTTGTGTCACGTTGTGGTAAGATGAAAGGGAGTATTTTTACTCCTTCCACCTGGCGGAAACCAGGTGTAATGGGCGTTGAAGTTGAGCGGCTCTTTGTCCTGCTCTGTTACTGTCCCATGGAGAGTTTAATGCCAGGCACTTGCGATGTCCTCTTGAGTCAAGTGGATGCCTCATAAATATACACTGAGATAGGACCCCTGGAAAATTTTAATGGTCTACCAGCTAGAGTAGTTACCATGGTCACTCTGACTACTGAAACTGCTGGACCTCCAGTGGAGTCAGAGGAGTATCTGAACATAGGAATATAGGAACAGGTGTAGACCGTTCAGCCCCTCAAGCCTGTTCCGAATGTAAGTAAAAAGCTTTATTGGTGGGCCCCCCTGGCCTTCCGCCTGGGAGTTAAGTTCCATGCTTAAATAGAAGCGACTTAATACAGTGAGCAGAAGAGACTTTTTCACTATCACTCCACTGAACAGAGCCACAGCATAAACAAGCAATGTGCATTCCATAGCTACTATCAAAAGATCCAAACAGTCTGAATTATAAACTTGCTGTAACAGTTAATTGACTGTGGAATGAATGATCAGAATTAATGACAGAAGCACAGACCGTAGCTGCGATGTTAACCTGTGGCGGGAGTGCGGAGAGCAGGGGCTGAGCTGAGAGGGAAGCACCAATGACGATGCTGGAGTGAGCCCATTTTAATTCCTGGGCCTCATTTTAATTTCTGACGTTGGGCTCACACCCACAGCCGGTGGGGAAAATCCAGTGGGCGGGAGCGGGAAATTGTGCGGCTGCAGGCCACTGCTGGGAAACCAAGGATACAGCTGGTTAATAGGGTGTTTGAAATGATCGCGGTCACGGGAAAGGGAAGGGAAGCCCATGGCAGCGGCTTATGGGGCCCCTGTGGAGCATTCGTGTTTCTCCTGGCTCACAAGGAAACCTTTAGAACAAATTTAAATATCTTCTCTGCGCCTTGTCTGGCCGTGGATCAAGTCTGCTACCAGCTTTCCCTGGCAGCTTTGGGACTGGGCATGGTAGCGGCGATCCGAATTACATCATTGTTGGCCCCTGACACTTCAATATTAATGAAACCCCCATCTTCCAGTGGTGGGCGGCTTCAACGCTCCTGAAAACACATTCCCACCAGGTGGGCAGTGTTAAAATCAGGTGGGTCTGTCAACCTTTAAGAATAGGTTAGATTGGTGGTTGAAGGAAAAGGGAATAACGGGATATAGGAACAGGATTAGGATTACGACTCGTGGAATATAACCACCAACACGGACTGCTTGGGTCAAAAATATTGTCATTTCTATGTAATTCTGTGTAAAAGAATAGTTATTTCCTGCCAGAGAGTTAGTCAGTGAAGGAATCTGTCATTACAGAGGACCTTAATCTTGAAATGTACCAGAAGATTCACGCTGCAAGTGTCATAAACTGATGTGTGTGTTTGTTGAAAGTCGCCATTCCAAGAGAACTGTATTACGGGGGTGGCGGGGGGGGCACTTAAAGTTATTGCTTTATAAGATAAAAACCGTAAGAGCAGCTATAGGCAAGTCACTGCTCTGATGGTCGCAGGCCAAAGTAGTTGCATTGATGTTGGCTTTTCATAAGATCTGGATCATTATAGAGAGCTAAAGGGTGTCTGTAATTTTGAGGGAACTGGGTCACAGAGGAGATGGAGTGAAGAAGATGGTATGAAATGTCAGACTTGAAGGATGTGGTTTGAAGAGCAATGTAACTGATTGTATCATGAATTAATGAGAGATATCACACTGGGCCCTGAAAAAATGCTGAAGTTACCAGTTGATTTTGTATTGTCACTCCACTGAACAGAACCACAACAGAAACAAGTAATGTGCATTTCGTAGCAACAATTAAAATGTCGATATAGTTTGAATTGTAAATTTGCTGCAATAGTCAAATAATGTAAAAAAAAGACTTTGAAGAAAACTAGCACAGCTTAAAGCTAGGTACAAACCAAACATTTGACATAAAAAGTACTCTTATAATGCGCAAAGATTTGTCAAAATAACTCCTTTTGCACTTGTAAAAGTTTTTCTTTTTTTCTAGACCTCATCTTACCATTACTACTGTTAACATATCCCAGGAGGCGAATGTAATTTCTTAATCACTGTCTCATCTCCTGGATCTCAGTCTTTATCATAGTGGGAACAATAAAGTTTCAACAGACAGCAGCATGAGGACGGTTTAAAGAACATCGTATCTCATAAGTGCAGTAAAGCTGCACTGGGAACAGAAATATTGCTGTTGCATTAACGTTCTGACTGCACTCCACTGACTGATACACTCTGTATGAGTAATACTAGGGATCTTGGGAATGAAAGCTTTATACTTTTTCTCCATGAAGTACAATTTTTTATTACGTGCTTTGCAAATGAGCACTGTACAGTTTAATAAGAAGGCACACTTCAGTAATATTAGCTCTTCACTTATTAAATGAGTCCAAGATCTTTCAGTGGAACTATTCTTCAATAAAAAGTAATTCCGTGACTTTTAATGATAGGAGCAGTATGTCACACAGTGCCTTTTATGACACACAAAAAGTCTAATGTATTTTTATATATCCTGTAAATATAGTCAACTCCAAATAAATGCGCACCTGACCAAACATAATTTTAATCCAGGCATAGAATTCTAATGCACCAAATTATCAACCATTCACTTCAATGTACAGAACTTCTGATCCAAAACATTCTTCAGTTATCATTTATAAAATGATAAACACATTAGGTACACTAAATAAATGGGTTGCAGTCTCTAAGTGCCATTTAGCAACAGGTAGTTAGCTCTGAGGTTGCTCCATCATCGCACAAAATAATCCCGTATCTCTGAGTACAAAGTCTATTTGTGAAGGTGTACTGGCATAAAACAGTTGTAAGTTTTAGTGTTAACCTTTACAAGCTATTACACTAAATATGTGACCACAGGTTTGAAACTCTGATGACAGTTTGTAGGCCATTTTCACAGAGGGCTTGGGAGGCCTTGTTTGTTCAAAAACTGGACCACTGTAGTGTTATTTGTTCATATCTGCTGGTTGTGAACAATGTCAATGAAAAGTAACAAAGCAATGCAGATTAGATGATTGGTGTGCCATCTGTGACTGCTGTGGGGCATAGGCTCCAGGGGCTTTAATGCCTGTTTCAGGAGTCCTTCCCGAAATTGGGCTGCCCAGAACATAGCTGCCAGCGGGCCAGCTATGTTCAGGATAACCAAGGCTACAAGTGATCTAAATGACAGTCCTTAAATGGTGGAACTTTGGAATGTTTCACACCATTTCTGCTCGTGAACTGTGCAAATTTTTCTGAACAAAATTGCAGCTCATTATCAGACACAATTTCTTCTAGGAGGCCATATGAAGAAAACAATCTTCGCAAATTGTTTAGTGTTTTACTTGTTATTTTCCGTATTGGAAACAGCTCTACCCACTTCGAATGACTATCAATCACAATTAATAATTGCTGTTCTTCTAGCACAACAAGATCTACATGTAAACTTTCCCACACCCTGGGAGGCCATTTCCATGGCTGTAATGGTACTGATGATGGTTTCTTGCTTACCGATTGACATGTTGTACACTGACTAACAATGTACCCTCTATATCTTTATCTAAACCTGGCCACCATAAGTAACTGCACGTAAAACTCTTGGTCAAGCACACTCCCAGGTACTGGTTATTAAGATCTCCTAACAATTTGGACCTGAACTTATTTGGGATAATTAATCTTGCACCCCACATGATACAATCTTCATCCACTGATAATTCATTCCTATGAATGAAGTATGAGTCAATATCTTCCTCTGATACCTGGTTTGGCCAGACATTTGCTATATAATCATACACTTTTGACATAACTGGGTCACGTTTGGTTGCTCTACCAATCTCTTCAGTTGTGACTGGCAGCTCATCAATGTATGAAAAATAGAACACTTCTTCTACCTTAGAGATAATGTCCTCAGTTTCTAGTCTTTTGAGTTCTTGCTCAACTTTCTCCTTGAGTGCGTATGGTACGGGATGTGGCTTGCAGTAAACTTGTCCAGCGTTCTTCTGCACTCTGACACTCGCCTTGAAGTCTTGGATCAGACTGCCTATTTCGCAAAATGTCTTCGGATGCTGCTTGATGATATCATCTTTCGATGCAAATTTCGTTTACACACGAAAAATCTCTTTCCAATCCAGCTTCAGTGTTCAAACCAATTTCTACCTATCAAGGCTGGCTTGTCTCCTGCCATTACTATGAGAGGCAAGCTCTGAAACTGATCCTTGTAATTCACCGATATGGTGATACGTCCTACAACAGGAATTTGCTCTCCTGAGTAGCCTTGCAGCTCTATCTTTGATTTCTCCAGTCGAAAAGCACGCAGCTTGTCAAGATATAGCGATCCAGGTACTATGCTCAAGGATGCACAAGTGTCGATTTCCATTGGTATCCTGGTTCCTGCAACGTCAACTTGGATGATGATACTTTGTGAATCGCTGTTAGATACCCTCGTGCTCCTGATGACGTGTATCTCCAGAAACTCCTCATCTTGTTGCTTCTCTTCAATGCTCTGTAGTGTCTGGCGATTTCTATTCCTAGCATTGAAAGTTGGTTTACTGTTCAGTCAGCATGCCTTTGCAGGATGCTCAGTTTTGTGCAGCAGAAACACTCTTCCTTCAAATATGGACAGCTTTGAGCAATGTGTTGTCCCAGGCACCGATAGCATGACTTCAGTGCTCTGTTACCATGGCCAGTTGCTGAGGCTTTGGGGCCCAACTGCTTTTTATTTTTAACTTGCAGGCGATTCAACTCGGTTGTCTGACGGCTGGAAATGGCACAAAATTCTCAGGAGTATTGGTCAGCCATATCATAAAAATATAGAAACATAGAAAAATAGGTGCAGGAGAAGGCCATTCAGCCCTTCGAGCCTGCATCACCATTCAATAAGATCATGGATGGTCATTCACCTCAGTACCCCTTTCCTGCTTTCTCTCCATATCCCTTGATTCCTTTAGCCATAAGGGCCATATCCAACTCCCTCTTGAATATATCTAACGAACTGGCATCAACAACTCTCGGCGGAAGAGAATTCCACAGGTTAACAACTCTCTGAGTGAAGAAGTTTCTCCTCATCTCGTTCTTAAATGGCTTACCCCTTATCCTTAGACTGTGACCCCTGGTCCTGGACTTCCCCAACATCGGGCATATTCTTCCTACATCGAACCTGTCCAATCCCATCAGAATTTTATATGTTTCTATGAGATTCCCTCTCATTCTTCTAAACTCCAGTGAATAGAGGCCCAGTCGATCCAGTCTCTCCTCATAAGTCAGTCCTGCCATCCTGGGAATCAGTCTGGTGAATCTTCGCTGCACTCCATCAATAGCAAGAAAGTCCTTCCTCAGATTAGGAGATCAAAACTGAACACTATTCCAGGTGAGGCCTCACCAAGGCCCTGTACAGCTGCAGCAAGATCTATCCTGCTCCTATACTCAAATCCCCTAGCTATGAAGGCCAACATGCCATTTGCCTTCTTCACCGCCTGCTGCACCTGCATGCCAACCTTCAATGACTGATGTGCCATGATACCCAGGTCTCGTTGCACCTCCCCTTTTCCTAATCTGCTGCATCTTTCTGCATCTTCAGATAATATTCTGCCTTCGTGTTTTTGCCACCAAAATGGATAACCTCACATTTATCCACATTATACTACATCTGCCATGCACTTGCCCACTCACCTAACCTGTCCAAGTCACCCTGCAGCCTCTTAGAATCCTCCTCACAGCTCACACCGCCACCCAGCTTAGTGTCATCTGCAAACTTGGAGGTATTACTCTCAATCACTTCATCTAAATAATTTATGTATATTGTAAATAGCTGGGGTCCCAGCACTGAGCCCTACGGCACCCCACTAGTCACTGCCTGCCATTCTGAAAAGGACCCGTTTATCCCGACTCTCTGCTTCCTGTCTGCCACCCAGTTCTCTATCCACGTCAATACATTCCCCCAATAGCATATGCTTTAATTTTGCACACCAATCTCTTGTGTGGGACCTTGTCAAAAGACTTTTGAAAGTCCAAATACACCACATCCACTGGTTCTCCCTTGTCCACTCTACTAGTTACATCCTCAAAAAATTCTAGAAGATTTGTCAAGCATGATTTCCCTTTCATAAATCTATGCTGACTTGGACTGATCCTGTCACTGCTTTCCAAATGCACTGCTATTTCATCTTTAATAATTGATTCCAACATTTTCCCCACTACTGATGTCAGGCTAACCGGTCTATAATTCCCTGTTTTCTCTCTCCCTCCTTTTTTAAAAAGTGGTGTTACATTAGCTACCCTCCAGTCCATAGGAACTGATCCAGAGTCGATAGACTGTTGGAAAATGATCACTAATGCATCCACTATTTCTAGGGCCACTTCCTTAAGTACTCTGGGATGCAGACTATCAGGCCCTGGGGATTTATCAGGCTTCAGGCCCTGGGGATTTATCGGGCTTCAATCCCATCAATTTCCCTATCACAATTTCCTGACTAATAAGGATTTCCTTTAGTTCCTCCTTCTCACTAGACCCTTAGTCCCCTAGTATTTCCCAAAGGTTATTTGTGTCTTCCTTCGTGAAGACAGAACCAAAATATTTGTTCAATTGGTCTGCCATTTCTTTGTTCCCCATTATAAATTCACCTGATTCTGACTGCAAGGGACCTACGTTTGTTTTCACTAATCTTTTTCTCTTCACATATCTATAGAAGCTTTTGCAGTCAGTTTTTATGTTCCCAGCAAGCTTCCTCTCATACTCTATTTTCCCCCTCCTAACTAAACCCTTTGTCCTTCTCTGCTGAATTCTAAATTTCTCCTAGTCCTCAGGTTTGCTGCTTTTTCTGGCGCGTTTGTATGCCTCTTCCTTGGATTTAACACGATCCCTAATTTACCTTGTTAGCCATGGTTGAGCCACCTTCCCCGTTTTATTTTTACTCCAGACAGAGATGTATAATTGTTGAAGTTCTACCATGTGATCTATAAATGTTTGCCATTGCCTATCCGCCGTCAACCCTTTAAGTATCCTTTGCCAGTCTATTCTAGCCAATTCACATCTCATACCATCGAAGTTACCTTTCCTTAAGTTCAGGACTCTAGTTTCTGAATTAACTCTGTCACTCTCCATCTTAATAAAGAATTCTACCATATTATTGTCACTCTTCCCCAAGGAGCCTCGCACAACAAGATTGCTAATTAGTCCTTTCTCGTTACACATCACCCAGTCTAGGATGGCCAGCCCTCTAGTTGGTTCCTCGATATATTGGTCTAGAAAACCATCCCTTATACACTCCAGGAAATCCTCCTCCACCATACTGCTACCTGTTTGGTTAGCCCAATCTATATGTAGATTAAAATAGCCCATGATAACTGCTGTACCTTTATTGCACGCATCCCTAATTTCTTGTTTGATGCTGTCCCCAACCTGACTACTACTGTTTGGTGGTCTGTACACAACTCCACTAGTGTTTTCTGCCCTTTGGTATTCCGCAGCTTTACCCATACAGATTCCGCATCATCCAAGCTAATGTCCTGCCTTACTATTGCGTTAATTTCTTCTCTAATCAACAACGCTACCCCACCTCCTTTTCCTTTATGTCTATCCTGCCTGAATGTTGAATACCCCTGGATGTTGAGTTTCCAGCTTGGTCACCCTGGAGCCATGTCTCCGTAATCCCAATTGTATCATATTCGTTAATAGCTGCCTGCGCAGTTAATTCGTCTACCTTATTACGAATGCTCCTCACATTGAGGAACAGAGCCTTCAAGCTTTTCTTTTTAACACACTTTGTCCCTTTAGACTTATGCTGTAATGTGGCCCTTTTTAATTTTTGCCTTGGGTTTCTCTGCCCTCCACTTTTACTTTTCTTCTTTCTATCTTTTGCTTCTGCCTCCATTTTACTTCCCTCTGTCTCCCTGCATAGGTTCCCATCCCCCTGCCATATTAGTTTAACCCTTCCCCAACAGCACTAGCAAACACTCCCCCTCGGACATTGGTTCCGGTCCCGCCCTGGTCAGACCGTCCGGTTTTTACTGGCTCCACCTCCCCTAGAACCGGTTCCAATGTCCCAGGAGTTTGAATTCCTCCCTCCTGCACCACTCCTCAAGCCACATATTCATCTTAGCTATTGTGCAATTCCTACTCTGACTAGCACGTGGCACTGCTAGCAATTCTGAGATTACCACCTTTGAGGTCCTGCTTTTTAATTTAACTCCTTGCTCCCTAAATTCAGCTTGTAGGACCTCATCCCATTTTTTACCTATATCGTTGGTACCTATATGCACCACGACAACTGGCTGTTTGCCCTCCCCCTCCAAAATGTCCTTCAGCTGCTCCGAGACATCCTTGACCTTTGCACTGGCGGAGGCAACATACCATCCTGGAGTCTCGATTGCGGCCGCAGAAACGCCTATCTATTCCCCTTAGAATAGAATCGCCTACCACTATAGCTCTCCCATTCTTTTTCCTGCCCTCCCATGCAACAGAGCCACCCATGGTGCCATGAACTTGGCTGCTGCTGTCTTCCTCTGATGAGTCACTGTACACCCCCACCATCAGTACCCAAAACGGTATATCTGTTTTGGCGGAGGATGACCGCAGGGGACCCCTAACTACCTTCCTTCCACTGCTCTGCCTGATAGTCACTCATTCCTTATCTGCCTGAGTATTCTTTGCCTGCGGTGTGACCAACTCACTAAACGTGCTGTTCACGACATCCTCAGAATCGCGGATGCTCCAGAGTAAATCCATCAACATAGCCGTCTGACAAGCTAAATCAAAATTTCGGGGTTGTCAATAATTTTCTTCTGATTGCTTCATTTTTCATCCCACAATCAAAGTAGTCACGCAATGCTCGGTCCTGAAAGTTTCAAAATGACAGTGAATGGATAGCTTTTTTAAAGCTAAAATGTACTCACTGATACCCTCGTCATGTCATTGATTTCATGTTCCAAAACACTAACTTCCAGCATTTTCCAGGTTTAACTTGGTTAGAATCTCTGTCAGTGGTGTGTCCTTCGGCTTGATGGGAACAAACACATTTTTCAGGGTTTCATACACCTCATGGCCTGCTTCAGTCAAGAAAATAGCTCATATTCTTTCTAACATCACCCGGTTACAGTTTTCATCATCGGTGACTTCAATGATACTATTCGTGGTGAAAAACATTTCTAGCCACTCCACATACACTCCGAAAGTCTCTCGGCCATGATGGAACTCACCCAAGCACCTTATTATTCCCATAGGCACAGCCATCTGGACTCTGGCAACGTCGACAATTCAGCCGAGTATGCTTGTAATTTACCTTGGATTTTTGATTGTTCTGCAAAGCAAAGAACCTCTCAAAGCCTTTCTGTTGGTTGGCAGGAACATGCATGATCAAAAAATTCTGCTAAGGAATCCAGAAATCCCATCCTCATTCACCAATGTGATATATTCTTATAACATCACTAACAAACACACACACAAGATGGCTCTTAACAGAGACTGTCATCATGTGACCTTGCCACATGATCCTTTATTATTTACATCAGTAGTTGCATTACCACAGTAGTCCACTAGGTGGAGCAATAGTCCACTGGGAGGAGTTCTATTACAAGGTCTGTTCTTTCCTCCCCTCCCCCTTTCAGTGCCCCTGCACTTCCTTAAGAATCAACATTTTCCAGTTCTGATGAAGGGTCACAGACCCGGAATGTTAACTGTGTTTCTCTCCACAGGTGCTGCCTGACCTGATGAGATTTCCAGCATTTTCTGTTATATTTTGCCTTCACCACTTTCCTGATTGCCTCCAGCCCTTTCTAAATTGCATCCCTTCCTCCTAATTACCACTCCCCTCTCCTGATCGCCTTACCCTTCCTGGTCATGTCCATCCATCTCCCGATTGGCTCTTCTTCTCCCAATTGACTTCCAGGACCTACCTGAGGGCCTCTGCCAGGAATGCAATGGCCCAAATGCAGGGATTATTCATGGCAGCAGGCTGACACTATCAAATTTCACCCCCAGAGCTTCAATTTCTCCTGTTGAGGAGATCATATCGCAAAATGTCATACTTATAGCGTGTAATTTTCTATCCATTAATAGATAGAAAATCCAAGTTTGCTAATGATACAAAGCTAGGTGGGAATGTGCGGAGGATGCAAAGAGACTTCAAGGGGATGTAGACAGGCTAAGTGAATGGGCAAGAACATGGCAAATGGAACATAATGTAGAGAAATGTGAAGTTATCCACTTTGGTAGGAAAAATAGAAAAGCAGTGTATTTTTTAAATGATGAGAGATTGGGAAATGTTGATGTTCAGAGGGACTTGGGTGTCCTTGTACACGAATCACTGAAAGTTAACATGCAGGTACAGTAAGCAATTAAGAAAGCAAATTGTATGTTGGCCTTTATTACAAGAGGATTTGAGTATAAGAGTAAAGACGTCTTACTGCAATTATATAGGGCCCTGGTGAGACCGCACTTGGAGTATTGTGTACAGTTTTGGTCTCCCTTCCTAAGGAAGGATATACTTGACATTGAGGGAGTGCAACGAAGGTTCACCAGACTAATTCCTGGGATGGGGGCATTGTCTTATGAGAAGAGATCGAGTAGACTGGCCTATATTCTCTAGAGTATAGAAGAATGAGAGGTGATCTCATTGAAACATACAAATTTCTTACAGGGCTTGACAGGGTAGATGCAGGGAAGATGTTGCCTCTGGCTGGGGAGTCTAGAACCAGGGGTCACTGTCTCAAAATAAGTGGTCGGCCATTTAGGACTGAGATGAGGAGCAATTTCTTCACTCAGAGGTTAGTGAATATTTGGAATTCTCTACTGCAGAGGGCTGTGGAGGCTCAGTCATTGAGTATATTTAAGACAGAGATTGATAGATTTTTTGGATATTAAGGGAATCAAGGGATATGGAGTTGAGGTAGAAGATCAGCCATGATCGCATTGAATGGTGGAGGAGGCTCCAGGAGCTGAATGACCTATTCCTGCTCCTAATTCTAATGTCCTCGTGTTCTTATGTAAAATTACAGGCTGGAAGTGTATTCTGGGTGCGGGCCGAAGAGCAGTGCACCAGAATATTTTCCCACAAAAACCAAAAAACATGAAAATAGGTAAGTAAGGTATGGGAAGAATACATAGGAAAAATAACATCTAAATTGGAGGGGAATGAAGTAGCAGGTGGAGGGAGATCACCAAGGTCTAAAGTTGATATTCAGTAGCCTAGAAATTGGATACAGCTGGAAAATGGGCGCGGACACTGCGATGCGAAATATGCACATAAAGCACATCCGTTCAAAAAGCACATCCAGCACATCAACATCATGCTGCCTGCTAATACCATGATTGCAGCGCACAGCCTAGCATGGACTGCACTGCTGATAGGCTGTGCACTCAACAGGGGTCTAAGTTCACATTGTTGGAGCAATGCCAGCTTTACTTAAAGCAAGCCTGCTCCTCTTCAAGGCAGTCTGCAGCTCTTAAAACTGAGCAGCCTTCTGCAGATAAAAATATTGAAATTCCTACAGCACTAGGCAATCTGTACCTCCTAAAGGAAAGTTGCCTTCTGCAAATTTTTATGAGCAATGACTGTCCTGCATTGAATTTAAGTTTGTCATTCTTTATTGTATTAATTACTTAAGCCATGCTAACAGTAAGTTCCATTTTCCATTTCAATAATATTTTACTGTTGCATGCAAATTTTTAATCAAACATTGAATCACCTGCATGGAGTTTCTTGTAATGTCTGTAAGCTTGTAATGCTTGTAGCTCCACACTGTGGATGTGGACGTATTGTGTACTGCAACTGTATAGTTAATCATTAAACAGAACAGGCTTTCCGGAGAGTTCCGAGAGAGCAGCCTGCATGTAAGGAAGCTGTGTGTACTGTGCTCTGTGAAGATATCACATTTGGCGACCGAGGATGAGATTTTTCGGATGTTTAAAGCTTAAATTTTGTTGGTGAAGGATTCAGCCAGCCGACAGAAGACTTTGGAAGTTTCTGTCTTTGAAAAAAAAGCTACAAAATCCGAGGTAAAAAAACAGCACACGGTGTGAACAGCTAGAGTTTAAAATGGCAGGTGTAATCAGATATTTGGGTGAATATAGACACGACCAGGAACGTTTTAAAGCGTATGTGGATTGGCTAGAAATGTATTTCACTGTAAATAACATAATCAAAGTTCCAGACAATGCAGTCCAGAACCAAGCTGTGTTGGAACGTAAGAAAGCGATTTTCTTATCAGTGGCAGTTCCGGCATTATACGAAACCCTTGTAAATCTGCTTGTGCCTGATGAGCCAAAGGACACAACGCTTAAAGAGATTTTAACAAAGCTGGAGCAGCACTATAACCCCAAACCGTTAGAAATTGCTGAAAGCTATCGTTTTGGGATTCGGAATCAAAAGGCGGATGAAAGTATCGCTGATTACATCATAGCATTAAAAAAGCTATCGATGCACTGTAATTTTGGAAACTTTCAAAACAAGCATTACGGGATCATTTTTGTTGCGGGGTGAAAAATGATACGATCAGAAGGAAGTTATTGACGACAGATGACTTAACTTTTGAGATTGCTTGTCAGACAGCGAGGTCGATGAGCATGGCTGAACAATATTCCCGGAAATTAAATAATGAGTACGGTCATCAGTCAACTGAGGTAAATCACCTGCAGGTTCAAAGTAAAAGATGACCATGGGCGAACGTCTCAGAAACTAGAAATTCTACCAGAGCGTCGAAGTCGTGCTAAAGGTGCCTGGGACAACACATTGCTCAAAGTTGTCCGTACATGAAGGCAGAGTGTTTCTTCTGCAGAAAGACTAGGCATCTTGCGAAGGTATGCCAACTGAAGGCTAAACCAGTTTTTAAAGCTATGAGTCCAGCGTTCAAAGCTATGAGTGGAAATCCAAAGAAACTTCATAGCATGGAAGAACAACAACAGGACAAGGAGATGTTAGAATTACACATCATCAGGAGCACGAGGTTAACGGACAGCGATTCGGAAAGCATTAACATCCACATAGATGTTGCGGGATTCAAGATAGCAATGGAAATTGACACCGGTGCATCCGTGAGTGTAGTACCGGAGTCACTGTACCGCGACAATTTGCGTGATTTCCAACTGGAGAAATCCAAGATAGAACTGCGAGGCTACTCGGGAGAAAAAATTCCTGGAGTAGGCCATATCACCGTACCGGTGAAATATAAAGATCAATTTCAGAACTTGCCTCTAATAGTAGTGAAAGGAGACAAGCCTGCCTTACTAGGAAGAAATTGGTTGAGCTCAATGAAGCTGGATTGGAGTAAGATTTTCTGTGTGGAAGCAAGATTTTCATCAACGCTTGAGGTTATCAAGAAGTATCCGAAGGTGTTCTGCGAAATGGGCAGTCCGATCCAAGGCTTCAAGGCGAGTGTCAGGGTGCATAAGGACGCTAGATCGGTTTACTACAAGCCACGTTCTGTACCATATGCACTCAAGGAGAAAGTTGAGCAAGAACTCAAAAGACTAGAGACTGAGAACATTATTTGTAAGATAGATCGATGTAATTGGGCTACACCCATTGTTGTTGTACCTAAGTCTGATGGTAAAGTAAGATTGTGTGGTGATTATAAGGTACCCGTAAACCAGGTTCGAGAGAGTAATGTCCCCAATACATTGCTGAATATTGAAGATTTGTTCACAACACTGACAGGTGGTCAGATCTTCTCAAAACTGGATCTTACAAATGCTTACTTACAGCTTGAACTAGATGACGAGTCCAAGTCATGTTTGACTAAAAATACTCATCTAGGCCTATATCAGTTTAATAGGCTACCTTCTGGAGTGTCTTCCGCCCCTGCCATATTCCAAGGGGTGATGAACGAGATTTTGCAAGGTATTGAAGGGGTAGTATGTTATTTAGATGACATGCTAATTTCAGCACCAAATAGGCAAATTCATAATAAAATATTGAATGAAGTCCTCAAACGGCTAGAGAAGCACAGAGTACGAGTATCTGCTCGTAAGTGTGAGTTATTTAAAAACTCAGTGGAGTACTTAGGGTACAGAGTAGACAAAGATGGTTTACATCCAACCATGGAAAAATTGGATGCAATTAGAAATGCACCCACTCCCAGGAATGTCACTGAACTTCGTTCATTCTTGGGTCTTTTGAACTATTATGGGAAGTTCCTACCAAATTTGGCTACGGTATTACATCCACTGAATGAACTTTTGAAAAAACAGGACCAGTGGAAGTGGTCAAAAGAATGCGAAACAGCATTCAGGGAATGTAAAATCAAATTGGTAGAGAGCACCATGTTAGTTCACTATGACATATCTAAGGAGATGAAGCTAGCATGCAATAGTTAGGAAGGACATTAGCTTGGATGATGTGGAATCTATATGGGTAGAGCTGCAGAACACCAAAGGGCAAAAAACATTAGTGGGAGTTGTGTACAGACCTCCAAACAGTAGTAGTGATGTTGAGGAGGGCATCAAACAGGAAATTAGGGGTGCATGCAATAAAGGTGCAGCAGTTATAATGGGTGACTTTAATATGCACATAGATTGGTCTAACCAAACTGGAAGCAATACGGTGGAGGAGGATTTCCTGGAGTGCATAAGGGATGGTTTTCTAGACCAATATGTCGAGGAACCAACTAGGGGGGAGGCCATTTTAGACTGGGTGTTGTGTAATGAGAGAGGATTAATTAGCAATCTCATTGTGCGAGGCCCCTTGGGGAAGAGTGACCATAATATGGTGGAATTCTGCATTAGGATGGAGAATGAAACAGTTAATTCAGAGACCATGGTCCAGAACTTAAAGAAGGGTATCTTTGAAGGTATGAGGCATGAATTGGCTAGGATAGATTGGCGAATGATACTTAAGGGGTTGACTGTGGATGGGCAATGGCAGACATTTAGAGACCGCATGGATGAACTACAACAATTGTACATTCCTGTCTGGCATAAAAATAAAAAAGGGAAGGTGGCTCAACCATGGCTATCAAGGGAAATCAGGGATAGTATTAAAGCCAAGGAAGTGGCATACAAATTGGCCAGAAATAGCAGCGAACCCGGGGACTGGGAGAAATTTAGAACTCAGCAGAGGAGGACAAAGGGTTTGATTAGGGCAGGGTAAATGGAGTACGAGAAGAAGCTTGCAGGGAACATTAAGACGGATTGCAAAAGTTTCTATAGATATGTAAAGAGAAAAAGGTTAATAAAGACAAACGTAGGTCCCCTGCAGTCAGAATCAGGGGAAGTCATAACGGGGAACAAAGAAATGGCGGACCAATTGAACAAGTACTTTGGTTCGGTATTCACTAAGGAGGACACAAACAACCTTCCGGATATAAAAGGGGTCGGAGGGTCTAGTAAGGAGGAGGAACTGAGGGAAATCCTTATTAGTTGGGAAATTGTGTTGGGGAAATTGATGGGATTGAAGGCCGATAAATCCCCAGGGCCTGATGGACTGCATCCCAGAGTACTTAAGGAGGTGGCCTTGGATATAGCGGATGCATTGACAGTCATTTTCCAACATTCCATTGACTCTGGATCAGTTACTATTGAGTGGAGGGTAGCAATGTAACCCCACTTTTTAAAAAAGGAGGGAGAGAGAAAACGGAATTATAGACCGGTCAGCCTGACCTCAGTAGTGGGTAAAATGATGGAATCAATTATTAAGGATGTCATAGCAGCACATTTGGAAAGAGGTGACATGATAGGTCCAGGTCAGCATGGATTTGTAAAAGGGAAATCATGCTTGACAAATCTTCTGGAATTTTTTGAGGATGTTTCCAGTAGAGTGGACAAGGGAGAACCAGTTGATGTGGTATATTTGGACTTTCAGAAGGCTTTCGACAAGGTCTCACACAAGAGATTAATGTGCAAAGTTAAAGCACATGGGATTGGGGGTAGTGTGCTGACATGGATTGAGAACTGGTTTTCAGACAGGAAGCAAAGAATAGGAGTAAATGGGTACTTTTCAGAATGGCAGGCAGTGACTAGTGGGGTACCGCAAGGTTCTGTGCTGGGGCCTCAGCTGTTTACACTGTACATTAATGATTTAGACGAGGGGATTAAATGTAGTATCTCCAAATTTGCGGATGACACTAAGTTAGGTGGCAGTGTGAGCTGCGAGGAGGATGTTATGAGGCTGCAGAGTGACTTGGATAGGTTAGGTGAGTGGGCAAATGCATGGCAGATGAAGTATAATGTGGATAAATGTGAGGTTACAGCTGAAGAGATTGGTAGAGCAACCAAACATGACCCAGGTATGTCAAAGGTGTATGAGTATATTGCAAATGGATGGCCAAACCAGGTAACAGACATTCGTAGGAATGAATTATCAGTCGATAAAGATTGTATCATGTGGGGTGCAAGAGTGGTTATACCAAATAAATTCAGGTCCAAATTATTAGGAGACCTCCATGACCAGCACCTGGGAATGTGCTTGACCAAGAGTTTTGCACGCAGTTATTTATGGTGGCCAGGTCTTGATAAAGATATAGAGTACACCGTAAGTCAGTGTACGACCGATGTCAATCGGTAAGCAAGCAACCACCACCAGTACCATTACAGCCATGGAAATGGCCTCCCAGGGTGTGGCAAAGGCTACATATTGATTTTGCTGAGTTAGAAGGACAACAATTGTTCATTGTGATTGATAGCCATTCGAAGTGAGTTGAGGTGTTTCCAATGTGGAAAATAACAACAAGTAAAACATTGGACATTTTACAAAAATTATTTTCTGCATTTGGCCTCCCTGAAGAAATTGTTTCGGATAATGGACCACAATTTCGTTCAGAAGAATTTGCACAATTCACGAGCAAAAATGGTGTGAAACATACCAAGGTTCCACCATACCATCCTACTTCGAATGGTGCAGCAGAGCACACTGTACAAATTGTAAACCATGCCCTCATAAAACAAATGTTAGATCCAAATCCAAGGAAACGACAGTTGTCATTGGATCACAAATTGGCTAATTATTTGATTACATATCGGAATACTCCTCATACAACTACTGGGAGAACACCAGCAGAGTTGTTTCTCAAACGACAGCCACGAACCAGATTCTCATTGTTAAAGCCAAATTTGGCACAGTCTGTAGAAAAGACACAATTAAGACAAAAAGAGAATCACGATAAAGGGAGAGTAAAAGAGAAGAGTGAAATTAAACCAGAAGGTGAGAGTGAAGAATCATCACCATAAATGATTAAAGTGGTTACCAGGAAGAGTGGTGAAGATATATGGTCCTCGCACATATTTGGTAAAGATGTTTGATAATGGACAGGTTAGGTTTGTCCATATTGATCATATTTTACCTACAGACATGGAAGGAGTTGAAGGTGGGAATGATTCAATTCTTTCTGACTTTTCAGATAGTTTTGATATACCAATAGCAAATCCTAAATCCAATGTACTGGAAACAAATCCAGGAGAGAATCAGAATGAAAGTCTGAATCCAAGTCAGGGAAACAAAGAAGTCAGAGTGAGTGCAAATGAAAATCAAGGAAATTCCATGGAGGAAAATGTTCCTCAGGATGAGCCTCAAATGAGTGTGAAATCAACACCATGTTTGGAAGGTTCTGTTCGAGAGCGAAGGTATCTTCTTCGAAATAGAAAACAAGTGGTAAAGTTAAATTTGTAAATATGTATAAAAATGAAAGTTATTTATGATGTTTGTTATGATGGCTTTTTAATTAAGGAGGGAGAAGTGTGATGTCTGTAAGCTTGTAATGCTTGTAGCTCCACACTGTGGATGTGGACATATTGTGTACTGCAACTGTATAGTTAATCATTAAACAGAACAGGCTTTCCGAGAGAGCAGCCTGCATGTAAGGAAGCTGTGTGTGCTGTGTTCTGTGAAGATATCACAATTCTTAAATGTATTATTATCAAGTCCATTAGCTTATGCCATGCCATGCTCTCTTCTCGTTTGCAGAAGAAGATATCTGTCAATCGGGCAGAGCAGAGGAGGACGGGGGATGGCTCTGCTCAAATCCAACCATTGACGGAGATCGAGGATCGTGCGGTCGCGCTGATGGGATTTGACAACTGTTCGGCCACCACCCATGGTCTGGCCAAATCCAGCTTTGAGTCTCGTGAGTAATGTATACTGTGTAATGTGTCAAACCATATTAGAAACATTTTTAAAAACTTAAATAAGTAACGCATGTAATGTACTGTAATTGTAATGCAATATGCAAAATACTTGTGATGTACTCTTGATATACTAATGATGTCATGTCAGGGGATGCATGCATGCATGCAGCCCTGGTGCAGCCCTTGTGCTTAAGAAGCAGGGGATGTAGCCACTACAACTTTATGGGGTCGTGAAAAGTATTGATATGTAACGTCTCTTGGTAATGATCACCATTATTGTTATGTATGTAAACCTGTAAACACCATGTCTAACCACCAGAGGGCTTATCCCCTGGAGTCCCAAGGGATCCCACAATCCTTTGGGAGCACCTGTATATAGGGAGGCCTCACAGGCTGGAGAGGCACTCTGAGATCTGTAATAAAGGACTACGGTCACACCTTACTTTGAGCTTGCAGTATCTAGTCTGACTCTTTATTCAAGACATAACAGTTATGTTCCAATAAGTTCTTTAAAAATGTCATACGTGTTTTTAAGGTCATCCTGAGAAGCTAGTGGCACTCAGCCATCCCACGCACCTTCACCCACCACTTCGGAGGAGGAAGAGGAGGAACAGCAGCAGTCAGAAGAAGAAAACTTTCCTTATCTCCAGGAGGAGTACAAGGAGGAGGAGGAGGATGATGATGAAGTTCTATCTCTAGAGCGGCTGGAATCACCCATTGTTGGGGGGGGTGGGGGTGGGGATGAACCTGCGGTCATCTCTGTTGAGCAGGAAGAGGCATCGGGACCAGGCAGCGTTCAGCCGATAACGACAAGCGTAATATATTGCGAACGCCGACCCAACAGAGGTCGGGTCAGCAAGGTGAGCAATCGCCTACTGTAGAAGGGCAGACGGAGTGCTTGATCTCCCTGTGCAGGGAGACGGTCGCGATAGGTCACAATCTTATCCAAGGGTTCCATGAGTTCTCCACGAACTGGAGCCAGTTCTCCACGAACTGGAGCTAGTTCAACATGAATTTCTCCAACTGATCTGCCATGCAAACGGAATTAGCACAGCAGACCTTGGAGGGGATTCGGGAGCAGACCGCCGCAACCAATGCCCTTAGGCATGCGTTGCTGGCTGGACATGGCGCTGCACCCCAAGGTATCGTGTCAGCTCAGAGTGTGACCCCTAGCACTCACGCGAGTACGGAGGATACAGTTCCTCCTGACTCCTCCACTCTATCACCTCCACCACGGCAGGAAGTCTTGCCGTTGCCTGCTGCACACCAGCTTCGTCCCGGTCTGCGGAGACCAAAACGGGCGGGTGGTGTTAAAACATGGGGTGGAAAAGGACCTGGAGGGAAATGTGGCCACAGGTAGGGAGGTGGGTTGGTTTTTCTAATTAATTGTTAATTGTTTTAAAGTTTGTTCGTTCATTGTTGTTTGGGGTGGGGGGTGGGGGGTGGGGCGGGGAGGGTGTTGAGATTTAATACTTTGTTTTGTTAAATAAAATGTTTTATTGAGTTTAACAAGTGTTGTGCCTTCTCTCATAGTATAAGCATAGTATTTTAAACAATTGTTCTTCATTAATTGAACATTGTATTACTGTTACAAAAATTTACTCAACTTAAGCATTAATGAAAATGCCAGGCTACTTCATGCAAGTCAGAAACATAACTCTATGCAAATGCAACTTTTGCTTATCAGTAAATGTACATGTGAAGGTGACTATCCTCAATGTAAGGTCATGAAAAGCATTCATAAATGAGCTGCTGATGCAACAGCTTAGCAGCCGCGTAACTGCCACTGGTACTGGTCTTCGGCGGGGGGGGGGGTGCTTGGGGTGGGAACAGGGCTAGATCGCCAGGCTGATTGCCCTCCACTAGGTCGTCAACAGCTTCTCCTTCCGCCTCTTCTTCCTCCTCTTGATCCTCGCTGGCTGGCTCCTCTGTCTCCCCTCCTTCTGGACCTGCAGCCGCATCTGGCATTAATTGTCCTTATAGCCAGGTTATGCAGCATGCAACACACCACAACAAACTCAGCAACCTGGTCAGGGTGGTACTGTAGGCTGCCACCAGAATGGTCCAGGTATCTGAAGCACTGCTTTAGGACTCCAATTGTCTTTTCGACTATGTTGCGTGTCGCTATGTGGCTTTCATCGTAACGTTTCTCTGCTTCAGTGACGGGATTACTCAGTGGGGTCAGCAGCCAGCTGGCAAGTCCATATCCCTTATCCCCCAGCATCCATCCGTGACCTCTGGCTGATTGAGAAACTGGTCAGGGATAGCACCCTCACGTAGGATGTGTGCATCATGGATGCTGCCAGGAAATGTAAGGGGGCTTTCAGGGCAATGTGCGTGCAGTCTATTGCTCCCTGAACCTTGGTGAAGTTTGCAATTCTGGAGAAACCTAATGCCCTACCAGTCTGTGCCTCCCTGGTCATAGGGAAGCTTATAAAGTCCATCCTGCGAGTGTAAAGGGCTTCTGTCACCTGCCGAATGCAGCAGTGTGTGGCATGCTGAGAAATATGCAGATGTTGCCCGCTGAAGCCTGAAAAGATCCCGAAGTGTAGAAGGCTAGGGCTGCAGTAATCTTCACCTCGATGGACAGTGCGGTTCTGATGGTGCTGGAAGGCTGCAGATCCCCCTTGATGAGCTGGCAAATCTCATCGATGACCTCCTTCCAGAAGCGCAGCCTCCTAAGACACACGATGTCAGACAAGTTAAGGTAGGATTGCGTTTCTTTGTACCTTTGTTGGCTGTACGCTCGCCTCCTCTGTCTCCTCTCTCTCTGTCTGCGCATTTCTCTGCCACCTCTGCGATTGATCCTTTCAGAAACCAACTTGTGAACAATTACGAGTAATGGCGCAGAAAGCATAGGCCCCATCACTATCAATAATTATTTTAAATTGCTAGAAATGTACTTTTCAATAAAGAATGTCAATCTATTAAACTACTCCATCTATTCCAGCCCCAGTCTAACAATAGGCCCCCTTCACTTTAAATAATTATTTTCACTAAAAAATGCCTAATCCACTAGGCTAATAGTTGTAAAATAGAATAGAATATAAATAAAAATCTGAGTTGATCCATCCATACAGGACCCATAAATCACACAACCATCTAAGCACGATTGTTTGGATGTCTCCCCCTTCCTATGATCTTCAAAATGGCGCATGTAGTGCCCATTTCCTTCAGTAAAGCCCTGGAAAAGCAGCTATTTCCCAGCGATGTTTTCGGCCTTCCATCAGCCCGGCCTTGTAATGGCGATGTGCCGAAACTTGGGATGGGCCATGTGTGGGCGATCAGCTCGGCAATCATGTGAGCCGAAAATTGGGGATTGATTTTTCTGGCGATATCTCTGGCCTAGTTTCCACCTTTTTCCTCAAAATGGGTGATAGAGGTCCGTTTTGGGCAATATATGGGCCATAGATGGGCGATGTGAAATGGAAAGTCTAGCCCACTATATCTGAATCTGCGATGCATTTGCAACAAAATAGATGAATTCATAGCGCAGATAGGAATTTATAGGTTTGATCTCATAGCCATTACGGAGACGTTATTGCAAAGTGATCAAGGTTGGGAACTAAGTATTCCAGGATACTTCACTTTTAGAAGAGATAGGAAAAATGGAAAAGGAGGATGGGTAGCCCTGATAATAAAGGATGGGATAAAGACAGTAGAGAAAAAGGATCTTAGCTCCGAATATCAAGAAGTACAATCAGTATGGGTGGAGCTAAGAAACAACAAGGGGCAGAAAACCTTGGTGAGAGTTGTTTATGGGCCCCCAACAAATAGTTATAATGTAGGGTAGAGTATACATCAGGAAATTAGAAGTGCACAGTAATAAGGGTAATACATTAATCATGGGGGACTTTAATCTACATATAGACTGGGCAAATCAAATTTGCAGTAATAGTGTGGAGGACGAATTCATGAAAGATAGTTTTCCAGATCAGTATGTTGTGGAACCAAGTAGGGAACAGGCTTTTTAGATTTAGTATTGTGCAAAGTGAAAGGGTTAATTAATAACCTTGTAGTAAAGGGGCCTTTAGGGAATAGTGACCATAATATGATAGAATTTTATATTAAGTTTGAGAATTTTATATTAAGTTTGAAAGTGATTTAGTTAAATCCGAAACTAGGGTCTTAAATCTAAGCAAAGCAAACTAGTTAGGTATGAGGGGTGAGTTGGCTAAGATAGATTGGGAAATTACATTAAACTATATGATGGTAGACAAGCAATGGCTAGCATTTGAAGAATTAATATATAATTTACAACAAATATACATTCCTTTAAGGCACAAAAACCCCACAGGAAAAGTTGTCCAACCATGGTTAACAAGAGATGTTAAAGGTAGTATAAGATCAAAGGAAGAGGCTTATAATGTTGCCAAAAAAAGCAGCAAACCTGAGGATTGGGAGGATTTTAGAATTCCTCAAAGGAGGACCAAGAAATTGATAAAGAAAGGGAAAATAGAATGAGAGTAAACTAGCGAGAGATATAAAAACAGACTGTAAAAGCTTTGATAGGCACGTAAAAAGGGAAAGATAAGCATAAGTGAATGTGGGTCCCTTACAGACTGAGACAGGAGAAATTATAATGGGGAATAAGGAAATGGCAGAGAAATGAAATAATGGCCTAGAAATCCCGGTCCTCTGCCTCCCACCGCACTCAACAGAAAAAGGTAAAAAAGATGCGCACTTACCTGTTCCAACTGCGTCCACCAAGGATCCGGTCCCGAGGCCTCCTCTCTCTGTGCATCGGAGCGCGTGCACATCAGGACGTCCATATGCTGGAGCTGGAATCACATGGCACCGGGCAGCCAATCCAGGTACAGTATTTTCTCATTTTGTAATTTTCTCATTCACAACAAGCTCCCCACTGGCGTGGAACTAAACTACAGAACCAGTGGGAAGCTGTTCAACCTTCGCCGTCTCCGGGCCAGGTTCAAGACCATCCCAACCTCTGTCGTCGAGCTACAGTACGCAGACGATGCCTGCGTCTGCGCGCACTCAGAGGCAAAACTCCAGGACATTGTTGACGTATTTACCGAGGTATATGAAAGTATGGGCCTTACGCTAAACATCCGTAAGACAAAGGTCCTCTACCAGCCTGTCCTCACCGCAGAGCACCACCCCCCAGTCATCAAGATCCACGGTGGGGCCCTGGACAACGTGGACCATTTCCCATACCTCGGGAGCCTCTTATCAACAAAAGCAGACATTGATGAGGAAATTCAACACCGCCTCCAGTGCGCCAGCATAGCCTTCGGCTGCCTGAGAAAAAGAGTGCTCAAAGACGAGGCCCTCAAATTTACCACCAAGCTCATGGTCTACAGGGCTGTAGTAATACCCGCGCTCCTGTATGGCTCAGAGACATGGACCATGTATAGTAGACACCTCAAGTCGCTGGAGAAATACCACCAACGATGCCTCCGCATGATCCTACAAATTCCCTGGCAGAACAGACGCACTGACATTAACGTCCTCGACCAGGCCAACATTCCCAGCATTGAAGCGCTGACTACACTTGATCAGCTCCGCTGGGCGGGCCACATCGTCCGCATGCCAGACACGAGACTCCTGAAACAAGCACTATACTCGGAACTCCTTCATGGCAAACGAGCTAAAGGTGGACAGAGGAAACGTTACAAGGACATCCTCAAAGCCTCCCTGGTAAAATGCAGCATTCTCACCGACTCCTGGGAGTCCCTGGCCGAAGGCCACCCTGGGTGGAGGAGGTGGATCCGGGAGGGTGCTGAGCGCCTCGAAACTAGTCGACAAGTGCATGCGGAAGACAAGCGCAGGCTGCAGAAGGAACGTGCGGCAAACCTGTGTCACCTTCTCTTACCCTCAACGACTGTCTGTCTGACATGTGGCAGGGACTGTGGCTCTCGCATTGGACTATTCAGCCACCTAAGGACTCATTCTAAGAGTGGAACCAAGTCTTCCTCGATTCCGAGGGACTGCCTATGATGATGATGATTTTCTCATTCATAATAATGGGAACTCCGTAAGTATTTTACTATGTTTTTGTATGATTTAAAACTCTTATGACTGTAAAAGTAGGCTATGTGCCTGCTTTTATCAGGCGCAAGTGTTTTCAGGACATCCGCTGGGCAAGATATGGGCAAATACCGCAATCTTGCTTATGTGAATGTCCTGGCTGTGGGGATATGGAGGATCTGCCAAGCCAAAACTTGACAGATCGGAAAAGACGGTTTTCAGCGCATATGAATGGTGCACTGAAAACCAGCATTTGCGATGGTTTTCCGGGTCCATACACACTGCGTACAGACCCCGAGAGCCAGGATTTCTAGGCCAAATACTTTGTTTTTGTCTTCAACGAAGAAGGTGCAGGAAACCTCCCAGAAATAGTAGAGAATCAAGGATCTAGCGAGAATGAGAAATTGAAAGAAATTAGTATTAGTAAAAAAATAGTAATGGAGAAATTAATGGGACTGAATGCCGATAAATCCCCTGGACCTGATGCTTACATCCTTGGGTTTTGAAAGAGGTGGCTATAGAGATAGTGGATGCATTGGTTGTCATCTTCCAAAATTCCATAAATTCTAGAATGGGTCCCACGGATTGGAAGGTAGCAAATGTAACCCCAGTATTTAAGAAAGGAGGGAGAGAGAAAATGGGGAACTGCAGACCAGTTAGCCTGACATCAGCAGTAGGGAAAATGCTATAATCTATTATTAAGGACATGGTAACAGGGCACTTAGAAAATAATAATAGGATTGGTCAGAGTCAACACGGATTTATTGAAGGGAAAACATGCTTGACAAATTTGTTAAGAGTTTTTTGAGGTTGTAACTAGCAGAATAGATAAGGAGGAACCAGCAGATGTGGTGTATTTGGATTTTCAGAAGGCATCCGATAAGGTGTCATACAAGAGGTTATTAAACAAAATTAGGACATTGGATGAGGGCTAATATCCTAGCATGGATTGAGGATTGGTTAACGGACAGAAAACAGACAGTAGGAATAAACAGGCCATTTTTGGTTGGCAGATTGTAACTAGTGGGGTACTGCAAGGATCAGTGCTTGGGCCTCAGCTATTCACAATCTATATCAATGATTTGGATGAGGGGACGAAATGTAATATATCCAAGTTTGCTGATGATACCCATTCTCACTCCAACTTGGAGAAATACATTATTTGGAGTTCCAATTTCCATCTTTCCCTCACTTTTAGTTGATCCATTTCTGACTCTTCCCCTCCCTTCATAAATCTCTCTTTTCCTCCATCTCCGGCAATGGACTTCCCTGGACATCTATAACAAGACTACCACAAATATATGGATTATGCTTCTTCCCAACCAACTTCCTGCAGAGATTCCATGCTTTTCGCCCAGTTTTTCCATCCCTGTCTCGATGACCACATTCCCCACCACAACTTCTGTAAAGTCCAACTTTTTCTTCAGCTTAGGTATTCCTTTGGCTGTAGTTACCAAGGCCCTTTAGCATGTCAAGGTCCAATTTCCTGTGTCTCTGTTCTCACCTTTGCTCTCTCCATTTATAGAATGACAGGGGCGACCTTGTTCCTATCTTTCATCCCACAACCTTCACATTTACCAGATCATCTGTTATTTCCACCAGCTACAACTCGATCCCACCAGCAAGCACTTCTTCCCGTTTTCTCTATTCTGAAGGGCCATTCCTTCTTGGATACCCTAGTTTGTTGTTCCATTTTCATGACTTACAGCTGCACCTTCCTCTGCAATTTTCTCATGCAACCATAACAGATGTAATAAATGTTTATTCACTTCTACCCAATCGTTGTCCAGTGACCAACACCTTCCATGTGAAATAACAATTTATAGGTACCTTGAACAAAGTAGTATATTGATCTAATTATAAGACCTGAAACTTACTGCTCTTTCTTTCGCCACAGAAGCTACCTGACCTGCTGAGTACTTCCAGCATTTCCTATTTTTATTATAGCATATCGCATTCAATGCTTATAACGCAGTTTATTTTACATTTGGGAAAGCAATCATAAACTTTTTTTTAACCAAACATTTCTGTTCTATCCACAAATGTTCTCCTCACCCCCCTGTGGTTCACTACTCCACCACCACCATCGCCGCCACCCCCCTCCCCACTCCCCTCTACCCCCTGCCCAACTCATTTCCACCCTGCACAAAAGCAAAATAATGCGCATGCTGGAATCTGAAATAAAAACAGAAAATGCTGGAAATCTCAGCGGTTCAGGCATCAATTATTGTCTGGCTACCACCTCGTTCATGCTGAAACACACAGTGGTATATAAATGAAAATCATTCCCATTGAAACAAATTGTGTGCATTGTAGCAACTTACAAAAAATTTAATTGTCAAAATTTAACATTTAATTATTGAAAATAAATCTGAATGTTTAAGGGTTTGGCGTAATACATTCAAAAGAAAGAAAGTAGATGTGTAACATGAATAACATTACAGGTACTTAGTATCAATACCAGCAACTGTAATACACACATAAAAGGCATAACATGGATCATTACATAAATCTTTAGAATCTTTTAAGCTTCTTATTTCAAATAGTATGAGATAAGCCAAACCTTTCATTCAGAATCTGTAATTACAGATAAGGAAAGTCAAAATATTTTGAGTTATCTTAATAATGCTACTTAATTCAGTTTTACCTCAATTTTTTAATTTGTGTTCTCAACATAATTATCTCTCTATTTTAATCGATATGTAGGAGTGTTCCATATTCCTCAGAAATTCTTTTGGGCCAAAATCTGGTAGCGACGCATTTGGGGCGTTAAGTTTTAAAAGATTGACGCTTTAGCGACCGGCGAGATGGCCTGCAATATTGAGGGAAATTGGGCACTTTTCCCTCAGAAATGAAGCGAGGCGATATCAAAGGTGCTAATGGCCTCAGTGAAGCACTGCAGGGATGCTATTACCAGGACTGCACCCAATTTCACCTGACTTTCATTCACTGATAATGAGGCTGCTGTTCATTCCAGTTCTAAAAGGGGATGTCGTTTCAGACAGCAGCTGGCTATTCTCATCATTTATTCATTTGACTGAGCTGCAAGGAAGATATGCGATGGCTGCTGCAAGGCGTTATGCAAGGAGCACTCGATGACCTGGCATTGGAGACACTGGTGGAGGCAGTCGAGGGAAGGAGGGAGGCACTGATCCCTCTATCTGGGAGATGGCCAACCCCACAGGTTTTTCAGGCCATGTGGGCAGAAGTGGCTGTGGAGGTGTCGGGCAGCACGGTGGTAGATAGAACCCCCACCCAATGTCGCAAGAAATTCAACAACCTCACTCGGGTGGTCAAAGTGAGTACATGTTCCCACAACTCTTATATAGCAGTCTCTGAGCCTCTGTCTGTGCACACTCTGCAACCCAGCACTTAACCCAGCAGGCAACCACCAACCATCTGTGCCTACTCACACTCACAGCCTCATTTCACGCCTTGCCTACATTCACAACTATTTAACCACGGCAGGCATATCTTCTACATATCTAACTGGACTGTTACTCACACAGCTTCCTTTCTTTTGTAGGCCAAGATGGCACACGACATGATGGAGCAGCAGCAGACTGGAGGGGGGAAAGCTGAACTGCACCAGCTTTCCGACCTGGAGGCGCGAGTACTGCGGCTCATTGGCCCGCAGGTGGTGGACCCCGTGGCCACCGGAGATGCGAGCCCGCTGGGGACAACAATGGTATCTTTACCCCCTCTTCTCATCCCACTTTCCCCTTAATCCAGAAGGCCTTATCACTTTCCACCTCATTCTGTCTGGCTTCCTTGCTCCATTCCTGGCCCCCTGTCACATTAACGCGACTCGTGCCATTATGCTTTCAGATAGTGAGCCAGCAGATGAGCAGCCTATGCCAGAGGCCCCCCATCCCCAACCCAGTCATGAGGGAGAAGAACAGAGGTAGGAGAATGAGAAGGGGGAGGAGGAGCCAAGCATTGCGTCACTGCTCCTCTGATCCGCAGGCACCAGTTCAGATATTGGCACTACGCAGTCATTAGAGGTTAGCTTAGGACACGGATCTACAGTGGGTAATGCACCAGGGCTTAGCGGGCTGCAGCAGGGTCAAGGGGAAAGGGAAGCTTGGGAGCCATCTCTCCGGAGAGCGAGTTCGCACACGAGTTCTGCTACACAGGACATGGATGAGGACCTCAATGGGGAGGCATTCACACAAAGGGTGATGGCCATGCACTCCAACATGATAGGGGCAATGGCAAGGGTGCCTGAGAGCCTGTTGCAAGTGGTAAGGAATGTAGAGAAGTCCGCCTCCTGCATTGTAGACAGCTCTGCACACACCATGGAGCCCATCCTTGCCAGTGTGCTGACGATGGTGGACTCCCAGAGAAACCTCAGGACGCGTGTCAAGGTCGATGTGAAAGCTTCCATTGCGGCACAGGCGGAAGCAAAGCAATGTCTTGGTGCTGCAGTAGAGTCAATGGTTGCTCGCACAGATGCTCAGACAGCTCTCGTGTAGTCTCAGCATCATGCCATGCTACGTCATGCAGTCTCAGCTGGATGCCACGCAAGCCCTGACTGCTGCCATTGCCGCTGGGTCCACCACAGTTGACCAGGAATCACACGGTGTCACAGCAGCCCAGCAATCTGTGCTCCATCAGTCTGCAGCTTGGCCTTCCAGGCCCAGAGCTGGTCGAGGCCGTCTGTCGTCTCTGGCCCTGACACACAGCAGCCTTCCACCAGCCATGCTGCAGCCACAGGGAAGACACTGTGGCAAAGTAGTCGAATAGGTGGACGAAAAAGGGGATATAATGGAATCCACAAGGGTGATAATTAAATATACATTTTATTGTTGTTTGATACATGGTGATTGGAATGTTTAATGTGTGCTGTTGTTTCTCATTTCATTGTTGGGGACTTGGTATGGAAAGGCAAATTAATGTGGCAATGGGGATGTCCACAGGAACCGGAAAGTGGGATGAAAATCAGTGGAAACGAGCTCTGATGAGATGGTCACGGACTTCTCTTGCAGGATTGCGATGGACTCATTGCCTCCTCCATCATGGTGGTTGCTGCTCCTCATGGTCCTTCTCCTGAGGTGGTATGGCTATGCCTCTGGCAATGGCTGTGCCCTCATGGTCGCCAGGTTGTGCAGCATGCAGCAGACAATGACAAACAGGGACACCCTCTCAGGCGAGTACTGCAGGGCTCCTCCCGAGCGGTCAAGGCAAGGAAACTGTTGCTTCAGCTCTCCAATGGTCTGCTCAATGATGTTCCTGGTGGTGGCATGGCTCGCATTGTATGAGTGCTGGGCAGGACGGTTGCAGAGGGGAATCATGAGCTAGGTGCACAGCGGCTAGCTCTGGTCTCTGAGCAGCCAGCCGCGAGCTTCATTTGGGGGCTGGAACAGAGCTGGGCACACCGGTCTGGCACAGGATGAAGACATCATGGCTGCTGCCAGGATAGCAGGCATTAATGGCCATTATTCTGCGTGTGTGGTCACACACCAACTGTACATTCAATGAGTGGTAGTCTTTGCGATTACGGAAGATCTCTGGATTGTGCCGCGGTGTCTTCAAAGTGACGTAGGTGCAGTCAATGGCATCCTGCACCATGGGGAAGCCCACTATCCTGGCAAAGCCAAATGCACGCTCATGCTGCTTCTCTCTGGTCATGGAGAAGAAGATATATCCCTCCTCCTTCTGTAAAGAGCATCTGTCATTTCATAGAGCAACGGATGCCAAACTGGGAGATGTTGAAGATGTCTCCTGTTGCTCCCTGGAAAGATCCATTGGCGTTGAAATTGAGAGCGATTGTGACGACTGCCATTGAGAGAGCCGTTCTCACCCTGGTCTGAGGCTCGAGGTCTCGTTGCAGCAGATGATAGAGCTCTGTGACCACGTCCTTTCTGAGTGCAGCCTTTGCACACACTACTCCTCAGTAATTGATGTAGGAGAACTGCTGACGGAATACCCTGGGAGAGCATGGCCTTCTATTGGCACCCCTGTGGTGCCTTGTCCTCTGGCAAAATCTTCATGTGCTTTTCCCTGTAGTGCTGGGTGTGCTTCTCTGTGCCTGTCCCTTTCCCTCACCCTTTCCCTCTCCCTGTGCCTCTCCCTGTGGCGTGCTCCATGGGTCTCTGCATGGGCTTCTCCATGGGCTTCTCCCTGTGTTGCTCCCTCTCTGTCATAGCCTTTCCCTCTTCAATTGCCGGCTCCGTTTTCTTTGGTGAAGCATCCTCCCACAGTGAAGTTGGAACAGGTGGTCGACTGCCAGCACAGACTGCAAGAAGCGACAGAAATGGTACATCATCGAAAGTGCCATGAGTGATACAGGGGAAAAGGCAGGAGGCAGTACAATGGTTAAGCAAAAAAATTGCTGAGATCGGTTCTGCAGCTACACTCACAACTGTTGCAAACCAGAAATAGGTAATGGCCAACAAAATTTTTTTCCCCAAGATGGCGCCTTTAAATATCGCTGACGCATCCGGTCCCGAACTGCAACTCCATTGCCCAATTCTGCACCAGGCGATTTTTTCGCCGCGCCCAGGCAAAATCTATCTTGTCCTAAAAGGCCAGCGGGAGTCGAGCAGTCAGTCGAGGAGGCGAGAGCTCGGAGCAGCGTGAGTCCAGGGTCAGCGAGAGGCCTATAAAGGCCAGCGGGAGTTGAGCAGTCAGGCGAGGAGGCAGGAGCTCGGAGCAGCGCGAGTCCGGGGTCGGCGAGAGGCGTACCGGTGTAGCTGCAGCGGGGATAGAAGGCAAAAAAGTTAAAAGAAATCAAAAGGTGACGTCACAGCCAAGGGGGTAAGTGATTGGCTGGTGATTGGTAAGTAGTTTTTCTTTTTCTTTTCTATTTCAGTAAGGAACCTTTAGCATTGTTGTTGCCAAATTAAGTTAATCTAGGGGATAAGTCATGGCAGGAGAGCTCGGACACGTGTTATGCTCCTCCTGTACCATGTGGGAAATCAGGGACGCTTCCGGTGTCCCTGACGACTATGCGTGCGGGAAGTGTGTCCGCCTCCAGCTCCTGATGAACCGCGTTGCGGAACTGGAGCTGAAAGTGGATTCACTCTGGAGCATCCACGATGCTGAGAATGACGTGAATAGCACGTTTAGCGAGTTGGTCTTACCGCAGGTAAAGGGTACACAGCCAGATAGGGGATGGAAGACCAACAGGAAGAGCAGTGCAAGGAAGGTAGTGCAAGGATCCCCTGCGGTCATCCCTCTGCAAAACAGATACACCGCTTTGGGTACTGTTGAGGGGGGATGACTCATCAGGGGAGAGCAGCAGCAGCCAAGTTCATGGCACCGTGGCGGGCTCTGCTGCACAGGAGGGCAGGAAAAAGAGTGGGAGAGCAATAGTGATAGGGGATTCGATTGTAAGGGGAATAGATAGGCGTTTCTGCAGCCGCAACCGAGACTCCAGGATGGTATGTTGCCTCCCTGGTACAAGGGTCAAGGATGTCTCAGAGAGGGTGCAGGACATTCTGAAAATGGAGGGTGAACAGCCAGTTGTTGTGGTGCATATAGGTACCAATGATATAGGTAAAAAACGGGATGAGGTCCTACGAGACGAATTTAGGGAGCTAGGAGTTAAATTAAAAAGTAGGACCTCAAAAGTAGTAATCTCGGGATTGCTACCAGTGCCACGTGCTAGTCAGAGTAGGAATCGCAGGATAGCTCAGATGAATACATGGCTTGAGCAGTGGTGCAGAGGGGAGGGATTCAAATTCCTGGGACATTGGAACCGGTTCTGGGGGAGGTGGGACCAGTACAAACCGGATGGTCTGCACCTGGGCAGGACCGGAACCAATGTCCTTGGAGGAGTGTTTGCTAGTGCTGTTTGGGAGGAGTTAAACTAATGTGGCAGGGGATGGGAACCTATGCAGGGAGACAGAGGGGAATAAAATAGAGACAGAAGCAAAAGATAGAAAGGAGAATAGTAAAAGTGGAGGGCAGAGAAACCCAAGGCAAAAAACAAAAAGAGCCACTTTACAGCAGAATTCTAAAGGGTCAAAGTGTGTTAAAAAGACAAGCCTGAAGACTCTGTGCCTCAATGCGAGGAGTATTGGGAATAAGGTGGATGAATTAACTGCGCAGATAGCAGTTAACGGGTATGATGTGATTGGCATCACGGAGACATGGCTCCAGGATGACCAAGGCTGGGAACTCAGCATCCAGGGGTATTCAGCATTTAGGAAGGATAGGCAGAAAGGAAAAGGTGGTGGGGTGGCGTTGCTGGTTAAAGAGGAAATTAATGCAATTGTAAGGAAGGACATTAGCTTAGATGATGTGGAATCGGTATGGGTGGAGCTACGGAATACCAAAGGGCAGAAAACGCTAGTGGGAGTTGTGTACAGGCCACCAAATTGTAGTAGTGAGGTTGGGGACAGCATCAAACAAGAAATAATAGATGTGTGCAATAAAGGTACAGCAGTAATCATGGAAACTTTAATCTACATATTGATTGGGCTAACCTAACTGGTAGCAATGCGGTGGAGAAAGATTTCCTGGAGTGTATTGGGGATGGATTTCTAGACCAATATGTCGAGGAACCAACCAGAGAGCTGGCCATCCTAGACTGGATGATGTGTAATGAGAAGGGACTAATTAACAATCTTGTTGTGTGAGGCCCCTTGGGGAAGAGTGACCATAATATGGTAGAATTCTTTATTAAGATGGAGAGTGACAAAGTTAATTCAGAAACTAGGGTCCTGAACTTAAGGAAAGGTAACTTTGATGGTATGAGGCGCGAATTGGCGAGATTAGACTGGCAAATGATACTTAAAGGGTTGACGGTGGATCGGCAATGGCAAACCTTTAAAGATCATATGGGCGAACTTCAACAATTGTACATCCCTGTCTGGAGTAAAAATAAAATGGGGAACGTGGCTCAACCGTGGCTCACAAGGGAAATTAAGGATAGTGTTAAATCCAAGGAAGAGGCATACAAATTAGCCAGAAAAAGTAGCAAGCCGGAGGACTGGGAGAAATTTAGAATACAGCAGAGGAGGACAAAGGGTTAAATTAAGAGGGGGAAAATAGAGTACGAGAGGAAGCTTGCCGGAAACATAAAAAATGACTGCAAAAGCTTCTATAGACATGTCAAGAGAAAAAGATTAGTGAAGACAAATGTTGGTCCCTTGCAGTCGGATTCGGGTGAATTTATAATGGGAAACAAAGAAATGGCAGACCAATGGAACAAGTACTTTGGTTCTGTCTTCACAAAGGAAGACACAAATAACCTTCCCATTGTACTAGGGGTCCGAAGGTCTAGTGAGAAGGAGGAACTGAAGGATATCCTTATTAGGTGGGAAATTGTGTTAGGGAAATTGACGGGATTGAAGGCCGATAAATCCCCAGGGCCTGATAGTCTACATCCCAGAGTACTTAAGGAAGTGGCCCTAGAAATAGTGGATGCATTGGTGATAATTTTCCAATAATCTATCGACTCTGGATCAGTTCCTATGGTCTGGAGGGTTGCTAATGTAACACCACTTTTTTAAAAAGGAGGAAGAGAGAAAACGGGTAATTATAGACCGGTTAGCCTGACATCAGTAGTGGGGAAAATGTTGGAATCAGTCATTAAGGATGAAATAGCAGCATATTTGTAAAGCAGTGATAGAATTCGTCCAAGTCAGCATGGATTTATGAAGGGGAAATCATGCTTGACAAATCTTCTGGAATTTTTTGAGGATGTAACTAGTAGAGTGGACAGGGGAGAACCAGTGGATGTGGTGTATTTGGACTTTCAAAAGGCGTTTGACAAGGTCCCATACAAGAGATTGTTGTGCAACATTAAAGCACATGGTATTGGGGGTAATGTACTGACGTGGATAGAGAACTGGTTGGCAG
Organism: Pristiophorus japonicus; assembly: GCF_044704955.1. Taxonomy (NCBI): domain Eukaryota; kingdom Metazoa; phylum Chordata; class Chondrichthyes; family Pristiophoridae; genus Pristiophorus; species Pristiophorus japonicus. Next base: position 70,851,193 of record NC_091985.1, read on the forward strand.
ACAGGAAGCAGAGAGTCGGGATAAACGGGTCCTTTTCAAAATGGCAGGCAGTGACTAGTGGGGTGCCACAGGGATCAGTGCTGGGACCCCAGCTCTTTACAATATATATGAATGATTTGGATGATGGAATTGAGTGTAATATCTCCAAGTTTGCAGATGACACTAAACTGGGTGGCAATATGAGCAGTGAGGAGGACGCTAAGAGGCTGCAGGGTGATTTGGACAGGTTAGGTGAGTGGGCAAATGCATGGCAGATGCAGTATAATGTGCATAAATGTGAGGTTATCCACTTTGGGGGCAAAAACACAAAGGCAGAATATTATCTGAACGGCGGCAGATTAGGAAAAGGGGAGGTGCAGCGAGACCTGGGTCTCATGATTTATCAGTCATTGAAGGTTGGCATGCAGGTACAGCAGGCGGTGAAGAAGGCAAATGGTATGTTGGTCTTCAGAGCTAGGGGATTTGAGTATAGGAGTAGGGAACTCTTACTGCAATTGTACAGGGCCTTGGTGAGGCCCCACCTGGAATATTGTGTTCAGTTTTGGTCTCCTAATCTGAGGAAGGACGTTCTTGCTATTGAGGGAGTGCAGCAAGGTTCACCAGACTGATTCCCAGGATGGCAGGACTGACATATGAGGAGAGACTGGATCGACTGGGCCTGTATTCACTGGAGTTTAGAAGGATGAGAGGGGATCTCATAGAAACATATAAAATTCTGACGGGACTGGACAGGTTAGATGCAGGAAGAATGTTCCCAATGTTGGGGAAGTTCAGGGCCAGGGGATATAGTCTTAGGATAAGGGGTAAGCCATTTAGGATTGAGATGAGGAGAAACATCTTCACTCAGAGAATTGTTAACCTGTGGAATTCCCTGCCGCAGAGAGTTGTTGATGCCAGTTCATTGGATATATTCAAGAGGGAGTTAGATATGGCTCTTACGGCTAAAGAGATCAAGGGGTATGGAGAGAAAGCAGGAACGGGGTACTGAAGGAATGATCAGCCATGATCTTATTGAATGGTGGTGTAGGCTCAAAGGGCCGGATGGCCTACTCCTGCACCTATTTTCTATGTTTCTATGTAAAAGGGGCAATTTCAGCCCTTTTCACTCTTCTTAGGAAGGTGTTATTTTGTTTACTAAATTATTAGAATAAACGGAGTTAGATGTAATTTGTAGTTTACACATATAGAGATGTAATTAATCATAATTCAGTTGGATTTAAGGTAGTTATGGAAAAGGACAAAGGTGGACCAGGAAAAAAACGTTCTCAATTGGGGTAAAGCCAATTCTGCTGAGCGGAGATGGGATTTGGTCAAAGTGGTCTGGAAACGGCTACTTGATGATAAATCAGTGTCAGAGCAGTGGGAGGCATTCAATGAGGAGATCCTGAGGGTACAGAGAAAGTATGTTCCCTTAAAGAAAAAGGATGGGGCTAACAAATTTAGAGTCCCTGGATGTCAAGGGGGCATATAGAGTAAGATAAAGAAAAAAAGGGAAGCTTATGACAGTTACCGAGAACTCAATACTGCAGAAACTCTACAGGAGTATAAAACGTGCAGGGGTGCAATTAACAAAGATATCAGGATAGCAAAGAGAGAGCATGAAAGAATGTTGGCAAGTAAAATCAGGGAAAACCCAAAGATATTTTATAAATAGATTAAGAGCAAGAGGATAACTAGAGAAAGAGTGTGGCCTATTAGGGACCATAAAGGAAATATGTGTGTGGAGGCAGAAAACATGGGTATGATTCTTAATGAATACTTTGCATCCGTTTTCACAAAAGAGAGGGGCGATGCAGACTTTGTAATGAGGGAGGAGGAGTATGAAATATTAGATGAGATAAACATCGTGAGAGAGGAAGTATTAAGGGGCTTAGCAGCTTTGAAAGTGGATAAATCCCCAGGCCAGGATGAAATGTATCCCATGCTGTTAAGAGAAGTAAAAGAGGAAATAGCAGAGGCTCTGACCATCATATTTCAATCCACTCTGGCTACATGTACGGTGCCAGAGGACTGGAGGATTGCTAATGTTGTACCTTTGTTTCAAAAGGGAGAAAGGGATAGACTGAGTAATTACAGGTCAGTCAGCCTAACCTCAGTGGTGGGAAAATTATTGGAAAAAATCCTGAGGGATGATAAATCTTCATTTGGAAAGACATGGATTAATCAAGGACAGTCAGTATGGATTTGTCAAGGAAAGGTCGTGTCTGACCAACTTGATTGAATTTTTCGAGGAGGTAACCAGGAGGTTCGATGAGGGCAGTGCATATGATGTAGTGAATATGGATTTTAGCAAAGCTTTTGATAAGGGTCCCACATGGCAGACTGGTCATGAAAGTAAAAGCCCATGGGATCCAGGGCAAAGTGGCAAGTTGAATCCAAATTGGCTCAGAGACAGGAGCAAAGGGTAATGGTCGATGAGTGTTTTTGTGACCGGAAGGCTGTTTTCAGTGGTGTTTCGCAGGGCTCAGTGCTGGGTCTCCTGCTTTTTGTGGTATATTTCAATGACTTGGACTTGAATGTTGGGGGTACGAATAAGAAGTTTGCAGATGACACTAAAATAAGCTGTGTGGTTGATAATGAAGAAGAAAGCTGTGGACTGCAGGAAGATATCAATGTACAGGTCAGGTGGGCAGAACAGTGGCAAAAGGAATTCAATCCGGATAAGTGTGAGGTAATGCATTTGGGGTGGTCTAACAAAGCAAGAGAATACACATTAAATGGGACTGAAAAGTGTCGAGGAACAAAGGGACGGAGTGCAGGTCCACAGATCCCTGTAGGTAGCAGGCCAGTTAGATGAGGTGGTTAAGAAGGCATAAGGAATACTTGCCTTTATTATTCGAAGTATAGAATACAAGAGCAAGGACATTATGCTTGAACTGTGTGAAACACTGGTTATGCCGCAGCTGGAGTACTGTGTGCAGTTCTGGTCAGCACATTACAGGAAAGATGTGATTGCACTAGAATGGGTGCAGAGGAGAATTACAAGAATGTTGCCTGGACTGGAGAATTTTGGCTATGAGGAAAGATTGGAGATAATGGGTCTGTTGTCTTTGGAACAGAGGAGGCTGAGGGGAGACCTGATTGAGGTGTATAAAATAATGAGGGGTCTGTATAGAGTGGATAGGAAGGACCTGTTTCCATTGGCAGAGAGGTCAACAACCAGGGGGCATAGATTTAAAGTAATTGGGGGGAGGTATAGAGGAGATATGAGGGGAATGTTATTTACCCAGAGTGAGGTGCGGGTCTGGAATGCATTGCCTGAAAGGGTGGTACAGGCACAAAGCGTCACCACATGTAAAAAGTACTTGGATGTGCACTTGAAATGCCGTAACCTACTGGGCTACGGACCAAGAACTGGAAAGTGGGATAAGGCAGGATAGCTCTTGGTCGGCTGGCGTGGACATGAAGGGCCGAAATGGCCTCTTTCCATGCTATAAGTTTCTATGATTCCATGGGCCTGAACTTGGTCAAAGCTAAGGCTCGTCCAAGTGCCGCCCAAAGGACCACCGAGAGACCTGGCAGTACTTTGACAGGGAGATTACTCAAAAAGATCTGCAAAGACTGCCCGGCAGCAAAAAAACGACTTACATCCTGAATGTGGGTGGTAGTGGGCGGGAGCTCCCAATCTCAACAGCAAATGCAATCCTCGCCAAAGTGCCGCCGAGGATTGAGTCGGGGCTACGGAGGGGGAACACATAAAAATGAAAATGTACACAAAAAAAATCCCACTGGAAAACCTTCAAGGGGACCCCATCCACCTGACTCGCTGGAAAAAAAAAATTAAAAGGATTTTACTAACCTTTTTTTGCAGGTCTTCATTCTTACCATTGGGGTTAGACCTGCTTCCACGCAACGGTTCTTTCCCCTGCTGCCGCCAATTCCCGCTCGGAGAAAACTGGCAGCTCTGCGGGCGGGAGAACACTTACATGCCTTGCGCACAAGCGGACGTCAGCGGGCAGTTCCCAGCGGTCCTCCCCTCCCGCCGGCGGGAGGCCTAGAGGAAACTGGCACCGAGGGGAGACGGCCCAAAAAACTCGGTGGCAGTCGGCGGCAGCGGGCGGTGAGTGCACCAAGTTCGGGGCCTATGATTCTATGCCCAAGTGGTAAGCCAGGTAATACTGTGGACAACTTTGTGACAACTGGTGGGGACATCTTGTGTAACAAATTATTAAACAATTTATTTTTAATGATCCAATAACGTTAGTGATCGGGTATAGATTTCCTAATGCTACCCCAAGTATCTTAAGGTTCAGCTAATTGGGTGGGTTTCTTCAGTTTTGAGATAGACCACAAGATGGTGCTCTGTGAGATAATAAGGTGATCCAACTCTGAAGGGAGGACAAACTGGCCAGAAGAGTAACAACCAACAGTGGAAGCATAGCTGATCACAGAGCAATCTTGAAGGTCATTAAGTCAAAGGCTATATTGCCATAACTAAAGGAGAAAATACACCAGTAAGTGTTCTGTTGGGAGGAAATATTTCTTAATCACTTTCTTCAACAACAACAACTTGAATTTATATAGCGCCTTTAACATAGCATAATGTCCCATTAACGTTAAATTAGATTTTTGAAACCAAGCAACAGAGGATGTCAGGACAGATGACCAAAACTCTGTTCAAAACGATCGGTTTTAAGGAGCATCTTAAAGGAGGAGAGACAGGTAGAGATGCGGAGAGGTTTAGGGAGAGAATTCCACAGCTCAGGGCCGAGACAGCTGAAGGCACGGCCGCCAGTGGTGGAGCGATTAAAATTGGTGATACGCAAGAGGCCAGACTTGGACGAGCACAGAGATGTCGAAGGCTTGTAGGACTTGAGACGGTTATAGAGATAGGGAGGGCAAGGCCATGGAGGGACTTGAAAATTAAGATGAGGATTTTAAAATTATTCATTAGGTATATTTTCATAATATAAATTATGTGGTTTGTGGTGAGTAATTTGTTAGTATTTATTATTCCACCCTTTTAGAAATGGATATTTCTCTTCCTATGCACCACACAATTCCATGCTCAGGAAGGCAACTTTACCCCAAGTTTCTGTTAGTATTGCTCCATAGGCTTGGGTGGAGGTGTTGGTGAAAAAAATGCCCTGTGATGGTTCTTCCCCTGATGGTGCAGCCAAGATTGGACTTGGGAATCCTAGGGTAATCCCTCTAGTTCATTTGATCATGAGGTGGGTCACCAACATGCTGCACCACCCCTATGTTCTGGTATATTGTGACCTATTGAAGACCTTTACCTGTATTAATGGACAGTGAAGAGATACACTTAGGGCCGAAATTGCTCCTTCCCTTAAGGCCTGTTACTACCAGAAATTGGCGGCCATGCTGCGGAGTGGAATGGCCGATGATTTTTCGTGGAATGGGTGCCGATAGCCCAATTGACCTGCCGCGGTTTTCCGGTGGTGAGCATCAGCGCACCGCTTCCCCCTATGCTGTTGGACAACACTCCCAAATGCATCATCAGACCGCGCACCGCCGAGGTCCCGGTCACTTTCCCCGTGACCACTCAACAGTGTCAAGCATAGCTTTTTTTTATTGGTGCCTAATTCTTGCTGCAGACCGCGAGCATTCCTTAAAGGTGTGTTGGTTTTTGCTGCAATTGTGTCAGTGACTTTTTCACCGTCTTTCACAACCAGTGCGAGGATAGTAATATACAGCGCGATTGTTTGAGAGTGCTGGAGGTGCCTCCACCTGCAGAACAGGGAACTGACATCTAAGAGGCTGGGCTTGGGAAGGGATTGGAAATGGGGGCAGTGCTGGCAGACCAATGCCTCCTGCACATTGTGCGTGCCGCCGAGACATGCAGGAGAAGGCGGCGCTGGGTCCAACGGCTGCAGAGGTAGCGGCCAAGGGCCGCAGCAATCATGGGGCTCAACATGGAGAAGGCCAGGGAGATGGCAACAGAGGGGAGGCCAGAGAGCTGCCATAGGAAGGCCCTCAGCAAGGGCGTCCCCTAAGGAGGAGAGTGAGGTACGCGGACCCACTGCACCAGATACGGGGCCAGCAGGACAGGAAGCAGACCAGCAGGGAGAAGCCAATGAGGCAGAACAGAGAGCAAGACAGCTGCACAGACATGGGGGCGGAAGGCCATATCGACAAAGGGTGTTCCGGCACCAGTTCTCCTACAGGGACCTCAATGATGATCAGTGCCTGCATAGACTGCGATTCCACAAGGACATAGTCACGGAGCTCTGCAATCTCCTGCAGGCAGACTTGGAGCGCAAACACGTGTGTGGACAGCCCTGAGTGTGGTATCCAAGGTTACAATTGCCCTGAACTTTTATACCACTGGGTCCTTCCAAGCTACCACTGCAGACATCTCCAACATCTTGCAGTTTGTAGCCCATACATCCATATGGGAGGTCACAGATGCTCTCTATAGGAGGAGGGCCGATTACATCTCCTTCCCTATGACCAGAGACAAGCAGTTGAAGCGGTTGAAGCGGTTCCTGCGCATTGCGCGCTTCCCCAGGGTCCAGGGGGTCATTGATTGAACCCATGTCAGTGTGAGGGCACCCAACACACTCCCGAGCACTTCTGAAACCGCAAGGGATTTTACTCCCTCAATGTTTGTTATGTATTTAACCCTTTGTAACTTGCATTACACCTGACTACCAGAGGGCCCGCCTGTTGAAGTCCCAAGGGATCCCAGCATACCTTGGGAGCATAGTATATAAGCAGTACATCCACGAGGTACCTGCACTCTGGAATGTTAATAAAGGAGCTAAGGTCACACTTGCTCATTACACACAGTACTCAGTCTCACCATTTATTATGAGCGTAACAATTGGCGACGAGGTAACGAACAACCACGCGAACATGCAAAGAACAGTCTGAATCCTGGAGAAGTTCACAGAAGAGGACGATTGGGAGGCCTTCGTGGAGAGACTCAACTAATACTTTGTGGCCAACAAGCCGGAAGGGGATGAGAACGCCACCAAACGAAGGGCGATCCTCCTAACTGTCTGTGGGGTAACAACCTATGGCTTCATGAAGAATCTCCTGGCCCTGGCAAAACCAACAGAGAAATCCTATGAAGAATTATGTACGCTAGTCTGGGAGCACCTAAATCCTAAGGAAAGCGTTTTGATGGCGAGATATCGGTTTATTACGTGTCAATGATTGGAGGGCCAGGAAATGGCGAGCTACGTCGCCGAACTAAGGCACCTCGCAGGACATTGTGAGTTTGAGGGATTCCTAGAACAAATGTTCAGAGACTTTTTTGTACTGGGTATCGGACATGAGACAATCCTTCGCAAACTGTTGACTGTAGAAACTCCGAATCTGAATAAAGCCATAATGATAGCCCAGGCATTTATGTCCACCAGTGATAACACCAAGCAGATTTCACAGAACAAAGAAGTTTCGGCCAGTACTGTGCATGAAGTAACGTCGGTTTTGAGCAGAAATGTACATGGCAGAACGTACACGCCAGCTGCTGTGGCCCGACCTCAATTGACCCAGAGTCTGCTATCATCTGTTAATGCGAGGCAGTTAACACCCTGTTGGCGCTGCGGAGGTGAGTATCGGCCCCATCAATGCCGCTTTAGGCACTATGCGTGCAATGATTGCAGAACAATGGGACACCTCCAACGAATGTGCAGACGAGCTGCAAACCCTGCAAACCACCACGTTGCTGAGGAAGATCGATCCACAGTGGATCAGACTGAGTTGGAAACTCGTACAGAGGAGGCAGAAATGTACGGGGTACACACATTCACTACGAAATGCCCACCAATAACGTTGAAAGTTGAACAGAATGGCATTCCAGTATCTATGGAGCTGGACACGGGGGCAAGTCAGTCCATAATGCGTAAAAAGGCCTTTGACAGGCTGTGGGGAAAGGCAACACTAAAAGGCTCAGCCACATTCACACTAAACTAAGGACTTACACCAAGGAACTAATTCCTGTAATTGGCAGTGCCGAAGTCAAAGTCTCCTATGATGGAGCAGTACACGAACTCTCGCTGTGGATTGTGCCAGGGGATGGTGCCACGTTGTTTGGCAGAAGCTGGCTGGGGAAAATCTGCTGGAACTGGGATGACATCTGATCGCTTTTGTCCATCGGTGACGCCTCATGTACCCAGGTTCTAAGTAAGTTCCCATCGTTATTCGAGCCAAGCTTCTTGGGGGCGAAAGCGCAGATCCATTTGGTTCCCGGTACGCGACCCATCCAGCACGAGGCTCAGGCGGTACCGTACATGATGCGTGAAAAAGTGGAAATTGAGCTGGACAGGCTGCAACGTGAAGGCATCATCACGCCGGTTGAATTCAACGACTGGGCCAGTCCGATCGTCCTGGTACTCAAGGAGGACAGTACGGTTAGAATTTGCGGGGACTATAAAGTAACGATTAACCGTTTTTCGCTGCAGGGCCAGTACCGGCTACCCAAGGTAGATAACCTATTTGCGACCCTGGCTGGAGGGAAGACATTCACTAAGCTGGACCTGACCTCAACCTACATGACGCAGGAGTTGGAGGAGTCTTCGAAAGGCCTCACCTGCATCAACACGCACAAAGATCTGTTTATCTACAACCAGTGCCCGTTCGAGATTCGATTGGCTGCGGTGATCTTCCAGCGGAACATGGAGAGCCTGCTAAAGTCGGTTCCTTGCAGGACGACATATTGTTTACAGGTCGGGACATCATGGAGCACTTGACGAATCTGGAGGAGGTTCGTAGTCGGTTGGATCGCGTGGGGCTCAGGTTGAAACGTACGAAGTGTGTTTTCCTGGCACAGGACGTTGAATTCTTAGGAAGGAGAATCGCAGCAGACAGCATCAGACCCACTGACACCAAGACGGAGGCCGTCAAGGATGCACGGCGACCGCAGAATGTGACGGAGCTGCGGTTGTTCCTGGGACACCATAACTATTTCGGTAATTTCCTACCTGGGTTAAGCACCCTGCTAGAACCCTTACTACTGCGCAAGGGAGACGACTGGGTATGGGGGAATTCACAAGAGGCTGCCTTTAAGAAAGCCAGAAATTTATTGTGTTCTAACAACATGCTTGTCCTGTATAATCCATGTAAACGATTAGTGTTAGCTTGCGATGCGTTGTCATATTGGGTCGGGTGTGTGTTACAACAGGCTAATGATTCAGGGATTTTGCAACTGTTTGCGTATGCATCCAGGAGTTTGTCCAAGGCCGAAAGGGCCTACAGCATGGTTGAAAAAAAGGCTCTGGTGTGCGTTTATGGGGTAAAAAAAAATGCAACAGTACTTATTTGGCCTCAAGTTTGAGCTTGAAACTGACCACAAGCCGCTCATATCGCTGTTCTCTGAGAGCAAAGGGATTAACACCAATGCCTCTGCCCGCATCCAAAGATGGGCATTCACGCTGTCGGCATACAACTATGTAATCCGCCACAGACTGGGCACAGAGAACTGCACAGATGCTCTTAGTCGGCTCCCAATGCCCACTATCGGGGTGGAAATGGCACAGCCAGCAGACTTGCTCATGGTCATGGAGGCATTTGAGAATGAAAAGTCCCCCGTTACAGCCCGCCAGATCAGGACCTGGACCAGCCAGGATTCTTTACTGGCCTTGGTTAAAAAAAACTGTGTCCTCCATGGGAGCTGGTCCAGTGTCCCAGTGGAGATACAGGAAGCGATTAAGCCATTCCACAAATGCAAAGATGAGTTGTCCCTGCAGGCGGACTGTCTTTTGTGGGGTAATTGCGTGGTCTTGCTCAAGAAAGGCAGAGACACATTTATTTGCGAACTGCACATTACCCACCCAGGCATCGTAATGATGAAAGCAATAGCCAGATCTCACATGTGGTGGCCTGGCATCGACTCAGATTTAGAGTCATGCGTGCGCCAGTGAAACACTTGCTCTCAGTTGAGCAATGCACCCAGAGAGGCACCGCTAAATTTGTGGTTGTGCCCATCCAAACCATGGATGAGGATCCATGTAGACTATGCGGACCCATTCCTAGGCAAAATGCTTTTGGTTGTCGTGGACGCTTGGACTGAATGTGCAATAATGTCTGTAAGCATATCCACGGCCATCATTGAAAGCCTACGAGCCATGTTTGCCACGCACGGCTTGCTTGATGTCCTAGTCAGCGACAATTGGCCGTGCTTCACCAGTGCTGAATTCAAGGAATTCATGACCTGCAACGGGATCAAACATCACATCTGCCCCGTTCAAGCCCGCATCCAATGGCCAGGCAGAACGGGCAGTTCAGACCGTCAAGCAAAGCTTGAAATATGTGTCGGAAGGCTCCCTGCAGACCCAGCTGACCCGAGTGCTGATCAGCTATCGCACCAGCCCACACTCACTCACCGGGATTCCCCCAGCTGAGCTGCTCATGAAAAGGGCGCTTAAAACAAGGCTCTCCTTGTCCACCCTGATCTCCCTGATCACGTGGAGGGCAGGCGGCATCAACAAAGTATGTACCATGACTGTGCAAATTTGTCACGCGATATTGAGATCAATGATCCTGTGTTTGCACTCAATAATGGACGTGGTCCCAAATGGTTCGCTGGCATGGTCACAGCCAAAGAGGGGAGTAGGGTGTTTCAGGTCAAACTGACCAATGGACAATTGCACAGAAAACATTTGGACCAAATTAAATTGCGGTTCACCAACAGTTACAAAGAACCCAAAGAGGACACCACCAACTTTGACCTTCCAACACACACACACACACAAGTGGCAACTGACATCATGGTTGACCACGAAACCGAACTCATCATCCCCAGCAGCCCGGCAAGGCCGGCTGCCCAACAGCTCAGTGAAGAACGGACCAACCCACCCACACCAGCATTTGTACCGAGACGATCGACAAGAGAGCGCAAAGCCCCAGATCGTCTCACTTTGTAAATAAACGAACTGTTGACTTTACGGGGGAGTGATGTTATGTATTTAACCGTTTGTAACTTGCACTACACCTGACCACCAGAGGGCCCACCTGTTGGAGTCCCAATGGATCCCAGCATCCCTTGGGAGCACAGTATATAGCAGGCCACCCACGAGGTACCTGCACTCTGGAACCTTAATAAAGGAGCTGAGGTCACACTTGCTCATTACACACAGTACTCAGTCTCACCATTTATTATGAGCGTAACAATGTTCGACTGGTCTGCGACCACAACCACAAAATTATGACAGTTGATGCCTGGTTTCCTGGCAGCAGCCACGATTCAGTCATACTGCAGCAGACCGGTGTGCCAGGCTCTTCACTGGGCCGAATCAAGATTGCAGCTGGCTCCTCGGTGACTAGGGCTGCGCACTGAGCACTTGGCTCCTGACTCCTCTTCGCAACCCTAGAACTCCTGTGCACGCCTATAATGACTGTCTCTCGGCCACCAGGGCCATTATCGAGCATACAATTGGGATTCTGAAGCAGAGGTTCCGTTGCCTGGACCGCTCAGGGGGTGTGTTGCAGTACTCGCCTGAGCGCGTCTCCATATTCATGGTGATCTGTTGTATGCTCCACAACCTGGCCATCATGAGGACACAACCATTGGAGGACAAGGCCACAGTACCACCTGTGGAGGAGGAGGAGGAGGCGCAGGATCCAGAAGCGAATGAGGAGGATGACACGGGGGCACGGGAGGAGGAGCTGGATGCGGGTGCCCAGCCACGCAGGAGGCGGCGTGACCCTGCAAGGGAAGCACAAAGCCGTCTCAGTGCTGCGCGTTTCACATAACTGAATGCCTGGTTGAGTCTGCATCTGGCCATGTCCAGGGGCCAACCTATTAGCCCTCTCACACATCATTCCTGCACAGTTAAATGAGAGACCTATTTAGAAATTTCCAGAACAAAATAAAGATTTATTACACCCCAAACAATGGGTGCACAAAACATCAACATTATCAATTATCACCCTTGTGCAACTCCTTATTACCCCTCTCACACAGACCTAGCCTTACACTACGCCGCAGTGTCTCCTGTGGCTGCCTCATGGCTTTGGGAAGGCTGCTGTGTGTCTGTAGAGGACACCCTCGAACAGCTCTGACCCTGGAAGGGCCGGATGCAGACTGGGCCACATCCGCCTGGGATGATTCCATGGTTGGCAGCAATGGCGGAGTGGCAGATCTCGGCTCAGGACTGCTGTGATCCGGAGAGAGCACGTCAGGATCCTGGTCCGAGGAGCCCGCGCCTTTCCACCGGGGCAGCACCCCATCTCCCGCACCAAGCTGCTGGAGCACAGTTCGGTAGGGTGCGGGGTGGCACCGTTAGGCCCCCGCTGGCCATTGTGGACCCAGCCATGATGGCAGCAGTCAGACCTTGCGTAGCATCCAGCTGAGACTCGATGAGAGCAGCCACACTCTCGAAGCCACCAGAGATGACAGCAGTAAGATGCTCCGTGGCCTGTTGCCCAGAATGCATGAGTGCATTCTGAGCTTCCAGGGCAGCGGCCATCCTCTTCAAAGAAGCACAGCGATGCCTGTGCTGCAATAGCAGTTGCCACCTCGACCAAGAGACGTGTCATCGCAGCTGGATCCGTACGGTCACTGGGTGTTCACCATCGCCTGCACACTGGTAATGATGGGCTCTATGTTGTGCGCAGAGCGGTCCACAATGTGGGAGGTGGACTCCTCCACGCTCCATGCCTTGCATTGCCACTAAGAGCCCGGATTGCATGGCCTCCATCCTTTTTTCATAAATCCCAATATCGATGGGCTCATCTGAGTCCTCCTCAGCAGTATTCGGCTGCGCAGTCGCCCCCCAGAGAGATGACACCCGAGGTTTAATTTGCCCTTCACCATGCTGCAGCCCACTAGGCTCTAGTGCTTCACCTAGTGCAGACCGCTCTCCTAAATCTAACACACCCGACCGCGTACTCCCAGTATCTGAGCTGGCGCATGTGAGTGTAGGAAGCAGTGATGCAGTGGTGCTAGCAGAGCTCTCCCCGTCTCCATCTCCCTCATCGGACTTGCAACTAAGATATTTCAGGGCCTCAAGTGTGTCCTCCTGACTCTGGCTGCCAGTCGCCTCAAGGGTGTCCATGTCACTTTGGGGTCTATCTGCAATCATAACTGGGACAAGGGGTGCTGTGAGGGTGAAGTGGTGCATTGCACCATGCAGCAAGCAGCTTGCACACATGCATAAGCAATTGCCAGGTAGCCGATTGCATTGTCAGGAAGAGATGGCATTGTACAAAGGCCTTCACTTACCCACGCTGCCCCCAGTGGGATCGATGCGACCAGCAGCCACAGGGAGTCCAACATGCGGGCCCACTAGCCGCTGCACCTTCTCCTCCAGATCAGTCAGCTCGACATTTTCAGACTCGCCCCCATCAGCGCCTTGTTGCTGGGCATGGTTCCATGCCACCTTGGCCTGCAAAGCAAAGAAGAGTTGGTAAGTCGGAGTTTCCTGAGTGCAAGTGTGGGTCCATTACATGCAGCTGTGCATCTCACATGCAAGAGAGCCTCCATTGTGAGTGTGCGCACATACATGCCTCAGCAATCAAATGCTACTTCAGCTATTGTATAATGCTAGTGAGAAAGAAGTTGTGAAGGAGAGTCTGGCAGATGGAAGGTGAGGAGTTGGGGAACATGTACTCACTTTCATTAGTCGAATAAGGTCAGTGAGCCTTTTCCTGCATTGGGTTGCGGTGCACTGGTGCATGGAGGTCCCCGAAACCACCTCTGCAATCTCCCTCTAGGCAGTTAAGATGACGCTCCTAATTGGTCGCCCAGTATCGGGGTAGAGCAACTGCCTCCTTCCCCCCACAGCTTGCATCAGGCTTTCCTGCTCAGTGTCACTGAAGCAGCTGGGCCTCCTCAAAGGTCCCCCTGCAGCCATCTCCTCTGAAGCAACTCAGACCGAAGTCAAGGCACAGCTGCAAAACCTGCCCTTTAAGAAGGCCAGGGAGCAGCTGCATTGTTAGGATCAATTGGTTAGGCGCGGGATTTCACGCTCCAAACGCCACTCCGCTCCCATACCGCTGCAACCAGCCCATTACCCCAGTCATTACCACTCTGCTCCGTTTAGCCGCCTAAAAAGTGGAATTTCGCTCTCAACACCCCCCCCATCCATATCAGCGGTAAGGGACTCAAAAATGCTGTAGGTGTGGGGGTGGGCAATTTCAGCCCCTTAGAGTTTATTAATAATGAGATCATGAATGTGCACAAAAATATTATCCTGTTTGGGATAAGATGCATTCTTCTTAGCCTGCCATGCTCCCAGTGTTAGTTAATGTCTGTAAAGGAAGTGATATAAGCCACAATTTTTGCAATTCCAGCAAAAATGAGATTGTCCTGGCCCAGTGCAGGGATGCTCCTACAGATTCACTGATGTGACAGAGGTGACTTGGAAGGATGTGATCACAAGAAAGCTTTGTGCAGTACAAACCATCGCTTCTATTAATAAAGCTATCACTGATACAGATGTTGTGTGCAGATCATTTGACACTATTTGGCAAGACTTTGGCAGTCTATCTTGTGGAATAGAGGCATCCTAAGATAGCTCTGAAATAAAAACAGAAAATGCTGGAAACACTCAAAAGGTCAAGCAGCATCTGTGATGAAGGATACAGAGCTAACATTTCAGGTCGATGATCTTTCATATGTTCTGATACATCCTGATGTCAGTCCCAGGGTAGTGACAATAGTGCTCAGGATGCCTATTTTTGATTTCCCCTCACAAGTTCTTCTTATTTCAGTTATGCAGTCCATTCAGAACCACAAAAGGAATATCCCACCCACTTATAAATAACATGCTACATTAAAGCTAGTAGAACCAAGAATAATGAAAAAACCATGTGAAAATGGAGGCCTGTCCAGCAATGCCACATTAATGCATGGAATAACATACAACTGCGGGCACATAAAAACTCAAAAAAACAAAAAAAAAGTGTAAACCTATGTTCCTTTTAAGAGGCCTTCAAAACAACAAAAAACAAGCAAGCTCCAGAGCAGACCTGATGCATCCAGGTTTTATGGGTCAGGCTTGCACGTTGGGTGGAGGCTCTGTCTGAAGTCACAAAATGCCACCCAGGTCGCTCAGAACCGCATTACCACGTGTGAATCTCAAAAAAGACCCACAGCCATGACTGCAAAATTGGGCACGGAGTCTCAGACATTCAAGGTTTTCCCCTTGTGTCAATAGTGTCAATAATTGTAAAGGAAAATATTTGATATGTTGACGTATTTTGGGGTAAGTAGAACAATAACAAGGACACCCAGTTTTGGTGTAGTACTGCAATACCCTTCAGGAATGCTACAGTTCACCTCAGTGTAGCTGGGCTTCTCATTCTTAATTACTACCCAGTGATGGCTGCAGGAAATTGTAAATATATGGATATTACGTGAGGTTAGGACTGGATTCAGCTGTGTTGCTTCCATGCTAGTATATTAATATTCATTGTCTACACTAACACATGAAGAATAGTCACTTGGGTGACGTACCAGGGGGTGGCTGGGTTTGATCTCTGGTTTGTGCTAATTACCTGAGATTATGGAATTATACCACAGCGTGAGCCAGTAGTTCAAGGAAATAAGGGGAAAAATTGGGAGAAATAAAACTAAATTTGTTTTGAAAACCTTTCAGAGAACTCAGGTTCGAGAGCTCAGCTTTGATTTTCCTTCAAAGTCAGTTACCTTCTGTGTGTGAGTTTCACCGGGAAACTATCAAAGATGAAAATAATTTGTATTCCCTTTGTCAGAACAGATAATTCAGCGAGGATTGACAGTGCTGCAGAAAGAAACATCTTCCATTTGTCCTACAGATCACATATAAACGTTTTTAGTTTTTAAAAATCAGCCTTAGTTTTCTATTGAAAGATTTTACTATGGCAGTAGGTTTTAACCAAAAAAAAATCATAATTTTTTTGTAAAATATTACAAGTATAGTCTCTAGACTACAGGTAGCCTTACAAATACAATTTTATTAGAAATTGGATTACACAAGTATAGAATTTTATTTATATATACTGTAATTTTTCTTATTTCTAAAATAGTTTCAAGCTAATAAGAAATTATGCGGAACGATTGAAAACTCAACTCATGGCAACAAGCAGACAGGGTACAAAAAATCTTTATTTTCCTTTTTCTAGCCAATCTATTTGATAGCAATGCTTCAGTGTCTGTCATAAACTTGGCAGTAGAAACTATCTCCATCCTGCTATCACTTTTATTGGGCGTAAATCACTCTTGGTTAGAAGTTTTATGCCCAAATCCGTTTACTGTCCTTGTTCGTAGTCTTTAAATTAATATTTATAAGCTGTTCAAAGCACAGAAAGCTGCAGCAGTATATTCTTTCCTTGAGTTTAGTTTGTGCTGAATTCCCTCCTTGACCACTGACACTACTTAATTACTAGTAACCCCTTTTATTCATTGTCATTCACTGTGGCCCCCAACACACAAATCATAGCTTTTTGTGTTGTTTTAGCAGGAGGGACCTGAACTTTAGCAAAGTGTATGGTGTAATTCATATGAGAAACAGCTAAGCATTGATGCATGAAATAGAAGCTATCTTAACCACTTTATCACCTAAAGAACAGAAGTCTGAGGTTTTGGAATCTCATGTTTACTATAAAATGAGTTATTTTAATAGAAGACATCACCTTGATACTATCTGTAAGAACCAGTGCATCTACTGCATATTATCAACCCACATAACCAATACATAATATCTGTGTACCGTATGCTTTCACAGAGAGTGTGTATTAATAAATGTGATTTTTTTTCCCCCCCCGCTTGATGTGAATTAAGTATTTTCATTATAACTCTCACATTAAGCTATGCAGATCTTCAAGTCAATATAGTTTGATCGCTTTCTTATAGTGAGCATGGATTTTTACAGCCAACATTCACTATAATTGTGGTGAGTTCAGAGACCCTGGCAGCCATAGTGAGTACTAGCAAAGAGGCTGGTTCATGAAATATTGTTGATTCATGACAGGAAGGATAGGAGAATGTCTGTGTTTGAAAGCTTTTTATACTGCTTAGCAAGGATGGATGCCCTGATGCTTCCTTCAGAAAGACTGAGGGTATAAAAGTACTTACCTTGAAGTTATTGCATGTCTGAAATGAATTTTAATGTAAGTTAGAGGAATTACAGAGGTATGGATATCAGCAGATATTCCTGTTGCCCCATAAAACAAAATCTCAAAGCTGTCTGTTTTAGGCTTATACTTCTGGCTTGTTTGCACCCAAACTAATAGTTAGTGATGTCTGAAAAACCGAAGAAAACATTTTCTATATAGGAAGCACCACATGGCTTGGAAACCTGGGTTCTTGTCTGAAATTAAACAATTATAAAAAAAACCTTCCTAGTCAAGTATTTTTTTTTAACAAGGAATCCAGGTGAAGAGCCAAAATACAGAGTGTAGGACATCAACAAGGTTGAAAAGAATAGGTAAAGATGTGGTAAATCAGTGGCTTTAAGACCCCCAGATTTAATAACTAAGCCAATCTTGAGTTAATATTTGCATGTATAAGATATGATGGGAGCTAAATTGGGCTGTATAGCACCTGTTTTTTAGGCACTACGTGATCACCTAATGCTCGAAAATGGGGTCCGAGATGTGCGCGCTCACTTCAGATGGGCAGTGCGCAGGACACCATCTTGGTAAAGGGGTTTGTGCACGCACACTTAATGACCAGTGACAGCATGCAGATCAGGCAGATCATGATGCAAATCAGTGTGCAACACTGATTTAACACCAATGCTGCAATTCTCCAACTGTACACTCCAGCCATTGCCACCCCTGTAGTCTATTCATAGTTTAGCTAAGTATAGGAAAGCTTCAAAAACACTTACAATTGCACCATCAGCCAGAAGTAATAATCCAGCAACTAAACTGTAAGTAGTTCATGATCCCTTTAAATAGGGGGGGGGGGGGTTATTCATTCATCTGTTTAATGTCGTGTTCAGCTGTGTGGAGTTAAGATAGGGCATTGGGTGATGTAGCTGTCATGGTTGAATAGCAGCCAGTGTGTGCGAGCTGTGAGTTGTGGATGCGAGGCTTGCAACATTGCTAAATGTGTGAGGATGACGTATAGCATATGAATTTTAGGGTTGAGTACTGATTGATAGAGATTGTTGGTAGGTGGGTGATGGGGTGTAATGGTTGAGACTAGTGGTACATTTGGTAGGATATGCCATTTGAAAATGAACTCACTCACCTTGACAACTCATGTCAGATCGTTAAACTTCTTCATGCACTGCATCCATGCTCATGGAGCGACACCCACTTGTTCCCACTGCCTCCTGAGCATATGTCTGGAGGGCATGCTGTGACCCCCCCCCCTCCCTGCAATACAGGCTGTCTCTCCTTCTCTCCACATCTTGCATCATGACCTCCAGTACATTGTAAGAAAACATTGGTGCACACTGTCGCGCATGTTCAGCATTCTTCAAAGTATCACAACCCAGATTCACTTTTCAAAAAACTCCCACTACTTCATGCAGCCACAATGTACCTCCCTTTTAAGAGATGCGGGCTGCCTCTGACCTGGTCTAGTAGCCATGGTATTTATATGGCTTGTGCAGTTGAGTTTCTGATCAATGGTGACCCAAAGGTGTTGATAGTAGGGATGCTGCGATGGTAATGCCATTGAATGTTAAGGGGATCTAATTAGACTCTCTCTTCTTAGAGATGAAAGAAAGACTTGGATTTATATAGCGCCTTTCACGACCACCAGATGTCTCAAAGCGTTTTACAGCCAATGAAGTGTTTTTTTGGAGTGTAGTCACTGTTGTAATGTAGGAAATGTGGCAGCTAATTTGTGCACAATCAAGCTCCCACAAACAGCAAAGTGATAATTTGTTTTTTGGTATGTTGATTGAAGGATAAATATTGGCCAAGACACCAGGGATAATTCCCCTGCTCTTCTGCGAAATAGTGCCATGTGATCTTTTACGTCCACTTGAGAGAGCAGACAGGGCCTCGGTTTAACATCTCATCCGAAAGACGCCACCTCCGATAGCGTAGCACTCCCTCAGCACTGCACTATAGTGTCAGCCTAGATTTATGTGCTCAAGTCCCTGGAGTGGGACTCAACCCCACAACTTTCTGACTCAGAGGCGAGAGTGCTACCCACTGAGTCACAGCTGACACAATGGTCATTGCCATTGCCTGCATCGAATGGCATGAATATTAATTGCCATTTATCAGCCATTTATCAACAGGTCAGGGCCTTCAAAGGAGCAGCGCAGGCCCGACCCAGCATTTGGCGCGGTGGCCCCGACCTCCAAGGACCATCAGCAGGTCGGGGCCTTCAAAGTACAGAGCATGCTGGAGAGTGGCGACTGTGAAGAGGGCGACTGGATTGGACATCACCAAGGTCCAGGTCGCTGATTGGAGTGTGGACAGGTACAGCAGGAGCGGCGAGGTTGGGGCGCAGGAGCGGCGAGTGATTGTGGAGCGATGTGATCGGGCCCAGGAGAGGCCTGAGTTCGGGGCCCAGAAGAGACAAGGGTCCAGGGGCAGCACGAACCAGCCCACACTGCAATATATGTGTGCACTTGGCCCAAGCAACAGAGCTGGTCTCCAGTCGTCTTGGTTAATCCTTGCCACTGGACCAAGAGCTAGCTCTTTCAAGCCCATGTGGTGGTTGGTGTGAAATGGCCACCACACATTAAAAAAATCCATGCACAGGCATCTTCTACCCTTCAACATGTAGTTCGGGACCTGGAATATTAGGTCCTTCACTGAAACACCTGTGAACTCATCCCTTTTTGGCATGGAAGCAAGTCATCCTTGATACGAGAGACTGCCTATGATGATGATGATCAGCCCAAGCCTGCATGTTGTCCAAGTCTTGCTGCATGCAGGCATGGACTGCTTCATTATTTGAGGAATTGCAAATGGAACTGAACACTGTACAATCATTAGCGAGCAATCCCACTTCGAAACTTTAATGATTGAATCATTGATGGACAATGGAGAAAACTCATGGGGGATCAAGGGGTATGGTGAGAAAGCAGGAATGGGGTACTGAAGTTGCATGTTCAGCCATGAACTCATTGAATGGTGGTACAGGCTAGAAGGGCCGAATGGCCTACTCCTGCACCTATTTTCTATGTCTATGTTTCTATGTAAAACCATCAAGGAACTGAAATAAAAACTTCCAGATCTTTTGTTAGTTAAGTCGTAGTTATATAAATTGCTCCTGAACATATTAATAATTTCTTGGGACTAAGTTCAAGAATTATCAGATGGCACCTACCAGTCTGTGATGCTGCCACTGATGTTACATTTAGATACATGGAATTGATAATGTTCTGGACTATCAAAGCTAGCTATGAGCAGCTGAGGTGAATCTAAGGATCATGCATTTGGATTTAGAAGGCAGGATAAACAAGAATATCTCATGTAGCATGAATAATGATACATTCAAAATAGAATCCTTTACATCTAACTTGGCATATAATTTTTAAAATTTGAACCCACTGGTAATTTGAGGTACTTAAGACTTGCTCTTAATATTTTTTTTAACTGGGTCAGTTTTGAATGAGTTATGGCTCAGCACATGCTGCATAGTTATTGAACTATAGTGAACAGGTTGCTATGCCAAATCCTTTGAACTTGTCTGCTGCAGTGGTTCCCTTTAAGGGTTTTCCTTGGCCTCCAGGTTCAGCATCTGCTGGTGTGGATTGAACATATGGCGGGCTGTGCCCTCTACTTGGCAGCTTAAGGGACCTCAGCCTCTGACCATCTGAAATCTGAAAGATCAACTGTGTGAATCTACAGTGAAAGGCATGCAGAATAGTACACGAGTGACAGAGTGTTGCCCTTGCTCTTCACAACTATGAAAGACCCTGAATGTACAAATGAGTTGTAAAAGTCTTTCTAACTAGTGAAATAATAATGTCTGTATTTTCCTTGTTGAATATGGTTATAATCGGGTTCAAATTTTTCCGAAGTCTTCAGATGATTTGTAATTAAATAAGCAATTTAGATGTGTATGCTACTTTATTTCCATTGAGTGAGTGTTTATGTTATTGTAACATTATTAATAACGATTGGACAATAAAATGTGATTAAGTTGAGAGCGGGAATACAAATATGAGGAAAATGTGTTTAATCAAATAACCTTGTGATTCTCTCATCAGTTTTGAAGGTTTAGGCTTTCCTGTAGCAAATTCAGCCCAAAACAAAGTAATCCACAGAGTTTGCAGAGGAAATAAAATATTGACAAAGGTCTGTACTTTTCGGATAAAGTTAGTGGAGTGAAACCAGAAAGCTGTTTAGGAGATGGGCTGGTTGAGGGTGTTTGGTGTACAATTTTAGCAAGCATCTAAACCAGGAGAAGACAGCCATGGACAATAACACATACACTTAGTGCCAGGACTTTTACTGATCCTCTTCTGAGCGATAATCATTCCCTTTCTGCAGAGAAGTCTGAAATATGGGTTTCAGCTTTCACATCTTTGAATTCTGTAATAACTTTGGTTCCATTTTGAATCAAACAGCCTTATATTGTGATTCCAATTCAGCAGATTCAATAAGCTTCTCAGAGACAGCAGGCATCTACTGAAGAATAACCTTTTTATTGGAATGGAGAATCCTAGCCAAAGAAACGACCCATTTATGGATGTGCCTAATCAATTGTTAGTTAAGTATTTGTAAATTAAGGTAGGGAAGAAAGTCCTTTCTCTGTACCCTTGATGAGTTGTTTTTGTTTTGCTTCTAGTTTATCTTCTTATCATTAACAGTTTGTGAATGTGGTGGTCAGGAATCAATACCTCCTATGAGATCACATAGTTGGAGTAATGATTGAGAAGGTAATTGGAAAATAGGAAAAATGTAATGTACTGATAAGTTAAACATGTTTATACTCATAGAATAACCATAGAATGACCAAAAGATCATACATAACCCACATATAATCATTGAGTATACATACACAGTGCTTGACTTATAAGCAGAGATTCCCCTTCCTCCCCTTTGCTTTCAATGTTTGTTGACGGAAGAGTAAATGGCATCAATTTTTCTTGAGTTCAGCTCATTTCCAAGCATGTGGATTTGTTGTTTTCAACAAGGCATATATTCAAAGAGAGATGAGATTCGAGTACTATCACCTGGAGTGAAAGCTGACAGGAAGAAGAAGAGGCAGAAAGCAGTGTGACACTCACATTGTCATGCATGACTGACCTGCAGCCATCATTAGCAATTAAACATTGAGAGCTACAGATATCTTTAGACAGGTTCAGGTTTCCTGGCACTGCTGTGATTAGATTTTGCATTGCTTCCCTGTGGTCAATAACTGTTTCTTTTTATTCATTCGCTTTCTTTTCCCCATAAAGTCTTTGAAGTGTTTCAAAGTGTAGTTGGCGAGGTTAACAACAACTGGTCGATAGTCAGTAGAATGCACACAAAAGGTTCTGTAACCAGCAGCCGACTTAAAGGCTGCTTTTTTAATGTGAGTGTTCACTTTTGCTTTTATACTGTATGTGGTATTCTCCCTTGGATTATGGGGTCATTTCATGGATCCAAGCACTCAAATCAAGCAAGAGTTGTGGGCCAAAAGCATTTAAATCACAATAGAGTGAGCCTTGTACTCACCAGTAGGAGGCATTAACAATCAGCCTGGCAGATAAGTATGATCTCAATAATTACATTGTGATATGGCTACTAATGTTTTTAAACAGGAAACAATATAACTAAAAAAATAGAATTACTAATTGGAAACAAATCATTGTAGTTAAGGCCAAATTTCTATGGGAATAACTTGTTTCTTTTACTGAACTTAAAATACTTCCCTCCAATTTTTTTGTCCCTTTCCACTTCCACGCTATCCTCAATCCTATCACCAAGACAGTCCAGATCGGAGACATCATCTTAAACTGTAGAGGAAAAGATTCCCTGAGGAGGAAAAAATGTTGGCAAAACTGTGAAAAATTATTAAAACCGCGCAGACATGAGGGAACAGGCCCTCCCCCCACCCCCACCCGTGACATCGAAAAAAACTGGCCCATTCCCTCCCCCCCCACCACCGCAAACATGGCAGTTGAGACTGACACACCTCAATCTCTTGGAAAGTTAAATGTGAATAAATGTCTGAAAGGAAATGGAACCCTAACCAAAACTCTAATATTACCAACTACTGAAATTGCACTTTAAAAGTTTTGTTTTTAGTTTAAATTTAAGACTCTCCCTTTCAGTGTATCAAAAAAAAGAGCAAAAGTCCAGATTTTATGAAGTCTGTTTAATTCATTCTCTTAAGCAGGATGAGGATTCATTAAATTAAAAGTTGGATTATAAATATCATAGAAGGAATCAGTGTAAGACGCAACCAGATTGACTTGCCTGCAATATGTATGTTTATGTCTAGATTAGAGATGGAGATGTAAAGGGTAGATTTTTGACTTCACCACTCGGGCCTACCACTAATCTGCTGAACTGAATCACTCGCCATTTATAGAATCTGTAATTGTTATTTAATTGATTTTGATTTTGGTTCTATAACAGGTGGATGATCGCTCCACCAGATTACTGCCCAGGTGGTGAAGACAAAGGGCTAAATTTTCCCAGGTCATTTGCGCGTTCTTTTGGCGCACGCCGTTTTTTTTTGGCGTATTTATTTTTTTCCACGTTTCCCCCTGCGATCTGCGCCAGTGTAACTGACGTAGTTACGATTTTTCTAGGCCAGTTTTTTTCGATGTCACGGGTGGGGGTGGGGGGTGGGGGGGAGGGCCTGTTCCCTCATGTCTGCGCGGTTTTAATAATTTTTCACAGTTTTGCCAACATTTTTTCCTCCTGGGTCGGCATGCCTGGCCACTCCTGAAAAATCTTCTGGGCACTTAAGAAAACCAGCGCACTTTGAGAAATCGGCGCTGAAAAAGGTCATTATTTTTAAATCGAAGATTTTGGAGGGAGTCAAAAACACTGTAATAATCAAAAATAAAGTTCAAGCTTTTTTACCTGTCAACGTGGTAAATGGATGTTTGTTGGATTTCAGAAGTTTTCTCTTTTTTTACTCACTCACATGCCGCCACCGAACATCTTAAAGCAGGGCTGGAGGGTCGTCGGTTTGGCCGGCAGGATCAGCCCCGCGCCCAGACAAAAGGGCTGGGGCTTGGCTAGAAAACAAGCCATGCTGGGGCAGGGGGTGGGTGGGGGGGGGCGCGGGGTGGGGGGGGCGGAGAGAAAGAGAGAGTGAGGTGCCGATCGGATGGCTTTGAGCTCAGGGAATGAGGTGCTGTTTGTAAGGCTTATGCAGACTGAGCCCGGGGAGCGAGGTGCTGATCGGAAGGCTTCTGAAAACTGCAATGAGTGGGGTGGGGGGGGGAGAGAAGTCACAAGACTGCAATTAGTTAAGGGAGGGAGAGAGGAGAAGTCACAAGACATTGCATGTGGTCCATCCATACTAACCTTGGGAAGAGAGAACTGTGAACCTGTCTTGTCTGCTTTCCTGCAATTTTGAGCTTCTTTCAACGGTTAAATTTAAGAATGGGGGCAATACTGACAATGATATACCTTATGCGAGCCTTCTGCATCGTGGTGTTATGTAGGAGAAATTGATTTGACATCATCGCATCAGGAACATCAGCGCCCGTAGGGTGCTGGGTAGAATGCCTTACCCACCTCGGGTATATCAAAATAGGCGTTCATCCCTCCACCTGAGTGATGCAGACTGTGTCAGAAGGCTGCGTTTCCGTAAAAAAGTTGTAACTGAGATCTGTGAATTGGTCAAAGCAGACCTGCAACCTAGAAGCATCCAGAAAACTGCTTCGTCAGTTGAAGTGAAGGTTACAGCTGCACTTTCATTCTATGCCTCCAGATTGTTTCAAGCTACAACTGGGGATGTGTGTACCATCTCTCAACATACAACACATGTCTGCATTCGCCAGGCGACAGCTGCACTATATGCGCGGAGGAATGATTTCATCAAGTTCCCCATGACCACCCAAGCAATCCATGACAGGGCTGTGGGCTTCTCCAGGATTGCTGGCTTCCCAAAGGTACAGGGCTGCATTAATTGTACCCACATCACCTTGCAAGCACCTTTGGAGGATTCCGGATGTACAGGAACAGAAAAGGCTTCCACTCCATTAATGTACAGCTCGTGTGTGATGACATGCATCGTATCATGTCAGTTGATGCGTGATACCCTGGGAGCACCCATGATGCGTTCATCCTATGCGAGAGCACTATATCTGCCATGTTTCAGCAGCAGCCAGAAGGGCAGAGCTGGCTACTGGGAGACAAAGGGTATGGCCTCGCCACCTAGCTCATGACTCCCCTACGCATAACCCGGATGGAAGCAGACCGTGAATACAACATGTTGTACATTGTGACCCGCAGCATCATAGAGAGGACCATTGGGATCTTGAAACAGTGTTTCCGATGCCTGGACCATTCCGGAGGCTACTTGCTGTACTCCCCTGAGATTGTCAGTCAGTTCATTGTGGTGTGTTGCATGCTGCACAACTTAACCATCATGAGGCAGCAACGGTGAGAGTGGCTGATAATAATGATGCAGAAGATGCAGATGATGAGCAGGAGGAGGACGACGAGGATGAGGAAGCCATGCAAGTGCCTGAGGCTGGAGCACGACGGCGGAGGAGGGCGGGCCATTGTGCTCCTTTAACGATAACTCGAGCCTTGCGCCAGCAGCTCACCCGTGAAGGCTTTACTGATGCCTGAGGGCTCAGTGACAACTATCCCACATGGACCATGCTTACTGTTTGGAGCTGTTCTGTAATGTTGTGTTGGGTTAATGGAACAAATAATGGAAATGATTCAGTTTTAATGTAAAATATATTTTTTTCAAAGTTTAACAAACAGTTCTTTTGTACTTAGCTTAACTTTAATAAAATTATTCTTGTATCAAACTTTACTTTAAGCTCACTCTTTAAGATCACTTACAAACTTTTAAACTTGTAAATTTACATAACTTACAAAAAACGTTTAATTTGAGAACAGTTACAACCGTAACAACAATAATAATAACAACAACAACAGCAAAGAAAGGCTGCACCCATCTCTCATCCCCCTTATTCTAAGACCGCCCGCTGCACTTGGTCATGGACTCTCCACCACCCCTGCCCGCAGGCGGTGGCACAGTGTTTCTGGGCTTGGTACCAAGCTTATTCTTTCTAAGATTTTGGGTACTGCGCACCTGTTGAGGAGGAGCAGGAGGCGGGGGGGGCGGGGGGGGTTGGCGTCGGCGGCAGGCGGCAAGTTGGAGGACCCAGGCGGCAAGTTGGAGGGCTCGGCTTTGGGCTCTTCAGAGGCTGATGTGGTGATTGGAATGGGAGTGACAGTTGATTCTGTCAATGGGCGCAGGGTCTGGGCATGTTCCCTTATTGCAGCAGTTAACTCCAACATGCCGTCCCTCATGCACCCTGACAGTGTCTCAACGACCTGCAACATTCCCTCCCTCATGTTGAGCAAAACTGCCTGAACTACCTGCAACATTCCCTCCCTCATGCTCAGTGACAATGTTTGCACTACCTCTGACATTCCCTCCCTGAGGGTCACTGACAGCGCACCAGCTACCTCTGACATTCCCTCCCTCATGGCCACTATTCCCTCACTGATGGTCCCGGACATCGTTCCCGTTTCTCGTGTCATTGCTGTTACTTCTCCCGACAGTCCCGCTACCTCATCACTCACCCCACTGATGGAATCCAGGAGTGATCGGGTAAGTTCAATGCTCTCCGCACTCAATGACATCAGCTGAACCACAGCTGTTAGATCCTGCACCTCAGGGTGTATCCTCCCCACGGGTGTATCTTGCTGCACCCCAACTCTGGGACCTGCAGCCTGGGACGGTGGGGCCCTGGGTGTGCTTCGCTGCACCCCACCACTGGGACCTGTAAGCTCGGAAGGTGGGGCCCTGGGTGTGCCTCACTGCACCACACCACTGGGATCTGCAACCTCGGAAGGTGGGAAACCATGGAATGTCCTACCAGCATTCAAAACGCTAATCACAGAAGGGCGACACCTCCTCCGAAGTCAGTAAAACAGTGGGAGCTTCATCCAGCTCCATCCCCTCCCCCTCTCCCTCACCCCCATGGTCTGGAGGGTTGGATTAGAAGATGTTCTCCTCTTCAGGCTCATCCGCGTCTGAATCTTCTTCTGCATCATCAGAGTTGGCCTCAAGTTCTGCAAAATATAACAGAACAGTCAAATGGTTAGCAGCAGAGGAGGGGGCAGGGTGGGTGGCATGATTAGGCTCACACATCGCAGGGCAGGCAGCAGGCTGATTTGAAGGACCACAGTGAATTTGCAGGACTTACCCTTTCCCTCGAGTGTGGGCCCAGCTTGTGCAGAGTTGATTGCTTTTCTCCAGGCAGGACCCATCAAAGCGACCCTCTCTTCCAAAGGTGTCAGTGGGTGCAGATTTCCCGGGCCTCTTCCTGTTCGAGTTCTTTCCCTTTTATGTGCCATCTTCCTCTGCAAAGATGAAAACCTAACTTTTTAGAGAGGGTGTCTTTCTGCTGGGTGTGACATACAGCTTGTCACATTTACAATTTCAATTCCAGTGAATAAATGAAAATATTACTTACACTAACTACTTGACCAAGATCCTGTCACTTCTTTTTACGCTGGCCTCCAGATCTCGGGGGGGTCACCATTGCACAGTAATCTTCTGCAACTTGGTTCCAGCGTTTCTTCATTTCTTTGGGTGGAACTTTTATGTGATCACTGCTGGTGTCCAGCTCCTGCCATCTGTTCTCAATCACAGTAACTAGTGCCTCCACTTCTTCTTGTAAGACATTCTTGGTCTTTGCACCACGTTGCACCTTGTACGCTCTCACACAGCACTCCTTCTCACACACACAACTGGCTCTTTAAAGAAGGCAGATTGCCAACCCGGAGCTGTACTGTGCATGCGCATCCATTGCAACGACGTCAGAAACGTAACTTTTTTTTCCCGCGTGTGCGCAGAAGGTGCGGCATCATTTTTCGGCGCAGACAGTAGGTTCCACCCCTGAGGCGACTGGACAAGTTGCATGGCACCAAATTCGAATTATAGATCAGGGAAACTTTGGCAAATTATTTCTGGTGCATTTCTGGCGTGTAACTGGCAATAACGGGTGTAACTGGCAATATGCCAGAAAACGGGCTTGGGCAAATTTGAGGCCAAAAATCTGCCTCCAAGTGTTAACTCCAACTATAAAAATGCTGAAACTCCGATATGTGTAAAAAAATCCAAATTTGGATAAGTAACAAAAAAAATCAGCTAATGACTGTGAATATGCATGGCATAATGAATGTGTATTTTAGAAAATAGAATCACTGATATTGCCCATTTAATAAACCATATAAATAATGCTAATAGTATCCGATATCTCCAAATATTTTGGTTGGGATGGGGATGAGGGAATTTTTGATCTATCTTGCCCCATCGTCTCATTGCCATCAATTTTTCAACAGATGTGGTTCATCTGCAGGATCATTAATCCCTCCAGAACTTTTTGTAAGGATCAAGCTGTTCCAGTTTAATTGCTCTTGGATAATAATGCATCTGACTGCTACCAACAACCAGAATCTTGAGATATTAAACATTAATGCTAAAAGGCACACTTTTGAAATGTGTACAACCTTATTAAAAAGACTTTTACTGACATGCAGACAGAAACGCAGTACAGTGGAGCCACTCTCAACTTTTGACGCCAAAATCTGCCTTAAATACGAAAAACAGGACATCACTCCAACATTCAAGATTTATAATAAAATCTTTGAATTCTTGTGGTTTTGGGGGGACTCCTGATCCAATGTGGCATAGCCACTAGAGTTATGGCTGGATTTCCCTCTTCTTATTGCCTGATTTTCAGCTAGTATTCAGATGGGGGCAGGGATCCATTACACCATTTTAGCGCCCACACAATACTTTGGATTCCCTTTGAGTGCAGTTACCACTGAGAGGACAGTTGTGACACTCTTAATGTCTTTGTTTTCTTCCCTCTCTCTCTCTCTATCTCTCTCTGTATGGCTGCCATATAATACATCTCTCGAGGCATCTTAACACTTTGTCCAACTCTTCAAGATAAATTCACTGATCTCATGGTTCAAGTGAGGAGCCATGCTCAATGGTGGCGTAGGTCAGAAATAGGGCTATGGCACTGTAATGCAGAATTTCCGAACTACACACCCTTTGAGCGGGGTTCCCCACTGGGTGAGCAGGATCAATAAATGTACCCTTTTTTCTGCAGGAAATTATTTAATCAAGCTTTTAGTCACCCTTTCTAATCGCTCCTTTCTGGCTCAGTGTGTGTTTTTCATTTGTCCGACTGTAAACTGCCTTGAGAATTTTTTAATGTTAAAAGTCCTATATAAATGGAGGTTGTTGTTGAGAGAAAAGGCACATAAGTTAAAAGAAGGAATAATGAAGAGAAAAGATGTGTCATAGAAGTGCCTAGGCCAGCAACATGAGTCTGTGATCATGCCGCATTCAGGTACTTTGGGCTCAATTTTGCCCAACCCCTTTTTTTGGCGCACTTACCTTAATTGCGCCGACTTTGCACGCTGGAAATGGCGCCGGAAAAAAGTCACCCCATCGCAGTCGCTCTTCCGAGCCCCGGAGTCCCAGTGTGGTGTGCATTGTGAAGTGGGGGGCGGAGCAACAGGCCAGCGCTGAAAACAGTGTCGGCACCTGCGTGCAGGCTCCTGCCCTCCCAGTGTGTCCTGCGGGCTATAAGCAGGACCCGATGCTCGCAATCCCTATCCCCGGCCGAAGGGACGCCCGATCTCACCGCACCCTATCCCTGGCTGAGTGGCCTCCCGCACTGGCTGGCCGGCCTGTTGAGTTCCCGGGCAGAGGTAGAACTTCAGTTTTATTTTTTATTCATTGATGGTTGTGCTTGAGAGTTTTGATTGGCAGCGGGTGGGGAGGGGAGGAGGAGAGTTTTGGGGGGTGGGGGGAGAAGGAGAGTTTTGGGGAGGAGGGGAGAAAGAGTGTTTTGAGCAGGGGGGGGGGGAGAAAGAGTGTTTTGGGGGGGGGAGGAAGAAAGAGTCTTTTGATGAGGGGGGAGGGGAACTTGAAAAAAAAACTTGATTCTGACATAAATGTAGGACTTCTATTTTTTATTTGTTATTGATTAATTGTTTATTACTTTTTGTGCTTTGTTTAGTGCTTTGTAAGTGTTGGTGCTTTAAATGTACTAACCTGCGCCGATTTCTTAAATGCCCGCAAGGTTTTTCAGAGCTAGCCACATATGCTGACCTAAGTCGATTTGGAGTAAGTTTTAGCTGGCCAAAGTGGCATAAATGGCCATAACTGTGGTAAGCGCCCCCTTTTGAAAGAAAAACTGAACCAAAAAAAATCATACCTAATTGACTTACTCTGGAGGAAATTTGGGGGGGAAAATGGCATTTTTTAACTTACACTAGAAAAAACAACTTACTCCAAAAAAATTGATGTAAGTCATGCCCAAAATTGGGCCCTTTGTGTTGCCAAAATGCTTGTTCTTTGTTGGTTACCACATTTAATGGGACACAGGACAAACATACTTATGGCCAACAATGAAAAATGCCCTGGTAAAACATGGGCATGCCTGTGTATTAAAAAGCACATAAACAGCTACCAGAATGTTATAATTTCTCCATATGTGATGCACCACAAAGATTGCAGTGAAGATAAGATGCATTGTAAGGTAACATCATAAAATGAGCCAAACTGCGAGGACATTTACCATGCCAATGTTCTGGGACCAGAACATTCCTTCTCCCAGGTTCGGTGCACAGGTGAGATTGCATTAACTCTTTCTACCACCTCCATCCAGGCTGCACTGGCACTGGCCTTTAATTAGATGGTAGTCCTTAACTTCATAAGGAACCTCCAAAGCTGCTTCATCAAATGGAGCAGTTCACACATGAGCCATTGCTCCAGCCAATGTCCCCATCTTTAGTAGCAGGAAACCTTTAAGGTTGACAAGCAGTTTTTCAAGAGTTGATGATGCCAGATAAACTGTACCTAATTGTGTGTGCTCCCAGTATGTTATGCAGTGTGTTATGTTCAGAATAACTCCACAAGACTGTATATTGTAAGCTCAAACTGTTGTGACCTTGGTCTCTTTAATGTAACTCCAGAGTAGCATGGTAGATTGCCTTTTATACCTGCTTGCCCAGGGTGTGCAGGTGACCCATGGATCTCCCACAGATGCGCCCCCTCACGGCAAGTCTTACACATTGGTAATGTTTACACACATAACACAGTCCATGCTAGAAATCATGGCTCATGGGGCCTGTGCCCATGGCTCCCAGCCAGGAGCCATGTACAAATAATCAATTTTATTTAAGCATAATATATTGTGATATGTTGTGCTTTATTATTAATGCAGTGTATAAACATAATGACTCATTTCTTATTAAATTCTACTACAGGTTTGTGTATTAATGGAGTCGACTGTTTGTATGGGGGTTGTGGAGGGGCCCAAAATGTTCTTGGTGCTCAGGTCCCCAAGACTTCTGCCAGGAAGAAAGAAAGAAAGACTTGGATTTATAGAGCGCCATTCATGACCACCGGACGTCTCAAAGCGCTTTTTAGCCAATGAAGTACTTTTGGAGTGTAGTCACTGTTGTACTGTAGGAAGGCCTCAATAATATGGTAATGAACTGACCTTGCATTATATTGGGGGGATGCTCTCTGTGCTACAGCTGAACGGAGTACACAAAGAATAATGGTCCCAAAACTCCTATGTTGGGACTCCATTTACATCCCCAAGGTCTTCTTGTATTGAAAGTAGTAATTGTTCCCCCCCCCCCCATAAATAGCATTTCTGTATCAGGTTCAATCATTGTGTGCAGATGGTATACATTGTACACTGTTGTCTTACATTGCTATGCTGAATAGACTGGCAAGGAGGGACATGTTTAGTTGATGCTGCATGGGAAAATTGGAATAGATTGTTGGTTGCACCTCTGTCGGGGTGAAGTTCACTGGCAGGTAGGCACCCTCAGCTGACTGACTCCTCATTATGGGGTTTTGGGGCAAGGGTTATTCTCTTTCATTTGGTGAATGATACTTAAGGGGTTGACTGTGGATGGGCAATGGCAGACATTTAGAGACCGCATGGATGAATTACAACAATTGTACATTCCTGTCTGGCGTAAAAATAAAAAAGGGAAGGTGGCTCAACCGTGGCTATCTAGGGAAATCAGGGATAGTATTAAAGCCAAGGAAGTGGCATACAAATTGGCCAGAAATAGCAGCGAACCTGGGGACTGGGAGAAATTTAGAACTCAGCAGAGGAGGACAAAGGGTTTGATTAGGGCAGGGAAAATGGAGTACGAGAAGAAGCTTGCAGGGAACATTAAGGCGGATTGCAAAGGTTTCTAGAGGTATGTAAAGAGAATAAGGTTAGTAAAGACAAACGTAGGTCCCCTGCAGTCAGAATCAGGGGAAGTCATAACGGGTAACAAAGAAATGGCAGACCAATTGAACAAGTACTTTGGTTCAGTATTCACTAAGGAGGACACAAACAACCTTCCGGATATAAAAGGGGTCAGAGGGTCTAGTAAGGAGGAGGAACTGAGGGAAATCTTTATTAGTCGGGAAATTGTGTTGGGGAAATTGATGGGATTGAAGGCCGATAAATCCCCAGGGCCTGATGGACTGCATCCCAGAGTACTTAAGGAGGTGGCCTTGGAAATAGCGGATGCATTGACAGTCATTTTCCAACATTCCATTGACTCTGGATCAGTTCCTATCGAGTGGAGGGTAGCCAATGTAACCCCACTTTTTAAAAAAGGAGGGAGAGAGAAAGCAGGGAATTATAGACCGGTCAGCCTGACCTCAGTAGTGGGTAAAATGATGGAATCAATTATTAAGGATGTCATAGCAGCGCATTTGGAAAATGGTGACATGATAGGTCCAAGTCAGCATGGTTTTGTGAAAGGGAAATCATGCTTGACAAATCTTCTGGAATTTTTTGAGGATGTTTCCAGTAAAGTGGACAAAGGAGAACCAGTTGATGTGGTATATTTGGACTTTCAGAAGGCTTTCGACAAGGTCCCACACAGGAGATTAATGTGCAAAGTTAAAGCACATGGGATTGGGGGTAGTGTGCTGACGTGGATTGAGAACTGGTTGTCAGACAGGAAGCAAAGAGTAGGAGTAAATGGGTACTTTTCAGAATGGCAGGCAGTGACTAGTGGGATACCGCAAGGTTCTGTGCTGGGGCCCCAGCTGTTTACATTGTACATTAATGATTTAGACGAGGGGATTAAATGTAGTATCTCCAAATTTGCGGATGACACTAAGTTGGGTGGCAGTGTGAGCTGTGAGGAGGATGCTATGAAGCCGCAGAGTGACTTGGATAGGTTAGGTGAGTGGGCAAATGCGTGGCAGATGAAGTATAATGTGGATAAATGTGAGGTTATCCACTTTGGTGGTAAAAACAGAGAGACAGACTATTATCTGAATGGTGACAGATTAGGAAGGGGGAAGGTGCAGCGAGACCTGGGTGTCATGGTACATCAGTCATTGAAGGTTGGCATGCAGGTACAGCAGGCGGTTAAGAAAGCAAATGGCATGTTGGCCTTCATAGCGAGGGGATTTGAGTACAGGGGCAGGGAGGTGTTGCTACAGTTGTATAGGGCCTTGGTGAGGCCACACCTGGAGTATTGTGTACAGTTTTGGTCTCCTAACCTGAGGAAGGATGTTCTTGCTATTGAGGGAGTGCAGCGAAGATTCACCAGACTGATTCCCGGGATGGTGGGACTGACCTATCAAGAAAGACTGGATCAACAGGGCTTGTATTCACTGGAGTTCAGAAGAGTGAGAGGGGACCTCATAGAAATGTTTAAAATTCTGACGGGTTTGGACAGGTTGGATGCAGGAAGAATGTTCCCAATGTTGGGGAAGTCCAGAACCAGGGGTCACAGTCTAAGGATAAGGGGTAAGCCATTTAGGACCGAGATGAGGAGAAACTTCTTCACCCAGAGAGTGGTGAACCTGTGGAATTCTCTACCACAGAAAGTAGTTGAGGCCAATTCATTAAATATATTCAAAAGGGAGTTAGATGAAGTCCTTACTACTCGGGGGATCAAGGGGTATGGCGAGAAAGCAGGAAGGGGGTAATGAAGTTTCATGTTCAGCCATGAACTCATTGAATGGCGGTGCAGGCTAGAAGGGCTGAATGGCCTGCTCCTGCACCTATTTTCTATGTTTCTATGTTTCTATGTCCCGTTTAGACTTCCATTCTCAGTTTGTTTAAACAGACAGGCCAGACAGAAACCCAAAATAATCCAAAGTGATAACAAATGCAAAAGTTATCCAATTGGGTCACTGCTGGTTATAAATTTGATTTAGTGCTGATCCTTAATACCTCATTTATGCTGAGACCTAGTCTTGTAATCCATGGGCAGATTAGTGGATCTGTTTGTACTGTTGTCCAACTCCACTACATGCTTATAATAAGCCTCTTTAAAAACATTGTCTGTACATTGAAACTGTCAGCATAATATTCTGCATGTGGATGCATGGAATAATTTTCAATAAATAAATTCCATGGTGATAAACTGCTAGAGGGTGGTAATGGAGGGATCAAGCTGTGAGTGATCTTGCCAAAGTGGCGAAGAAGGAATGTGTTGGGCTGTCTGTGGAAATTCGGGTCATGAATTCACTGGCACTTTACACCACCAATGCATGTGCATCTGTCCAAATTGACTCTGCCATGAGACCAATGCCTGAGGTGTAGTTATGCCAGTGTTGATTTAGAACTAAGTGGCAAATGGAGATTTGATTTCAGGCCAAATCTCATTCGTGATTGCTTCATACGGAAAAGGTAATAACATAACCTTGTGACTGAGGACAATTATAAAAATGTCAGGTTGATAATGGTGGTATTTGCAGAGCTGTAACAATTGAATTGTTTAAAATTTTTATTATTACATTGAGCTCTTCTGATTTCTTATGTATGCACACATAGCTCCATTGTTATAAATGTTCCACAGCAAAATATAACTTGAGCACAGTGTCCCCAAAAAAAGCACAGGCAAATAATGTAGATGCTTTTAAGGGAAAGCTAGATAAGCATATGAGGGAGAAGGCAATAGAGGGTTATGCTGATAGAGTTAGACGAGGAAAGACGGGAGAAGGCTCGAGCGGAGTATAAATGGACTGGTTGAGCCGAATTGCCTGTTTCTGTGCCATATATGCTATGTAATGTATTCCAATGTAAAGCTTACTCACTTCCTTGCTCGCTCTCTGTGAAAATTCTGCATTTTGATTGGTTGCTCAGACAGCTTTTTGACATCACAGCAGTTCGCACAAGGGGATCCCCAGTATACTTCATTGAATTGAACTGAATGTCAGAAAACCTGAAAACACAGGGATCGTTGACCTCAAATTCCAGGACAATATTTTTATTATATAAGATTCTGATAATTTATCTCCCTCAGAATCTCATCTTCAGTTTGGTTCTATAATTTTTTCTGATTTGCTTTATAAAAAATATTTTTGTCGATGAAAAATGAAAAAGATATATACTTATCTTGACAGATGAAAAGGTACTTTGGTTTTTAAAAGGATTAATTATGAAGTGAAAGCTACAACATACTTCTTGAAAATGTAGATCTGGTTCATTCATTTTTGAACATGCTGCCAAACTAACTACAGTGTTAAACAAAATACCTTGCTTCAGTTGGGTTCCAGTACTACAGTACTGCCGTACAACCAAATTTGGAGAGCGATACGAAACAGGGCCTTTAGTAAGCAATCCCCCATAATCCAATTCTGGCATGCTGCAAGGGATTCCAAGGTTTGAGAATAGTGACATTTGAAAAGAACAGTCCTGATGAGACAGCTAAGATGCTTCTGTCCCTGCCAAGGTTTGTGGAACCCTATTTTCCATTACCTTGTCAGAACTCATCTCCCGCTGTCAGGATGAAGAGATAAGTGTGAAGTGATGGAAAGTGTTGATCAGCTGGTCAGAGAAAGAAGACAGCGGTAAATGAATCAAGGCCTTTTCAAGAAGGATACAGTTGTTCTCAAGCTCTTAATCCCAACTAGTGGGCTTTGGCAGCACGAAGGTTTTACTCGTGCACTAAGAATTTCATTGCAATTTTAAAAAGCACTGTTATTACAATATTAGATTGTTACATTGTGAATTACAATTCCTTTTTTTAATTCACTATGAGAATTGTTGTACAAGTTCAACAAATTAGGAGAAATAATAGCTGTTTATTGTGTATTGACACAGCATGGTTGCACAAAGCGCTTTGAGACATCCTGAGGTCATGAAAGGCGCTATAGAAATGCACGTTTTTCTTCTTATTTTTTCTTTCACATGTACAGATACTGAAGAGTTCATTCATGTGATTCAGCAGGAATTTAATTCTGAATCTAAGTAAGATATTAAGTAAGAAAGTAAGCAAGAAAGAAAGAAAAAAATGAAAGACTTGCATTTAAATAGTGCCTTTCACAATCACCGGAAATCCCAGAGCACTTTACAGCCAATAAATACTTTTGAGTGTCGTCACTGTTGTAATGTAGGATGATAATGTAATGATCAAACATTTGAGGAGGGAGGGGAGTTCCACAAGCATTTTTCTCCAAATTATTTGAGCGAGTTTTCAATTTATTGAAACAAAATTAATAATGTGTCGTACCAAACATGGTCAGTGATTTTCCCCTCTCTGTGTACAGACATGCAAACCTTAAATTGTGAAGATGTCATTTGCTGAGTTAAATCCATGAATAAGTGAATGATTAGAACAAACAAAGAAACATAAAAAATAACAAACATTTCTAGAAAAACCTAACATGTAAATTGTCATACATGACATTTTAAAACACTTGCATGTCCGACAATACTTCACAGTACAGATGGTATCGCCAGGACTTGCACTGTCACATGACTTGTTTAGCATAATTATTTATTCTTTTCATCCTTTTAGGTAAATTTAAAAAAATTAACTTGAGTGATTTGGGTAAAATTTGCTATTGATTTCCCTCTCCCTTCCCGTGGGAGAATGCCAGGCTTCCACTGAGTGCCTCTCTCCAACTACAAGGATGAGATTGGAGATTCAACATCTGGTGAATCACAAGCATGTGCTGTATGGGACATTCCTTTGTATCTGTACAGATGTTCCCATCTGAGATGAATGACCATGAAGAACAACACGATTCTTTTCCTTGCTATGCTGCATATGACAGTGCTACATTGCTATGCTGCTCTTCAAAGGGTTGCATTCCTATGCTTTTTTTCCCACAGTGTTGTGTTTTTGTGCTGTGTTTCAGAGTGCTGTGTTGCTCTTATGCTGTCTGCAGTACTATGTCACTATGTGCTGTTTTTCAAGGCATTGCTTTGTTTTTTTGTTTTCATGGTTTTAAATTATATTCTTTTCTTCACACTACTGTGCACCTACAACCAGCGGTTCCACTGCCTTGACCACTCGAGAAATGTCCTCCAGTACTCGGCTGAGCTGGTGTCCTATTTGTCGCATCTGCTACATGCTGCACAACTTGGCCATCATGAGGGCGCAGTCATTGCCACCAGACATTGCTCCACCACCTCAGGAGGAGGAGGAAGAGGAGGATGAGGACCAAGAGGAGGAGTTGGTGGAGGAGGAGGACCAGGAGAAGGACAAGGAGGAGCAGCAACATGGAGGAGGCAGGATAACAATCGTTATTCTGCAAGACTTTGTTCCTATCAATTCCATCCCACTTCCCCGTTCCTCTGGACGTCCCCATTACCATATCAATTTTCCCTTCCATACCACAGACCCAAAACTGAAATGAGAGACAACAGGAAAGATGAAACATTCCAATTACAATTTATGTCATAACATTTAAGAGTATCATAAAGAACAAATGTATTTAACAATCATCCATGTGCATTTCCTTATATCCCCTCTTAACATTCGATTTAACTATTCTTCAGCTCCTCCACAGTTTGTCCCCTGTGGCTGCAGCACAGCTGGTGGAAGGCTGCTGTGTGTTAGGGTCAGAGTCTACAGATGGCCTTGCTGGATGCCCTCGACCAGCTCTGGGCCTGGAAGGCCTAGCTGTAGACTGCAGCACCTCAGGCTGGATGACAGGCAGTGATGGGCTCAGGGATGCTGTCATCCTGAGAGAGGACAGCAGGTTCCTGCTCCACTGACTGACTGCCACTCCCCTGGGGTAGCACCTCAGCATTCTCACCAATCTGCTGGAGCACCGTTTGGTGGGCTGCTGCGACACCACGAGATTCCCGGTGGACTGTGGTGGACCCAGTGGCGATGGCAGCAGTTAGAGCATACGTGGCATCCAGCTGAGACTGCATGACAGCAGTCTGAGATTTGACGCCCTCAACCATTGTCTGCATTACAGCACTAAGACGTTGTGTTGCTTCTGCCTGTGCTGCGATGGAAGCTGTCACATCGCCAATGACATGCGTCATGAGGTCTGGATCCACATGGTCTCTCTGGGAGTCCACCATCGTCTGCAGACTAGAAATGATGGGCTCCATGGTGTGCGCAGAGCTCTGTGCAATGTTGGAGGCAGACTCCTCTACGCTCTTTACCATAGCAGAGAGTCTCTCGGGCACCCTTGCCATTGCACCTATCATGTCGGAGTGCATGGCCATCACCCTTCTTGTGAATGCCTCCCCATCGAGGTCCTCATCTGAGTCCTGTGCAGCAGAACTCGCGCATGAACTCTCCCTCCAGGGAGCTGGCTCCCAAGCTATTCTTTCCCCTTGACCTTGCTGCAGACCACTAGGCCCCAGTGCATCACCCACTGCAGACCCCTCTGTTAAGCTAATCTCTAACGAATACGTAGTCTCAGTCTCTGAGGTGGTGCCTGCGGGTCAGAGATGCAATGATGCAGTGCTTGGGTCCGCCTCCTTCTCCACCTCTTCTCCCTCCTGAGTGTGATGTGGGGCTCGGGTACAGGCTGCACATCCGCTTGCTGATTATCTGAAAGCATAAATGGCTCAAGACTTGTGTTAAGGTGAGGCCAGGAGGACAGGAATGGAGCAAGGAAGGCAAAAGTATCAGGAGCTGGAAAGTGATAAAGCCTTATGGTGTGACTGGATTCGGCTGCATAGCTCTTGGTCGGCCAGCGCGGACACGATGGGCTGAAATGGCCTCCTTCCATGCTGTAAATTTCTCTGATTCTCTGATTCTATGACTGGGAAGTGGGGTGAGAAAAGGAAAGGGGATAAAGATACCGTTGTTGCACCCAGCAGGGCCGACGTCTCCGCCAGCCACGGTGCCTACCACCTGCGGCCCAATGAGGCGCAGCACTCGCTCCTCCAGGTCAGAGAGCTCCTGCAGTTGAGGTTCTGCCTCGCCCATCCTTTGCTGCTCCCTCCTAATATGTGCCATCGTGGCCTGTAAAACAAAGGAACTTGGGTGAGTTAGAGTCCAGCTATGTATGTGGAAGATATGCCTGCCATGGTTGAATAGCTGTGAGCGTGGGCAAGGTGTGAGATGAGGAGGTGAGTCTGAGTATCTGCACATGTTTTGATGTTAAGTGGTGATTTGTTCAGTGTGCACAGACAGAGGTTCAGAGGCTGGTATGTAGTGGGTATGGAAGCATGTACTCACCTTGACCTCCCGACTGAGATCATTGAACTTCTTGCGGCAATGTGTCAGGTTTCAATCAACTACAGTGCTGACCAACACCTCCTCGGCCACTTCTCTCCACATGGCCCTGACGACCTGTGGTGATGGCCTCCTTCCAGATGTGGGGAACAGCGAATCCCTCCTTCTCGCCACTGCCCTCACCAATGTCTCCAATGCCACATCATTGAAGCACTTGACCATCTCTCTTGCAGCAGGATTTCCACCAGCCATCCCACAAAATTCTTTCAGTAGTTCACACATCTCACTTAAGTGCAGCAATTCTGAAAATGAGCAGGTGCAGCTTGATATTACCTCCCCTTTAAGAGCATAAGAACATAAGAAATAGGAACAGGAGTAGGCCATACGCCCCTCGAGCCTGCTCCGTTATTCATTAAGATCATGGCTGATCTGATCATGGACTCAGCTCCACTTCTCCTCCCGCTCCACATAACCCCTTATCCCCTTATTGTTTAAGAAACTGTCTATTTCTGTCTTAAATGTATTCAATGTTCCAGCTTCCACAGCTCTGTGAGGCAGCAAATTCCACGAATTTACAACCCTCTGAGAGAAGAAATTCCTCCTCATCTCAGTTTTAAATGGGCGGCCCCTTATTCGAAGATCATGCCCTCTAGTTCTAGTCTCCCCCATCAGTGGAAACATCCTCTCTGCATCCACCTTGTCAAGCCCCCTCATAATCTTATATGTTTTGATAAGATCATCTCTCATTCTTCTGAATTCCAATGAGTAGAGCCCCAACCTAATCAACCTTTCCTCACAAGTCAACCCCCTCATCCCCGTAATCAATCTAGTGAACCTTCTCTGAACTGCCTCCAAAGAAAGTATATCCCTTCGTAAATATGGAAACCAAAACTGCACGCAGTATTCTAGGTGTGGCCTCATCAATACCTTATATAGCTGTAGCAAGAGTTCCCTGCTTTTATACTCCATCCCCTTTGCAAAACCAGTGTGAAGAATTGAAAGATGATTGCTGAGCACAAGTCAGCTTAAATTGCAGAGCAGTTGCAATTGGTGCCCCTGCAATGCCCCACTGAGGTCATTTACCACCCCCTTCTTTCCAGGGGCACTAAAGCCCAATTTAGCAGAAGTTAGCAACCGTTTAAACCTGGCGCTAACTTTTCAAATGGGGCACTACTGAATTTCACCCCAAATTTTTTTTAACATTTTCTTACAAGTGTTAATTTTCAATAAAATGGACAAATTTCACACTGCACAAAATTAAAATTAGTTTTCCAGGCCCTTAACATTTGTTTAGCAGTAAACCCGAGTTACCCTTTAGGTCTAAGTCTTATTGTGGAATTTACCAGCATACTTATTGTGGTAGAGCCGAAGTTTTCATGGGTTTCCCTGGGTGATTACACAGATTGCTGGCTCCATGGGGGAGTGTTGGGGTGAGGGTGTGAGGGGGGCGGGGGTAGGCGGGCACTGTGTAGTCTATGGAGGATCAGTGAATGACAGACCACAACTTCAGGATTTTTTCATAGGCCTGCGCATGCGCCAAATCCCAAAGTTACAGTCAGTTTCAAAGGTTGAATGATGGCGAACGCTGCCAGTTCACTGTTATCCCAACTACAAATTCTAAGACATTACATTTTATTATGCATAATCATTGGAACATTGCCAACTAAAATATTTTGTAATACACTTTGTCAAATTTGGAAACGGAAATGTGTTCCTGATCACTTGGGATCTTTGTTTTAACTTTAATAAAAACCCCATGGGACTTAAAAATATTTATACAGTTTACTCTTCTTCTCTTCTGAAGGCATTCATTCCTGCTGAGGTACAGTTCAACAGGGACCAGTCGTCCGTCAATAATTTGCTAAAGTGACTATTCTTCATGAGCCGAGAATGGAGGCAGGCTAAACAAGAATGGAGAGCATCATAGCGGAGCCCAATCCTGTCCTCACTCAATAGTTACACACTTTTCAGCATAAACCATTCGACAAATTAGAAGCAGAAACTCTGATTAATTTATTTCTACCAACCCTGAGGCCCTGAAGTTAATGTTATCACCCTGACTGCTCCCCAACCTAATTCAGCACAGAGTAGAAATTAAACAGGTATCTTCCAGCTTTCATCAGTACCACATCAGGCAGAGCATCTATCCATTTTGCCATCAGTGGATGGGGTGCCAATCAAGTGGGCTGCTTTGTCCTGGATAGTATCAAGCTTCTTGAGTGTTGTTGGAGCTGCACTCATCCAAATAAGTCGAGAGTATTCCATCACACTCCTGACTTATGCCTTGTAGATGGTGGAAGAAGTTATTGGCTATAAGAAGGCCATGTTCTGAGCATTTCATCAGGGGGAGGAAAACACTGGAGTTGATTTTCCCTACCCCTTCCATGCCAATCACCACTCTCCAGAGGTCTGTGTATTTTCGAACTCTGGCATTAAAGTCACCAGGGAGAATCAGCTTGTCGCCTTTTGGGACTCAGGACAGGGATTGTTCAAGGCTGGAGTAGAATTCCTCTTTGGCCTCGTCCGTAGCTTCCAGGGTTGGGGCGTACGCACTGATGACCAGAGCATACTGGTTCCAGGTAAGAGTGAGCCGAAGGGTCATGAGGCGTTCATTTATCCTGTCGGGGGAATCTCGAAGATGCCAAACCACCTCATTTTTGATGGCGAAGCCAACCCCATGGAGATGACATTCTTCTTCTGGTTTGCCTTTCCAGAAGAAGGTGTATCCATCACCTTGTTCCTTGAGCTGACCTTCCCCTGCTCGCCGTGTCTCACTCAGGGTGACAATGTGGATGTCGAACTGTCTGAGTTCCTGAGCAATGATAGCAGTACGACGTTCCGGTCTGTCGCTGTTGAGGTTGTCCATGTGGGTCCTGATGTTCTAGGTGCCGAACTTCATTTTAAAGGGTGGAAGATGCCTGTGCGTGTATTTTTTTAACGTGGGGTGGCCGTTGCACACCAGCTACCACATGAACGTGACAGAGCAAGGTCTTGGTCCAATGGCAAGGGGATCCAAGATGATTGGAGACCAGGCTCTGCTGCATGGGCCTAGCACACACACTCAATCAGCTCCGATGGACGGGCCACATTGTCCGCATGTCCAATACTAGACTCCCGAAACATGCATTCTATTCCGAGCTACGTCACGGTATGCGAGCCCCAGGAGGGCAGAGAAAATGCTTCAAGGACACCCTCAAAGCCTCCTTGAAAAAATGTAACATACCCACCGACTCTTGGGAATCCCTGGCAAAAGACCGCTCAAAGTGGAGGAGAAACATCTGAGAAGGCGCCGAGCACTTTGAGTCTCTTCGCCGAGAGCACGTGGAAGCCAAGCACAAACAGCGGAAGGAGTGTACGACAAATCAAGTACCCCACCCACCCGTCCCACCAACCTCCATCTGCCCCACCTATGACAGAAACTGTACATCCCGCATTGGTCTCATCAGTCACCTTAGAACTCATTTTAATGTGGAAGTAAGTCATCCTCGACTCCGGGGGACTGCTTAAGAAGAAGAGAAGAGGATGATGGAAAGGCTTTTGGGGAGTCAGGAGGTGAGTCACTTGCCACAGAATACCCAGCATCTGACCTGCTGTTGTTGCCATGGTATTTATGTGGTTGGTCCAGTTAAGTTTCTGGTCAATGGTGACCCCCGGGATATTGATGATGGGGGATTCAGCGATGGTAATGCCATTGAATGTCAAGGGGTGGTGGTTAAACTCTCGCTTGTTGGAGATAGTCATTGCCTGGCACTTGTGCGGAACAAAAGTTTCTTATCACTTATCAGCCCAAACTCTATGTCATCCAGATCTTGCTGCATGCGGGCATGGACTGTTCCATTATCTGAGGAGGTGCGACTGACACTGAACACTGCAATCAACAACGAACATCCGCACTTCTGACCTTATGATGGAGGGTAGGTCATTGATGAAGCAGCTGAAGATGGTTGGGCCTAGGACACTGCCCTGAGGAACTCCTGCAGGGGCTGTGATGATTGAACTCCAACTACCACAACTGTCTTCCTTTGTGATCAGTTTGACTCCAGCCAGTGGACAGTTTTCCCTCTGATGCCCATTGACTTCAGTTTTACTAGGGCTCCTTGATGCCACACTCTGTCAAATGCTGCCTTGCTGTTACTCTCACCTCACCTCTAGAATTCAGCCCTTTTGTCCATGTTTGGACCCAGGCTGTAATGAGGTCTGGAGCTGAGTGGTCCTGGCAGAACCCTTGGTGAGCAGGATATTGGTGAGTAAGTGCCGCTTGGTAGCACTGTCGACGATATCTTCCATCACTTTCCTGCTGATTGAGGGTAGATTGATGGGGCGGTAATTGGCCAGATTGGATTTGTCCTGCATTTTGTGGACAGGACATACCTGAGCAGTTTTCCACATTGTTGTATATATGCAAGTGTTGTAGCTGTACTGGAACAGCTTGGCTAGAGGTGCAGCTAGTTCTGGAGCACAAGCATTCAGCACAATAGCCGGGATGGTGTCAGGACCTGTAGACTGGCTTCTGTGATGGTTTGTGTTATGTATGTAAACTTTACCAATGTGTAAGACTTGCCTCCAGGAGACGCACCTGTGGGAGACCCAAGGGTCACTTGCACACCCTAGGCAAGCAGATATAAAAGGCAGTCTACCATGCTGCTTCCTCACTCTGGAGTTACATTAAAGAGACCAAGGTCACAACAGGTTGAGCTTACAATATACAGTCTTATGGAGTTATTCTGAACATTACAAATGGCGACGAGTAACAGATCACGAACTTTCACGCAGTTATGGCTGCCATTGGTATTCTTGAGATATTTGTTGAGGGTGATGATTGTGAAGCCTTCGTTGAATGTCTTGACCAGTACTTCGTGGCCAATGAGCTGGATACGGAAGAAACTGCAGTCAAGCGCAGGACAATTCTCCTCACCGTTTGCGGGCCCACGATATACGCCATCATCAAAAATCTGCTTGCAGCGACAAAACCAAAG
Organism: Pristiophorus japonicus; assembly: GCF_044704955.1. Lineage (NCBI taxonomy): Eukaryota > Metazoa > Chordata > Chondrichthyes > Pristiophoridae > Pristiophorus > Pristiophorus japonicus. The sequence continues at coordinate 70,895,562 of NC_091985.1, forward strand.
GACAAGACATATACAGAGTAGTGCACACTGGTTTGGGAACACCTCAAACTGAAGGAGAGCATCTTAATGGCCAGGTATTGCTTTTATACGCACCATCGCTCCGAGGGCCAGGACGTGGCGAGCTATGTCACCGACCTAAGACACCTTGTGTATTTGCTGGATTTTTGGGGGAAATGTTGCGGGACATTTTCGTGCTTGGAATCGGCCACAAAGTCATTCTTCGCAAACTGCTGTCTGCTGAATCCCTAGATCTGAGCAAGGCCATCACGATAGCCCAGGCTTTCATGTCCATGAACGATAACACTAAACAGATATCTTTGCAGCATCGAAGCTCACCGGCAAGTACTGTGCATAAAATAACACCTTCAGCAGGCAGAACTGTACATAGCAGGGCCTACACGCCTGCAGAGGCCAGACCTAAGATGAGTCAGAGTCCGCTGTGGGGTGTGAATATGAATCCATTAACACCGTGTTGGTGCTGCGGGGGTAATCAACGAGCCCATCAATGTCGATTCAAGCACTACGTGTGCAAAGGCTACAAAACAATGGGGCACCTCCAGCGAATGTGCAGACGTGCTGCGACTCACCACGTGGCAGAGTCGGCATAAGATGAACGATCTGGCGCGGATCACACTGAACGAATAAGAGAGGCAACTCAACCCGAGGCTGAAGAGGAAGTGAATGGGGTACACAGCTTCACCACCAAAAGCCCTCCGATAATGTTAAAAGTCAAATTAAATGGTATTCCAGATTCCATGAAATTGGACACGGGGGCGAGTCAGTCAATTATGAGCCAGAAGGCTTTTGAGAAACTGTGGGGCACAAAGACCAAAACAAAGCCCGATCCACACCAAGCTGCGCACTTACACCAAAGAGCTCATACCAGTCATTGGCAGTGCGGCAGTGAAGATATCGTACGATGGAGCTGTGCATGATTTACCATTATGGATTATACCAGGCGATGGCCTAACGCTGCTCGGCAGAAGCTGGCTAGGAAAAATCCGATGGAACTGGGACGACATCAAAGCACTGTCTTCAGTGGATGATGACTCGTGTGCCCAAGTGCTAAACAAATTCCCATTGTTATTTGAGCCAAGCATCGGCAACTTCACAGGCGCCAAAGTGCAGATCCATCTAGTCCCTGATGCACGACCCATTCATCACAAGGCCCGAGCGGTTCCATACATGATCCGAGAGAAAGCTGAGATTGAGCTGGCCAGACTTCAACGAGAGGGGATCATATCGCCAGTCGAGTTCAACGAATGGGCCAGTCCAACTGTACGGTATTGAAAAGCGATGGGATGGGCAGAATCTGTGGGGACTACAATGTAACGATCAACCAAGTCTCGTTACAGGACCAGTACCCTCTACCCAAAGCGGATGACCTGTTTGCAACGCTAGCAGGGGGGGAAGTCATTCACCAAGCTGGATCTAACCTCTGCTTACATGACACAGGAGTTGGCTGAACCATCGAAAAAGTTGACATGCATCAACACGCACAGAGGAGTGTTCATATACTACAGATGCCCCTTTGGGATTTGCTCGGCTGGGGCAATCTTCCAGAGGAACATGGAGAGTCTGCTGAAATCGGTTCCACGCAACGTGGTGTTTTAAGACGACATCTTGATCACTGGCCGCAACACCACCGAACACTTGAACAACCTGGAAGAGATTCTCAAGCAACTGGACAGAGTGGGACTCAGGCTGAAACGCTCCGTGTGTTTTCCTGGCCAGAGGTCGAATTTCTGGGGAGAAAGATTGCGGCGGACTGCATCAGGCTCATGGACTCCAAGATGGAGGCCATCAAGAATGCACCCAGACCACAGAATGTGACGGAGCTACGTTCGTTCCTGGGACTCCTCAACTATTTTGGTAACTTTCTACCAGGGTTGAGGACTTTGCTGGAACCTTTGCATTTATTACTATGCAAGGGTGACGACTGGGTTTGGGGTAAATCTCAAGAGTCAGCCTTTAGTAAGGCCAGAAACCTGCTATGTTCTAACAAGTTACTTGTATTGTATGACCCGTGTAAATGTTTAGTACTAGCTTGTGATGCATCTTCGTACGGGATCGGTTGTGTGTTACAGCAAGCCAATGTGTCAGGCAAACTGCAACCGGTTGCATATGCGTCCAGAAATTAATCTAAGGCTGAAACAGCCTACAGTATGGTTGAGAAAGAAGTATTAGCATGTGTATACGGGGTTAAGAAAATGCACCAATACCTATTTGGACTCCGTTCGAGCTCAAAACTGACCACAAGCCGCTAATTTCGCTGTCCTCAGAAAGCAAAGGTATTAACACCAATGCTTCGTCCCGCATCCAAAAATAGGCACCAACGTTATCTGCGTATGACTATGTAATCCAACACAGATCAGGCACTGAGAACTGTGCTGATGCCCTCAGTCGGCTACCATTACCCACCACCGGGGTGGAAATGGCGCAACCCGCAGACTTTCTTCTTGTAATGGATACTTTTGAGAGCGAGGGGTCACCCGTCATGGCTCGCCCCATCAGGACCTGGACTAGCCAGGACCCTGTGCTATCACTAGTAAAAAGCTGCGTCCCCAATGGGAGCTGGTTGGCGGTTCCCGGGGAAATGCAAGACGAAATTAAGCCGTTCCACCGACGCAAGGGTGACATATCCAGACATTCAGTCTGTGTCCTATGGGGGAATCATGTAGTTTTGGCAAATAAAGGCAGGGAAACTGTTATACGCAACCTTCACAGTACCCACCCAGGCATAGTCATGATGAAGGCTATTGCCAGGTCGCACGTTTGGTGGCCCAGCATTAACTCGGAATTGGAGTCATGCATACACCATCATCATCATCATCATAGGCAGTCCCTCGAACTGAAGATGACTTGCTTCCAAGTCAAAAAGTTCACAGGTGTTTCAATGATGGACCTAAAATTCCAGGTCAAAACTAAATCTTGAAGGGTGGAAGATGCCTGTGCTTGGATTTTTTTAACGTGTGGTGACCATTGCACACCAGCCACCACACGGGTTTGACAGAGCTAGGTCTTGGTCCAGTAGCAAGGATTAACCAAGACTACTGGAGACCTGCTCTGCTGCACGGACCTAGTGCACACACATGTCGCAGTGTGGGCTGGCCCGTGCTGCCCCTGGGCCCTCGCCTCTTCTGGGCCCCGAACTCGCACCTCTCCTGGGCCCCGATCACATCCCTCTACAATCTCTCGCTGCTCCTTCGCCCCGATCTCGCCGCTCCTGCTGTACGTGCCCATGCGCCAATCATTAACCGGGCCCTTGATGACTTCCCTTTTCACTGCCGTTGCTCTCCTGCTCCAGCACGTGCTGCTCCCTGGAGTGGTATGCTGCCACGCTGTTCCTTCCGCTCCCCGACCTGCTCCGATGGTGCTCGCAGGCCAGGGGCCACACAGACTGCTGGGCTAGGCTGCTATGCTGCTCCTTCCGCTCCCCGGTCTGTTCCGATTGTAACACTTGCTCACAGTTGAGCAATGCACCAAGGGAGGCCCCACTGAATCTGTGATCATGGCCCTCCAAACCGTGGTCCAGGGTCCACATAGATTTCACTAGCCCCTTTCGAGGAAAGATGTTCCTAGTAGCAGTGGACGCTTACTCTAAATGGATTGAATGTATAATAATGTCGTCATGTACGTTCACTGCCACCATTGAAAGCCTCCGGGCCATGTTCGCTACCCATGGTTTGCCCAACGTCCTTGTTAGTGACAATGGACCATGTTTTACCAGCTAGGAATTCAACGAATTCATGACCCGGAATGGCATCAAAGCATGTCAGGTCTGCGCCGTTTAAGCCCGCATCCAATGGTCAAGCGGTTCGGGCAGTCCAAACCATCAAGCAGAGCTTGAAACCCGTGACGGATGGTTCCCCGCAGACCCGGTTATCTCGGATTCTGCTCAGCTACTGCACGCGACTTCACTCACTTACCAGGGTTCCTCCTGCAGATCATGTAGAAATGCGGCGTCACCGGCATAATGTGTATCACGATCACGCAGCTGTATCACGTAACATTGAGGTTAATGACCCTGTGTTTGCTCTTCATTACGGTCATGGTCCCAAATGGTTTGCTGGCACTGTTTTAGCCAAGGAGGGGAATAAAGTGTTTGCTGTCAAACTTTTGAATGGACAAACGTGCAGAAAGCACTTGGATCAGACCAAACTGTGATTCACATGTCAACCAAGAACAGTTTGAAGAGGACATTACCATCAATGATCCACCTACACACACCCAACCAGCAATCGACCTCGCGGTCAACCACGAGGATGAACCCACCATGCCCGTCAGTCCGATCAGACCAGCCGCGCCGCAGCACAGCAATGATCCGACTGACTCACCCATGCCAGGACTTCAACTCAACGCAGAGCCCCGGATCGCCTCAACTTGTAAATAACTTGTATCTAAGACTTTGTGGGGGAATGATGTTATGTATGATGTTATGTACTTTACCAATATGTAAGATTTGCCACCAGGGGGCACACCTGTGGGAGACCCAAGGTTCACCTGCACATCCTGGGCAAGCAGGTATAAAAGGCAGTCTACCATACTGCTTCCTCACACTGGAGTTACATTAAAGAGGCCAAGGTCACAACAGTTTGACCTTACAATATACAGTCTTGTGGAGTTATTCTGAACATAACAGATTGGACCTCAGAAGATGATTGAAAACTGCTCCACCATCATTGAGGATGAGCGTATCATGGATCCTCCTCCTCCCGTTAGTTGATAATGGTCCACCACCATTCACGACTGGATGTGGCAGGACTACAGAGCTTTGATTTAATCTGTTAATTGTGGGATTGCTTAGTTCTGTTTATAGCATGCTGCTTCTGCTTTTTAGCATGCATGTAGTCCCCTGGTTGGCACCTCACTTTTAGGTACGCCTGATGCTGCTCCTGGCATGTGACATGCTCTTTTCCACTCCTTATTGAATCAGGATTGGTTCCCTAGCTTGATGGTAATGGTAGAGTTTACAGAGGTTACAGAGTCTCAGACAGCATCGACTCTCAGACTGTATTAATGCTGCATCAGCTGGATACCACACAACGGGCCCAAGTTTCGGGCTGCGCCTAGAACGGCGCAGCCGCGACTTGGACGCCCGTTTTTCGCGCCACAAAGTGCGTCTAAAAAATGTACCTATTCTCCGGCTCCCTGCAGGCCCTCTGCAGCACAAGCTGTGGGGGGCGGAGCCAGGTCCCTGCGCTGAAAACATTGCCGGGACCTCTGCACAGGCGCGCTACAGTGGGCGCGCATGTGCAGTACCTCCAGGCGGCCAAAACTATGTGGGAGGGGCCCGAAGCACGCAGCCCCTAGCCCGGCCGAATAGCCTCACTGGGGCTGCGTCGATAAGGCTGCCTCCCACGCCCAGCTCCTGCTTCCTCCGGACCGGACCCGACTTGACTCCCGCTCCCACCCCCACCCCTCACCGGACCGCCCCCCCCCCCCCCCGACCCGACCTCCGCTTCCCCCGCTCTCGACCTTCCTCCCACCCCCGCTCCCGACGGCCCCCCCCGACCTTCTTTCGCTCCCGACCTTCCCCCGACCGACCTCCGCTCCCCCCGACCGATCTCTGCCCCCCCCCGACCGATCTCCGTCCCCCCCAACCGATCTCCGCCCCCCGCGCGCGACTGATCTCCGCCCCCCCTACGACCGATCTCCGCCCCCCCTACGACCGATCTCCGCCCCCCCCCCCCCCACCGATCTCCGACCGACCGACCCCCCTCCCCTCCGCCCCGACCCGCGCTCCCCCTGACCTGCGTTTCTGACCCCCCCGGACCTCCCCCCCCCCGACCCGTCGCCACCTACCTGTCAATCCGGTAAGTCTAAGCTCGAAGTCTTGGGCCCGGCCGGGCCCGGCCCGTTCAGCCTCCCTTTCCTTTCTTCTCTCTCTCTCTCTCCCTTTTCTCTCTCTCTCTTCCACCCTTCTCTCCCCCCTCCCCTCCCTCCCCTCTCTCCTCCCTCCCCTCCCTCCCATCTCTCCCCTCCCTCCCATCTCTCCCCCCCCTCCCTCCCATCTCTCCCCCCCCACCTCCCTCCCCTCCCCTCCCTCCCTTCTCACCCCCCTCCCCTCCCTCCCTTCTCACCCCCCTCCCCCCCTCCCCCCCCTCCCTCCCTTCTCATCCCCTTCCCCTCTCTCCCTTCTCATCCCCTTCCCCTCCCTCCCTTCTCACCCCCCCTCCGCTCCCTCCCTTCTCACCCCCTCCCCCCCACCCCCTCTCCCCCACTACACCCCCTCTCCCCCACTCCACCAATCCTTCTCCCCCTCTCCTCCACTACACCCCCTCTCCCCCACTCCACCAATCCTTCTCCCCCTCTCCTCCACCCCCCCTCCCTCCCCATCCTCCCCCTCCCCTCCACCCCTCGCTGTCAGAAACACAGGCACTGACAGACAGAGAGTGAGAGACACACACACAGACAGAGAGATAGAGACACTCACAGAGGCACACTTGGGGGCATCCCAGCACGCTGTTGGAGGGCTCCCGGTGCTGCAGTCAATAAGTAGAAAATGTTTTATTTATTGATTTTTTTAAAATTTATTTTTTATTAATTTTTTTTGATTGAGTTATTGGTTGATTTATTGATGTATTTATCATTTATTATTGATGATGACTCTTTTTGTAAAACTGAAGTGTTTAATGTTTGTAAACTTCCCTTTAAACCTCCCCCCCCCCCATTCCCTACGCCTGATTTGTAACCTACGCCTGATTTTCTAAGTGTAGACAAGGTTTTTCTGAGCGTAAAAAAATCTATACTTATTCTATTCTAAGTTAGTTTGGAGTAAGTTTTCACTGCCTAAACTTTCAAAATGGGCGTAAGTGGCCGGACACGCCCCCTTTTGAAAAAAAACATCTGTTCCAAAGCGAAACTGTTCTAACTGACTAGAACTGGAGCAAACTAAATGCCGAGAATTGCAATTTCTAAGATACTCCATTCTAAACCAGTTGCTCCAAAAAAACAGGAGCAACTCAGGCCGAAACTTGGCCCCAATGTGTTAGTGCTGTCATGTAATCAATGGTTGGTGGCATCGAATGTCTCACATAGTCTCAGCTGGATGTCAAGCTGGATCCACCACAGTCCACCGGGGGTCTCACAATGTCGCAGCAGGCCACCAATCTATGCTCCAGCAGAATGGTCAGGATGCTGAGGTGCTTCCCCGGGGTGTGTCAGTGGGTCAGTAGTGCAGAAACCTGTTGTCCTCTTTCAGGATGACAGGATTCTTGATCTCACCACTGCCACTCTGCCATTGCACTTGTCGCTGCCTGTCATCCAGTCAACCTAGACAGCCGCCTGAGGTGGTGCAGTGTACAGCAGGCCTTCCAAGCTCAGAGCTGGTTGAGGGCATCTGACACTCAGCAGCCTTCCACCAGCCCTGCTGCAGCCACTGGGGAGACACTACATAGGAGCAGTAGATTAGGAAAAGACACTGTAAAGAGGGAAAGTAAGGGTTTGCACAAGGATGATTAGTTAATATTATTTTTGTATATATATGGTTACTGAATTTGGATAAATGTTTTGTTGGAATGTTGCGGATTTGGTGCTGTGTCTCATTTCAGTTTTGGGGTCTGCTATGGATTGAGAAATTAATGGAATGATGGGAATGTTCTGAGCAACCGGGAAGTGACCTCAAATTCATTGGAACTGAAGTTCGATGAGGTGGTAACGGACGACTCTTCCCCTAGGCTGAATGAGTGCCTGCCTCCTTCGTCGCTGTTCTTCCTCCTCCTCCTTCTCGTCCTCCTCGTCTCTCACTTCCTCCTCCTGACATGGGTGCGGCTATGCCTGGTGGAAATGGCTGCGCCCTCATGAAAACCAGGTTGTGCAGCATGCAGCAGATGATGACGAATAGGGACATCTGCTCAGCCGAGTATTGGAGTGTTCCTCCCAAGTGGTCAAGGCAGCAGAACCTTTGCTTGAGCACGCCGATGGTCTGCTCAATGATGTTCCTGGTCACAGCATGGTTGTCATTATATGAGTGCTGGGCACAAGTGTTGGGGTTGTGGAGAGGAGTCATGAGCCAGATGGAGAGTAGATAGACCTTGTCTCCCAGCAGCCAGCCGTGAGTTTGATGTGGTGGCTGGAACAGAACTGTCACGCTGGTTTGGCGCAGGATAAGAACACAAGAACATAAGAACATAAGAAATAGGAACAGGAGTAGGCCATATGGCCCCTCGAGCCTGCTCCACCATTTAATATGATCATGGCTGATCTGATCATGGACTCAGCTCCACTTCCCCTGCCTGCTCTCCATAACCCCTTATTCCCTTAACGTTTAAGAAACTGTCTATTTCTGTCTTAAATTTATTCAATGTCCCAGCTTCCACAGCTCTCTGAGGCAGCGAATTCCACAGATCCACAACCCTCTGAGAGAAGAAATTTCTCCTCATCTCAGTTTTAAATGGGCGGCCCCTTATTCTAAGATTATGCCCTCTAGTTCTAGTCTCCCCCATCAGTGGAAACATCCTCTCTGCATCCACCTTGTCAAGCCCCCTCATAATCTTATACGTTTCGATAAGATCAACTCTCATTCTTCAGAATTCCAATGAGTAGAGGCCCAACCTACTCAACCTTTCCTCATAAGTCAACCCCCTCATCCCCGGAATCAACCTAGTGAACTTTCTCTGAACTGCCTCCAAAGCAAGTATTTCCTTTCGTAAATATGGGAACCAAAACTGCAAGCAATATTCCAGGTGTGGCCTCACCAATACCCTGTACAACTGTAGCAAGACTTCCCTGCTCTTATACTCCATCCCTTTTGCAATAAAGGCCAAGATTCCATTGGCCTTCCTGATCACTTGCTGTACCTGCATACTAACTTTTTGTGTTTCATGCACAAGTACCCCCAGGTCCCGCTGTACTGCAGCACTTTGCAATCTTTCTCCATTTAAATAATAATCTGCTCTTTGATTTTTTCTGCCAAAGTGCATGACCTCACACTTTCCAACATTATACTCCATCTGCCAAATTTTTGCCCACTCACTTAGCCTGTCTATGTCCTTTTGCAGATTTTTTGTGTCCTCCTCACACATTGCTTTTCCTCCCATCTTTGTATCGTCAGAAGACTTGGCTACATTACTCTCGGTCCCTTCCTCCAAGTCGTTAATATAGATTGTAAATAGTTGGGGTCCCAGCATTGATCCCTGCGACACCCCACTGGTTCCTGATTGCCAACTCGAGAATGGCCCATTTATCCCGACTCTCTGTTTTCTGTTAGTTAGCCAATCCTTTATCCATGCTAATATAGTATCCCCAGCCCCGTGAACTTTTATCTTGTGCAGCAACCTTTTATGCGGCACCTTGTCAAATGCCTTCTGGAAGTCCAAATTCACCACAAGCACTGGTTCCCCTTTATTCACCCTGTTCGTTACATCCTCAAAGAATTCTAGCAAACTTGTCAAACATGACTTCCCCTTCATAAATCCATGCTGACTCTGCCTGACCGAATTTTGCTTCTCCAAATATCCTGCTACTGCTTCTTTAATAATGGACTCCAACATTTTCCCAACCACAGATGTTAGGCTAACTGGTCTATAGTTTCCTGCTTTTTGTCTGCCTCCTTTTTTAAATAGAGGCATTATATTTGCAGTTTTCCAATCTGCTGACATCATAGCTGCTGTCAGGATAGCGGGCATTGGCGGTGAGGATTCACTGTGTGTGCTCGCACACCAAGTGCACATTAAGCGAGTAGTAGCCTTTGCAGTTACGGAATTTCTCAGGATTGTTATGCAGTGCACGCAAAACGATTTGGGTGCAGTTAATGGCGCCCTGTACCATGGGGAAGGCTGCTATCCTGGTAAGCCACATGTATGCTTGTGCTACTTCTCTCTATAGAGAGCATCTGTGACCTCGCATATGTAGCACTGGATGGCAAACTGCGAGATGTTATATATGTCTCCTGTTGCACACTGAAAGGATCCACTGGTGTAGAAATTGAGGGCGACGGTGACTTTGACTGCCACTCAGAGAGCCGTGATCACGCTGGTCAGAGGCGTGAGGTCTGCTTGCAGGAGGTGGCAGAGGTCTATGACCACGTCCTTGGTGAAACGGAGCCTTAGAAGACAATGTTCCTCAGTGAAGTTGATGCAGGAGAAGTGCTGCCGGAATACACTGGGAGTCCTGCTGGCACTCCTTTCTCTGGCCACATTTTCCAATCCTTCTCTCTGCCTCCGCTGCCTCCGACGTTAACACTGGAGGGTGAGGTCCAGTGTCAGTACAGCCCCCATTAAAGTATGGAAATGTTGGACTTTGAAATCTCAGCTAAATGAAAGTGAATAATTTTACTGAGACAGAAAAATACCTTAAAGTGAAAAATGCTGAAATTGCTCAAAATGCCTGTTGGTCTATCTGAAACTGACAAGACAGCATTCTTTGCTGACTAAAAATAAAGCGGATGTTCAGGCCTTTAAATACCGCTCTTCCAGCAGCCATCCAACTGTAAGCTGCCTCCTCTGTCGTTGCTAACGGCAGGTGCTCAGGTAGGGGGCGAGAGGGAAGTTCTGATTCAGGGCGCTAATGGGGCACTGCACACCGGATGATGTCATGATCACCAGGGTGCTAGGGACCAAGGCGCTAAGTCTTAGCGCCAGTGCAAAAGCAGCAGGAAATTTCACGGGCATTTCTCAATTTGCCGCGCCCGGTCGCTGATTAATTTTCTCCTCAGTATCGCTCCCCGGAGGTGCTAACAGGAGCCGCAAAGAAGAAATTAATGGGCCTAAAAGCTGACAAATCCGCTGGATCTGACGACCTACATCCTAGGGTTTTAAAAGTGGCAGCTGAAGAGATAGTGGATGCACTGGTATTAATCTTGCAGAATTCCCTAGATTCTAGAACAGTCCCCAAGGATTGGAAGGTAGCAAACATAACCCTGCTATTTAAAAAAGGAGGAAGAGAAAAAATGGGGAACAATAGGCAGTTAGCCTGACATCAGTAGTGGGCAAAATGCTGGAATCCATTATTAGGGACGTGGTAACTGGGCACTTAGAAATTCGTAATATGATTAGGCAGAGTCAACATGGTTTTATGAAAGGGAAATTGCGTTTGATAAATCTGCTAGAGTTTTTTGAACATGTAACTAGTAGGATGGATAAGGGGGAATCAGTGGATGTGGTGTGTTTGGATTTTCAAAAAGCATTCAATAAGGTGCCGCACAAGAGGTTATTACACAAAATTAGGTCTCATGGGATTGGAGTTAATATATTAACATGGATTGAGGATTGGTTAATGGACAGAAAACAGAGAGTAGAAATAAACTGAACTTTTTCGGATTAGCAGGCCAAAACTAGTGGGGTACCGCAAGGATCAGTGCTTGGGCCTCAGCTATTTACAATCTATATTAATGACTTAGATGAAGAGACTGGGTGTATCGTATCGAAGTTTGCTGATGATGCAAAGTTAGGTGGGAAAGTAGGATGTGAGGAGGACACAGAGGCTGCAGAGAGATATAGACAGGTTGACCTGAGTGGGCAAGAACATGGCAAATAGAATACAATGTGGGGAAGTGTGAAGTTATCCACTTTGTTAGGAAAACAAAAAAAAGCAGAATATTTTTGAATGATGAGAGACTTGGAAATGCATTCAGAGGGATATTGGTGTCCTTGTATGTGAATCACAGAAAGTTAACATGCAGGTACAGCAAGCAATTAGAAAAGCAAATGGTATGTTGGCCTTTATTACAAGAGGATTTGAGTATAAGAGTAAAGACGTCTTACTGCAGTTATATCGGGCCCTGGTGAGAATGCACCTGGAGTATTGTGTACAGTTTTGGACTCCTTACCTAAGGAAGGATATACTTGCCATTGAGGGAGTGCAACAAAGGTTCACCAGACTGATTCCTGGGATGAGAGGATTGCGCTATGAGGAGAGATTGAGTAGACTAGGCCTATATTCCCTAGAGTTTAGAAGAATGAGAGGTGATCTCATTGAAATATATAAAATTCTTCTGGGGCTTGACAGGGTTAATGCTGAGAAAATGTTTCACCTGGTTGGGTAATCTAGAACTAAGGGTCACAGTCTCAGAATAAGGGGTCGGCCATTTAGGACTGAGATGAGGAGAAATTTCTTCACTCAAAGGGTTGAGAACCTTTGGAATTTTCTACCCCAAACGGCGACCTGGGTCCTGATGACGTCACCCAGTCGCACATTTGTGTCAGCTCGCACTGGGAGCTGCAGTGACGTGCTCCAGCTCTTTTTAAACCCCCGATCTGCAGAGATGTTCTCTCACAGGTCGGGGTGGCCCATGATGTCCCAGGGCCCGGCGCTCCATCTCTACGCGGAACTCCTACACGGCAAGCGAGCCCAAGGTGGGCAGAGGGAACATTTCAAAGACATCCTGAATGCCTCCTTGATAAAATGCAACATCCCCACCGATACCTGGGAATTCCTGGCCAAAGACCACCCTAAGTGGAGGAAGTGCATCCGGGAGGGCGCTGAGCACCTCGAGTCTCGTCGCCGAGAGCATACAGAAACCAAGCGCAGGCAGCAGAAAGAGTGTGCGCCAAACCAGTCCCTCCCACCCACCCTTTCTTTCAACGACTGTCTGTCCCACCTGTGACAGAGACTGTAATTCCCATATTGGACTGTTCAGTCACCTAAGAACTCACTTTTAGAGTGGAAGCAAGTCTTCCTCGATTTTGAGGGACTGCCTATGATGATGATGAATGGTGGAACAGGTTCGAAAGGCCAAATAGCCTACTCCAGCTTATATTCCTTATGTTTTTATGTGTGTGTGACAATCTCTCTGGGGTGATATTTGATAATGTCATCAGGGCGATATGTGTGTGATAAAGTCACTAGGGCCATGTGTGTGTGTTAATGTCACCAGAATGAAGTGTTTGTGAAAATGTCACCAGGGTGACATGTTTGTGATAATGTCACCAGGGTGAAATGTTTGTGAAAATGTCACTAGGTGATGTATGTGTGATAATGTCACCAGGGTGATGTGTGAGTGATAATGTCACCAGAGTGATGTGTGTGATGATATCACCAGGGTGATGTGTGTGATGATATCACCAGGGTGATGTGTGTGTGATAATGTCACCAGTGCGATCATAGAATGATAGAATCATAGAACTTTACAGCACAGAAGGTGGCCATTCCACCCTTCATGCCTGCGCCTAATCCCCCTTTCCAGCTCTTGTAGGTTACGGCAATTCAAGTGCATATCCAAGTACTTTTTAAATGCCAAGAGTGTTTCTGCCTCTACCACCCTTTCAGACAGTGAGTTCCAGAACCCCACCACCATCTGGGTGAAAATAATTCTGCTCAAATTCCCTCTAAACTTTCTACCAATTACTTTAAATCACACCAGTAGCCAGAAAGGATTGGAAAATGATAGTCAGAGCCTCTGCTATTTCCTCTCTTGTTTCTCTTAACAGCCTGGGATACATTTCATCCGGGCTGGGAATTTATCTACTTTCAAAGCTGCTAAACCTCTCAATAATTTTTCTCTATGTTTATTTCATTTAATAGTTCACACTCCTCCTCCCTGATTGCAATGTCTGCATTGTCCTGCTCTTTTGTGAAAACAGACGTAAAGTATTCATTAAGAACCATACCCACGTCTTCTGCCTCCACACACAGATTATCTTTATGGTCTCTAATAGGCCCTGCTCTTTCTTTAGTTATCCTCTTGATCTTAATGTATTTATGAAACATCTTTGGGTTTTCTTTGATTTTACTTGCCAATATTTGTTTATGCTCTCTCTTTGCTTTCTGATTGCCTTTTTAATTTCACTTTCTATTCTCCTCCAGGATTTCTGCAGTATTGAGCCCTGTCATAAGCTTCCCT